>NC_133538.1:367383062-367693803 GCF_048544455.1 Silene latifolia | reverse complement strand
TTTAGCTGACATGATTATGTGCATGATCTACGAGTTTTTGTTTCTCTCTTATCTGAACGAATAGACTTCACTCACATATCGGCAAGCTATATTACATTCTGAGGTTAGAGCTTTATAAACTGGTGACATTCATGACCGGTTTCATTTAGGATGTGAGTAGTACTCTCTGTAAGGCATGTAACATCAATTTGCATAAGCATGAGTCTAATCTTCTTAATACATGTATGCATTCGGTCTATAGATGGTGACACATGTTAAGAGAGGCAGTTCCCTTTTATTTCATTTTACCCATGAGCCCCACATAGCCAAATTGCCCTTTTTGTCCTACTAGCTACAAACTATAATTTTTCCTACCCTAGCCAAGCTAGTGATATGTAGTTGTTTGGAATGCTTTACTGCAGTTTGGTTACTTTTATCTGATTTCAGAAGATGGTGGAAGAACTGAAGAGAAGGAAATGAAAATATGATGAATGAAAATGAAAAAAAAAAGAAGAAAAAAAAATGAAAATAAAAAAAATTGGAAATACGAAAAAGGAAATCATGTGCGAAAAAATGGAAAATTATATGGATGATTTTTACTCCCATATTTTACTTATATTTTATGGGGAGCTGACAAGTTTATGGCGTATTGTGAGATGAGTGCATTGAATTTGCACCGTTCTATTTTGTTATATTGAGTACGAAGTTGGGATGCAGTTCAAAATTTGGATTCGTTGTTGCTAGCCTTGCTATTAACTCCACATATCCAAATTCATCTTAGCCCCTTCTTACCCATTACCTCACTTACCCAAATGTAAGTCCTCGGCATATGTTTTGGTCATTAATATGGTTGGAATGCGTATGTATGGTTTAAGAGACTTTATTCATGTTAACTGCATGCATGTTCTTATAGGTCGAGTTAGGTGAGTGTCTTTACTTCTTTCTATCTTTCACATATATACTCACCTTGTGCCTAATTTTGAGTGATGAGCGACCCGTGAGAGTTCGATATTTTTGAGTCTTGCAAGGTCGACGGTTCAGTAAGTTTGAAACATTGATTTAATTCGTTTGCACTTATCATTTGCCACTTTGTTAGTTGTTGCATTAAAATGGTTTTGGTTGATGATTTGTAGCTCATGCGTTGGTCCCGTTCCACTATTTATTCTTAGTTGCATTCATAGTTTGCTTGGGGACAATAAAAGGTTTGGTTTGGGGAGATTTGATGCGTGTATTTTATATAAGGTTTTTACCTCATTTTTACACGCATTTCTGGACTATTTACGTGGCATCTAGCTAGACATACCTCTGAATAGTCTACTTTGGTTCGTTTTATGTAAATTGCAGGAATAAACCGAAGAGGAGCTAAATCGAGCCTAAACTCGTCCCATTTGCATGTATTTATGGAGAACAAGGAGCCGGAGCTTGGAATCTATCACTTTGAAGACGCGTGAGCTAGTTTCGGAAGGTGTCATAGTGTCTAACGTGCCAAAATAGCTCGATCGACTACTTTCTAGTCGATCGAATGCTTTATATACTGAAGGATACTCGATCGAGCAGTTCGAGTATTCAATCGAGAAGACATTATAAGGCGTTACTCGATCGAGTGGTTTATTTCCTCTCGATCGAGGGGTTTGTCGCTTAGTTGCTCAATCGAGTGGTTTATTTCCAGTCGATCGAGTGGTTTTGCCTGTAATAGAGTTTTTCCACCTAATTCGTATGGGCTTTTGTAATTAGGCTATGGATTAGGTTTAGAGGAGGATTTTCCTATACTACTAAATACAGTAGACTGCGTAACACTTCCTCATTCACTTTCACTATATATTTTTCTACTGCTTCTTCATTTTACTCTTCTTCTACTCTTTTCTACTCAGATTCGGAACTTATATTCGGTATTATTATTCCCTTTTAATTCTTGTTCTTATTCTTAATTCATTTCATTGCTTCTATTTCCTCTATTCCTTTATTTTACTATTGCTATTTGTTCTCATTTCATTTTATTATCCTAATGTTTAATTCCTATTATTTATATGTTATTGTTGTTAATTCGATGATGATGCATAGCTAATTTCCCTTGCTAAGACTAGGGGGATCCATGATTATGAAGGCATAGCGATTGAATTATTAGGTTAATGCTGGTGTAGTCCTTGTTGTTAATCGCTGCATTTATTTGTTTCTATCTAATTGAGTCGACGCAATTAGACATTTAAATCATAGTAAACCTTGGCCTAAACCGGAAGGTTGTAAAGAGGGAGACTCGTAGCGAACATTAGGGAACTGTAGTGAGGGCGGAAGCTAAGCTATCTGTGCTTTAGGGCGAATTGAGATCGGAAGGAGATATTCACTGCTCCTCGGACCAAACTTGCATTGACCTGAGACCTAGATTATTTAACTGAATGATCATGGTGAACCGTTTGTCTTAGCTGCTTTCTTTATCTGCTTAATCCTTTTTCTCTGCCTTTTTCTCTTTCTCATTCTCATTAGTTTAGAACAACAACCCAATTAAAACCTCCAATTTGGTTACCGTGACAAACTTAGACAAAGCTAACATTTTCCCATCTCCCTGTGGAGATCGACCCGCTTTCCCTAGCTATATTAGTTAGAGCCAGTTGGTTATTTTTGATAGGTATACGACTGCCCTGTCAGTGAGCAGTTTGTGTCCTGTTATTGCGTCCACCATTGCGTGTATGTGTGGCAATGGGAAGGGATCTTTTGGGCATGCTTTGTTCAAGTCCGTGAAGTCTACACATACCCTCCATTTGATGTTCTTCTTGGGTACTACCACAACGTTAGAAAACCATTCTGGGTACTTGAACTCCCTGATCTTTCCTGCTGCTAGCAGATTGTCTACCTCCTAATTGATTACCTCGTTTCTTTCTGGAGAAAACTTCCTTCTTTTCTGTTGTACTGGCTAATAACTGGCATCGACGTTCAACCGGTGTGTTATAACACTGGGGGTCAATACCTACCATATCATCGTGCGACCAGGCAAAGCAATCCATGTTAGTACGTAAAAACTGAAGTAGATGTTGTCCGATACTACCTGTACAATCTGCTCCAATCAGCACAGTTCGCTCAGCGTGCTGTGCGTTCAGATGTACTTCATCGAGTTCTGCTTGTGGGGGCTCGATGTACTCCCTCTGGACACACAGTCTCTGTAATTGCTATGCTGGTGGGCTCGCTGTAGGTTTGAGGGCATCCTTGTAACAGTTTCTAGCCTCTTCTTGGTCTCCACGTATTTCCAGTACTCCCCAAGGTGTTGAGAATTTCAAGCTCTGGTGGTACGTAGATGGTACCGCTTTCATTTCATGAATCCATGGCCTGCTAAGGATAACATTGTAAGTGGACGGGCCGTCGATGGCCAAGCATCTCACCTGTTTGTTAATTCCTCAAGCGAATGTAGGAATTACAATCTCTCCCATAGAGTGTTTCGTTTCTCTACTGAACCCAACCAGGGGTACCGCCTTCCTGAGCAGGTCTTTCTCGCTGAACCCCATGTTTTTCAGGGTTCCCAGCATTATGAGGTTGACGGAACTCCCGGTGTCGACTAGGATCTTCCTTACCAGGCAATTTCCAATTAAGAGGGTGATAATCAATGCATCGTGATGTTGTTCTCCCTCATCTTGGATGTCTGTCTCGTCGAATATAACTGCTGGCAAGTCGTTACCGCTGGCGCGGTAGGAGGATTCTGGTTTGTCTGCCTTAGTCTCTGTTGCATTGTGCTTTGCTGCTGAATAAGTCAGCACATATATCTCTGATCCACCTGTGATATCATTCACAACCTTGGAGTACAACGGAGGTGGTGAGGGGAGTACCTGCTCTGCTTTGTTTACCTTCCCGGACTTGGCTCCTTTTGTTAGTAAATGATCAAGGCAGCCTACTCCGTGAAGGTGCTTTATCTCCTTGCGTAAGACTACGCAATCCTCTGTGTTGTGTGCGATGTCGTGGTGGTATTCACATTTCTTGCTTGCGTCCCTTCTGCCATTCTCCCTGGGTATCGGCTTTTTTGGCCACCTGACTCTCTGTCCGAGCTCCTTCAATGCCTTCAATACTCTGGCGATTCCTATGGTGAACACGTACTCACTTAATTTGGGGGGCAAGTTAGCGCTTTCCGTCCAATCGGTGTCTCCTGAAACTTTGTTCATGGTGTTCTTGCTGTACGGTTTAGATCTTTCACTTTTCTTTTCTGTGGTGATTTTTCTGTTGGTACATTCTGTGTCGTAGACATCCCTCATGGATTCGTCCTCCTCTAGGCGCATGACAGCCACTGCCTTCTACTGTACCTCCTCGAAGGTGGTACACAGGTACTTGGTGAGTTCCCTCTACAGATCTGAATCGTGGTGAAGTCCACGCCTAAATTTTTATACCGCTGTGGGTACGTCGCATTTTAGGATGGAGACCTTTTCTATGTTGAACCTGTTCAGGTAGTCCCGAGTGGATTCATCAAACCTCTGGACTACCCTGTATAGGTCACTTGTTTGTTTTTCATGCTTGCGACTGCTGGCGAATTGTTAATTAAAGGCATTAACCAGATCTGCGAAGGTGGATATAGACTTGTTGGGCAGGCTTACGAACCACTGTAGCGTTATCCCAGACAGGGTTGACCCAAAGCCCTTGCACATGCATGCTTCCTTGAGGGACCAGTTGCTGTTACTACCATCATTTTCGGCTTGTACTGGTTGACGTGGTCCAACGGATCAGCTGTCACATCATATAGGGTCATAGTTGGCGAAGTGAATCCTTTCGGTACACTGACGAGTGTTATACTGTCCACAACGGGTGAGTCTGTGTAGCTTTCTAGTGCTGCCATCTCCATGGGACGAGGAATTCCTGGTACTTTACCGATCATAGCCCTAAGCTTCTGCAACTACTACTCTACTGAGGTACTTGCTCCCACAGGTATGTTGTGGACCAGCGAATAGAAGCCAAAGGGACTGCCGGTTACTAGCGTACCTCTTGTGGCATATGGCGGAACAAAGTAGCCGCTAGGCAGCGGAGTTGCGTTCATAATAGGCCTGAACTGTACACTCAAAGCCTGCTGCGCGTACATGCTTGTTCCTGTGGGAGCACTGTTTGCAAATAGTTTGCCTTGGGTGTTCCCCAATACGAGCGGTGTACTGCTGAATGGTGAGGGAAAAATGGGTGTTAAGGCTGTAATACCCGCCCTTTTAGAGACCCTTTGACCAGCGTTGACTGACCTTGGGAGCGGTAATGGTCCTTAGAAATGCGTGCCAAAGTTACCTCGGTTGTGAGTTGTGCGTGGTACTCGATAGAGTAGAGGCTACTCGATCGAGTAGCTTGGATACTCGATCGAGTATGTGGGATACTCGATCGAGTAGCGGGTTTTCAGCGAGGATTTTTAATCGCGTTTTGTTAAATCCGCAAATCATTTCCGCCACATTTCTTCAATCCTTTAGTCGCCTCTTTCCCTTCCCTTCACCATAAAACTTCCATGGAAGCCTTTGAAGGTCCTTGTGCCTTAGGAGAGCATAGCTTGAGTCGGGTAGCGGTGTTTTGCCGCGTTTCTCCTTGTAGGTATGTCGTCGTCATTATCATCCGTATCCTTGTCTTCGCAGTTAGGGTTTGCTTAACAGTAATAGATAATTGTGTTGTGGTTATAGGCAATGCTTGATTGCTGGATATGTCGTATGTTGGCATGGATTGGTTTCAGTTGCTTAAAGGTAGGTTCCCCTACTCAGTTTATGTAGATGGTCTAGTGTGTCGATTGTTGTGGCTGTATTGTGGTTGTGCTGTGGATGTGTAGTATTGCAGACGGTTGTGATTGTTTGTCTCTAGTTCTCGAGATGCGTTCTCGGCTGAGTGGAGTCACTTGCGGGAGTGGCTTTACGCCCTAGTTTCGCCCTTCGTGGAACCCGCCACGGAAGGGGATGTGCACATTAATGGGACAGGGTTATCGCTCGGTATGATGAGGGCGGCTTAGGTGGGAACGGCTGCGGTCCCCCACTGGCAGGGCTGGTCCAGTGGACAGTCGGTGACGGAGATTGATTGGAGTGGGTGTGATTGTGTGTGACTGATTCTGTTGTGTTGTATTGCTAGATGTGTGGTTGTCTTGTTGTCTTATGTGTCTGCCGTGATCCCTTATGGTGAGCAGTCTGTCTTAGCAGGTGTTGATGTCGTTGATAGCTGGAGTCCGGGCAGGGATGAGTCTTCACGAGATTTGATAGTAATAGCGAGTATCCTTTGAGTTGTATCTTTTATATCGTCAGTTGGTTTTAAATCACTTGTAATGTAACATAATAGTTCCTTTATCGACATTTGATTATTACTGTCCTCGGGCAACAGAGATGGTAATGCCCTTATATGCGAAGGAAGGCCTAGTTAAGGCTCCTCTGAATATGGGGGTGTTACAAAGTGGTATCAGAGCGACGATTTTGGAACCTGTAACAAATAAACTTAATGAACGTAGCGAGTCTAATAAAATGAACCTGGTGTATGTGTAATGGGAGCCCCAGCCGATGCTAGATTTTGGGTGAGTAGGCGCCCTCATTTCAAAATCTTGGCCCCATGGTACTTAAGCCAGTCACAGGGTATGGGAATGTGGAGTCCGTGTGTATATATGTGATGTATATGTTAATTGTGTCGGAGTTATTTGTGGTTGAGTCTTTGCTAACGTAGAGATGGGCATAGTAGTTGCGTTTGGATAGTGTATAGTGAAGTTTTGGCATGATTAGTGAGCTTGTACGATGATTATGAGACGTGACAAGAGTTTATTTGATAGAAATGCGTGAAAATGTGAAAGTGTATGCCGTGATATGAAGGTGATCATGTTAGTGTTTTCTCCAGGTTGTTAATAACGGTAATCATATATGAGTTTATAATTCCTACTGTTGTTATAAAGATGATAGTTAAAGAAGTGTTGAGTTATAATATGAGACATAGCACATAGTAATGCGTGTATGCCTTTTTTATTGGTTGAAACTTTCCGCTGCGTGACGATCGATTTATGTAGAATGATTTGCTTATGATTAAATTTGGAACATGATAGGCCTTAATGTGCTGTGTAGAGTATGCATTTATATGACATATGAAAGAATGAATTATCGTTAATTATATGTTTCATGTTGATGTGAACACGAGTTTGGTAGTAATGTGGTAAGACAAGTTTAAGTATGGTATGATGACGTGATTATGCTTATGAATGACTCGGTAGTAGGTAAACCGAATTGGGTAATTTGTTGTAGCATAATATGGCATAAGCCTTATTTGTTGAGATGGTATGATACGCTCGAGTGATTGTGGTAATGCGTGAACGAGCATGATAACTAGTGACGAATCCGAACTTAGTTTGGAATCGACACGCGATCTTGTTTTTGCAGGAATCTTCAATTTACTTCATAATTCTGACCGTGTACCTAACTTTACTTGACCGAGTGCGAGTGCTTACTAGACCGAGTAGACCTCACTTGATCTAGTTAGGAAGCTATGACGTCGGGATGTGGAAATTTTCTGCAGATACTCGACGAAATAGCGCCTACTCGATCGAGTAGAGGGCACTCGATCGAGTACCCTAGACACTCGATCGAGTAGGCTACTCTACAGTGATTCTTACGGGTTTCTTAAAACCCTTATTTCTTCATATTCTCCTCATTCTTTCTTCTTGATTTCGAAACCTAAGCTCTTAAGACCCTCAAAAGCTCTCATAACTGTGTAGTGTGGTGACGGATTTGGGTTGTTTCTTCTTATTTGTTTGCATTCTTTTACTTTCCTACTTAATCAAGGTATGAATTTCGTCCCTATTTACATGTTTTAACACTTTGAACTTGTTAGAATGGTAGGATTGACTGAAATTTCGATTCATATGGGCAAATCATTGCTTTTAATTGTTGTAATATGATTCACATGTTTCCCTTTTCTTTAATGTTGGTGATTAATTGCTGTAAAATAGATTAAAAATCGCGAAATTAGGGACGGATTTTCTAGGGTTTGCAAAAATCAAAACTGATTTTGGGTTGTTTTTACATGTTATATGATGAAATTGGACACTATATATGGTACATATCATGTTGAAAGTTGAATTTTAGTAATTTTCACCCTAAAAGTGCCTTAAAACTCCGTCTGAAAAGTGCCCCAAATTGAAATTCGTTTTCTATGTCTGGAATTTGGTGTTGCATATGATTGTTTAAGTAAGGGCAAACTTCAAATATGATAATGGTGATGTGAATTGATGGGGAATATGTCAAAATTGTTACAGCTGTAGAGACCGTCTGACAAGTCTAAGTGAGTCGTTTGTTTCTAATATTGAAGGTTGGTGATGATATGTTCTAAATAACCTCTCTATGAGTATGTATGATACCTCACATGTTATTAGGTGTACATATAAAGTAACATTGAATCATGCTAGGATGTTGGAATTGGTTGGGTATGTTGTGTTTACCATGCTAAACTTTTCACAACTATTGGATATGAGTTGCTATAAATTGAATGTGCATATCAAATCGGGAAATTACCGGTGAAAGTGTGTACCTAGTTTCGTATCTAAGTTCAATTGCGTGAATTATGTGCCTTTTATGTTTATGCAAGTTGGTTTAAGTTATATGCTGAAACAGATGCCGAGACTGAACATAGGGACCCGACAAAGCAAAAGGGGGAGGGCTTCACAGCCTGAGACTAGGGAAGGGAGTGGACCCGTGGTACCCGCGGTACCTGAATACCCCTCGGTAGTGTTTGTAGATTTTAAACAGAGAGAGCGTTTTGTGGTTTTGCAAAAACGCAAAATGAGGCCAACTCGGTGTGTGGATACCACACTTCTGACTGATTTGGGAATAGAGACGGATGTCCGTCACATATTTGAGACCTTAGGCTTTACGGGGTTGTATCGGCTGAGGAAACATTCCTACCCTTTCCTTACTTTGGAGTTTATGAGCTCCTTTAGTTATGACCCAGCTGCCCAAACCGTTGAGTTTCGGTTGATGAACACAAGTTTCTTGCTTACTATGGACCTTTTCGCTTCTCACCTTGGGATGGCCAAGCCTCCCAAGGATTCTATCACTGATATTCCTGCTGAGTGCGGTGTCTGCCACCAAATGCCTTGTCTTACCGGAAAACCAACTCCCACCTCAAGCAACATGTTGATTAATGATGTTCAGCATGCTACCTTGAGGATCTTTCTTCGTTCTCTTTCGAACCTCCTTTATGATAGACCGGATATCAGTAAACTGAACAATCATGAGGTGTTGCTTCTGATGTCTTACCTCAACCCGGAGCGGACCAAGAGGGTGGTCTTTAATGCTCCTGCCATCGTCTGCGCTAGCCTTGCTTTGATGGCTACGGCCACTTCCCGGTACTTGAGTTGCGGCGCTATCGCCACTCGGTTAGCTGAAAAGCTAACCACTTTTGAGGCTTCTTCCGAGTATGTTCCTCTGGCTACACCGGCGCCTATTATGGACCGTGATTACTACCTCGACCTGAAGTGGTTGGGAACTTTAGCTGATGGCAGCCTTGCTTAGAGGGTGTGGGGCATGAGCTGGATGAAGATTCTGGCTCTTGAGCACCTCCCACCGACAGAGCCGTTAGACCCGGTGGTTATAGCAGTGGACTCCGATGAGGAGGAGGGTGATGATGGACCTCGACAGTCGAGGACGTACCTCATTGATGACACGATTCTCCAGGTGATGCCCGAGCCGAAGAAGGGGGAGAACGCGGCGGTAGTGGTGGAGAGGCCCAGGTTGGGGAGAGGACCCCGTCGAGTGAGAGAGAGGACCGCTGAGACTAGACCACGGCCGGTAGCACCACCGCAGCAGCACCCTTTTCCGTGCTACCCCTACCTTGACACCTCGGAGACGCGATCGAGTTACTTGGCAGAGAGAGTGTCATCTACTTTGACACTCATGAATATGCACGAGATGGCGTACACTCAGGGGATTGGGACCGAGGGACCGCATCCGGTATGGTGGAGTGGTGTTGGGGACTATAGTGGGGTTTTCCACTCTTACGGGGTGGATCAGTCAGCTTGGGGGACGCCTCAGTCCTTTGCTTATGGTGGTTTGACCCCATGGTACGTAGGTCCGGGAGCTGGAGTGGGAGTTGATGCAGGTATTGGGTCATCGGGAGCGGGCACCTCGGGAGGCGATGGTGGTGGTGATGAGGTGATGGAGGAGCAGCAGCAGCAGCAGCAGCAGGAGTGATACTCCTATTTCTTTATCCTTGTTTATGGTCGTTGGTGTTGGATGTTAGTAGTTGTTAGTATTTAGAACTTTTATTTTCGGATTTGTATGGTTGGCCATAAGGTCGGATTTGCTAGTTTGACTTTGTTACAGGATTTTGTGAGTCGGGAAGTCATTCCGACTCAACTTATGTGACGATTATGTATATATATATGCGGGTTATGACAGGTTTCCAAGATATTTGACCTGTAGGTACTCGACAGAGTACCCTATACTCGGTCGAGTAGCTGCAGGTATGACAGAATTGAGGCATTCTGATCTCAGGGCTACTCGATCGAGTAGCCAAGATACTCGATCGAGTAGCGGGCACTCGATCAAGTACCACTACATACTCGATCGAGTAGCACTGTTACAGGGACTTTTCAAAAATTAAAATTTTTTAATTGTTATATAATTGCATGTTTGATGTTTAACATGGTTATCAATGAGTAGTAACAAGTTTGAACCGTTCATTTCAATTGTTGAAGGTCGTGCTTGGTTTTAAAGGCATATTTGCAACGAATAGTGGAGTTGTGATTATTCTTATTGCATTCATTCTACATCCGTTTTGTCTACAAGTGGTATTTCACCGAATTCTATATTCATACAAATGCAAATGATATACTTATACATGCTTGGCGGTGACTAATTGTTCGAATAAGGTTGTATATATCTTTATGATTGACGAGTTGTACGAGTGATATGAGTAATGTCAACAATAAATAATATGGTTTTGATTTATGTTACGATGCAAGTAATAGGTAACATGTGTGGTAATTTGGTGGTGAACTTCGGGGACGAAGTTCCTTTTAGAGGGGAACAGTAATGTCGCAAAATGAAAAGGCTGATTTTGAAATTATGCTGTTGTTCGTTTATAATGTTTTGTTGGTTATTTACAAAGTTTTCTACTACTTTGATCACATTGCTTGCATGAAGTTGTAATTGGTTACTTTAGTTCGTTGAGTAATTCATGCATTGAAGTGAAAGTTGATAGTATGTTTTAAAAGACGGTCATAAAGAAACAGTTGTGGTTCCATGTGTTGTAATAAAATCGCGTGATTGAGTAACATGGTGATATAGTCATGCGGCATGTTGATGCGAGATACGTTTCGTGTTGATGGTTGCTACTAGTGAGTGGGGTAATCTCATAATATGATAGTTTGTAAGAGCCGATATATATATATATATATATATATATATATATATATATATATATATATATATATATATATATATATATATATATATATATATATATATATATATATATATATATATATATATATATATAGTGTTAGACAGCTGATGATGATGACATGGAGGATGGCATTTCAGGGGAATAGTGACCTGTCTCGAAAGAGTAGTGATGTCGTTGTGTTCCCGTGTCTTGTGCTTTGAGTTAGGTGAGTTGAACTTCGGGGACGAAGTTCTTTTTAAGGGGGGAAGACTGTAATACCCGCCCTTTTTAGAGACCCTTTGACCAGCGTTGACTGACCTTGGGAGCGGTAATGGTCCTTAGAAATGCGTGCCAAAGTTACCTCGGGTTGGGAGTTGTGCGTGGTACTCGATAGAGTAGAGCCTACTCGATTGAGTAGCTTGGATACTCGATCAAGTAGGGTGACACTCGATCGAGTATGTGGGATACTCGATCGAGTAGCGGGTTTTCAGCGAGGGTTTTTAATCTCGTTTTGTTAAATCCGCAAATCATTTCCGCCTCATTTCTTCAATCCTTTAGTCTCCTCTTTCCCTTCCCTTCACCATAAAATCTCCATGGAAGCCTTTGAAAGTCCTTGTGCCTTAGGAGAGCATAGCTTGAGTCGGGTAACGGTCTTTTGCCGGGTTTCTCCTTGTAGGTATGTCGTCATCATCATCCGTATCTTTGTCTTTGCAGTTAGGGTTTGCTTAATAGTATTAAATGATTGTGTTGTGGTTATCGACATTGCTTGATTGTTGGATATGTCGTAAGTTAGCATGGATTGGTTGCAGTTGCTTAAAGGTAAGTTCGCCTACTCAGTTTCTGTAGATGGTCTAGTGTGTCGATTGTTGTGGCTGTATTGTGGTTGTGCTGTGGATGTGTTGTATTGCAGACGGTTGTGATTGTTTATCTCTGGTTCTCGAGATGCGTTCTCGGCTGAGTGGAGTCACTTGGGGGAGTGGCTTCACGCCCTAGTTTCGCCCTTCGTGGAACCCGCCACGGAAGGGGATGTGCACATTAATGGGATAGGGTTATCGCTCGGTATGATGAGGGGGGCTTAGGTGGGAACGGCTGCGGTCCCCCACTGGCATGGCTGGTCCAGTGGACAGTCGGTGACGGAGATTGATTGGAGTGGGTGTGATTGTGTGTGACTGATTGTGTTGTGTTGTATTGCTAGATGTCGTTGGTTTTGCCATGTCTTATCTCAGTACTGACCTTGTGTGGTTGTCTTGTTGTCTTATGTGTGTGCCGTGATCCCTTATGGTGAGCAGTCTGTCTTAGCAGGTGTTGATGTCGTTGATAGCTGGAGACCGGGCAGGGATGAGTCTTCACGAGATTTGATAGTAATAGCGAGTAGCCTTTGAGCTGTATCTTTTATATCGCCAGTTGGTTTTAAATCACTTGTAATGTAACATAATTGTTCTTTTATCTGCATTTGATTATTACTGTCCTCGGGCAACCGAGATGGTAATGCCCTTATATGCTAAGGAAGGCCTAGTTAAGGCTCCTCTGAATATGGGGGTGTTACAAAGGCTTCCAACCCTACTGGGTGATTTCCCCTACTAGTGTTCCTGTTGGTGACATCGTCTTTGGTGGTGGCGTTACCCCTGGTGGTGATAGCACCCCCAGAAGAGGCATCATCATTGGCTGCTGCGGTACCCCTGGTGGTGATACCACTCCAAGATCTAGCCTGGTTACCAAGTCTTGTGGGTAGATTTTTCCCTGGCTCCCCTTGAGCGTTTCACGATCCGGTGTATGCTCTGACGTCTGTGGGGGGTACTCCCTTCTGGGATACTGCATCCATCCTGTCTTTCAAGGCCCGGTTGTCCTTTTGGAGGATCTCGTTGTCCTTCTGTAGGCTCTCCACAGAACGTGCAAAGTGTTCATGCCTTGGAGTAGCTGTTGCCAAGCCTCCGGCGGTGCTGATCCAACGTGCTGAGAAACCACCGGCGTTCCTGCTGATCTGACTGGGCTACTTTCTCTGCTTGACTTTATCTGGGAAGGCACCCCTGACACCATACTTGCGCGCTCTACCCTCACATCTGTGGTTCTGGGTGACTGCGGGGGTTTGGCTGGTACTGGGGTTACCTTTGTCGGCTGGCTGGTGGTAACCGCCTGCTGATGAGAGCCGCTGGTTCTACCGTTCCTATTACGGCTGGAATGGTCCGGCCCATAGGTTGGGTGGTAGAACCTGAGACGCTAGAGGTAGAACTCGGAGCGCTGGAGGTACTCTGATTGGATCCTGACATGCTGAACGTACTGCTGGGAAAGTTGACTTTATAATATGACCAGTATGCCCCACGATGGGCGCCAAACTATTTTGGTAAAAAATTACCTAATAGTTACTTTGTCTTAGGTAGGTTAAAGCATTCTATTGTTAGTCGATTTTAAGGTAGTGAGATTGTACTTGCAAACTGATTGAACAAAATAAAGAATGCAAAAAAAAGTAAAAGACGCAAGAAATTGGTGACACGGAAAATCCGAATGTGGGAAAAACCGTGGGGGGAGTCGGTATCCCACCAAATGTATGCACTATGGCTTCTGGGGTACTGAGGACGAACAACGTAATGATACAATTATGAGAGAAAATAAAATATAATGCCCTTGTATGATGATGAGAAATATTTTTCTAGAGTGAAGACTTGAAGTGTGAGTGAGTGATTGAATGAATCCTGCCGCGTTGCCTTTGCTTTGTATTTATAGCCACTTTCTTTGACCCGCACCTCCTCAACACCTATGCCCTATTTCTGCTCAACTTCCCTTCTTTTTCTACTCAACCACCCCCTTTTTGTGGAGTTTGTTGTGTTGACTGATTAGTGGGCTTGACTTGGTTGTGCTTTTTTTGTTGAGATATTTATGAAGCCATGTCATCAATCCTTTACTAGCATTTTTGTCCACTCGTTTGTCGCCACGTCATCGAGTAAATTTGTGGTAGAAAATTACCCAAACAACTACCCTTGACTAAAAAAACTTCAAACTTAATTTTCTCTACCTTCTCTCTATTGTTGAAACTTTAACCTTCTTCAATCTCCTTAAAATTTTTCAATTACGAACAATTATTCAAATGAATACCATGTATTTAATTCATTAATCTTATATTAATTAATTTAGTTTGCTTTTTCTTACAGTTTTATTCCTTTTTAATTAGAGTTCATGTCTAAATTAATTTAGGGCTAATTAGTGTGATATGATGGGGTTTGTTGGTTGTCAGCGTAGTACATGGTTGGATTTTTCTTAATTTTTTTTTCAATTTACAATATGTCTGTATGTAGTAGAGTACATGGTTTGATTTTTCTATTTGTTAATTGGTATGCTAAAGCTTTCTCAACCAAAAATGAATTCAGTATGTAATGCATCAAAGCTTTCTCAATGTAGTGCATCAATATGATTTTAATATCGAGTTGCAGATGAGAGAAGAACGAGTAAATATGTCAATATTTTTTTTCAATGTAGTACGTAGAACACCCAACACAATGGCCAGTGCAACGGCACCATCTCACAGAACCACCATGACCTAGTAGTGCAACACCACCACTGCATCCCAGTGGCGGCCACAAAGTCAACGATAACCGCCTCGCTCAGTAGTGGGTTTGTGAAATTAGAAGGCAATGGAGGTATGAAATTAGAGAGAATATATTAGAGAGAAGTTAGAGAGTGAAAATGGGAGGAAAAATGAAAGGGGTATAATTGTCAATGGTGTACTACGATGAGTAAAATGTGTACTGCGAAAATAAACACCCTAAAAAAATTATACTTCGAAAAAAACGTTCAAAAGTTTAATAACTAGTCTTGCTTAGAATGACATTATCCGTCTTAAGTTTAAGACAGGTGTAATATTACCTCACATCATATATATATATATATATATATATATATATATATATATATATATATATATATATATATATATATATATATATATATATATATATATAGAAGAAGGATCAAGTGAGTCCACCTTAAGTCATTAAGTCCATAAGTCCCATTTAGAGCCCTTAGATTGTGAGGATGAATGGCTAAGATTACACCAAAAAGCAACTTATAACATTATAATAATATGTAGAGTATTTACCTCTCCCCTTAGGGTGATAGACTCACTGTTCAAGTTATGCATGTTTGTTCCTCCATCAGTCATACGCACGTTATTCAACTTCCCTCCACTATCTCATACAACTCCTCTAATAATTTCTAAAAACCGTCCTTACTTAGTCCTGTCTTTCATCTCACATTTCTTCCATTTTCTTTTCTACATATCCTCTTCCTTACCACAAATACAACAAATCCATTTTCTTCTATATTTTATCCCATTCAAACGCTCGTAGTTCCTATCTTTGTTTCTTTACCTCACTTCGAAGGTAATTCATTGATCATCTTTATTCTTTTCTTTGTTGTAATTTTTTCAATTTGTAAATTATCCTTCAGTCGTAATTGTTATATTGGGGTTATTTTATTTTTGTATTTTGTTATTTATGAATTTATGATTTTATTGCATGCTTAAATTTATGTGATTTTTATTATATTTGATTATCCATAAACATTTTGATTCATTAGCATGTTTGAATTTAATTCTAAGTGGGTAGAGTAAATATTATAGTCTTTGAATTGCTAATTAAATTGATAGTATAAATCTGAACTGATGGGTAGTGTGAATGTATTTGTTAGGATTTCAATCGAGCATATTTTTGGGGATTGTAAATGTGATGTAATTGGGAATGTGAATGTGAGGACAACCCAAGTGTAAATGTGAACCCAAAAAAAAGTGTAAATGTGAACAAATAGAAAGTGTAAATGTGAATATAGGAGAAGTGTAAATGTGAACAAATAAAGTGTAAATCTGACTAAATTGGAAGTGTAAATGTGAAGATACTGAAAGTGTAAATGTGAGGATAGAGTAAATGTAAATGTGAACACTTAAAGTGTAAATCTGACTAAATTGGAAGTGTAAATGTGAAGATACTTGAAGTGTAAATGTGAGGATAGAGTAAGTGTAAATGTGAACACTTAAAACTGTAAATCTGACTAAATTGGAAGTGTAAATGTGAAGATAATGGAAGTGTAAATGTGTGGTAGGAGAATTGTAAATGTGAACAAATAAAGGGTAAATCTGACTAAATTGGAAGTATAAATGTGAAGATACTGGAAGTGTAAATGTGAGGGTAGGAGAATTGTAAATGTGAACAAATAAAGGGTATATCTGGCTAAATTGGAAGTGTAAATGTGAAGATACTAGAAGTGTAAATGTGAGGATATGAGAAGTGTAAATGTGAACAAATAAAGTGTAAACCTGACTAAATTGGATGTGTAAATGTGAAGATACTGGAAGTGTAAATGTGAGGATAGAGTAAGTGTAAATGTAAATGTGTAGACTGTTATAGGTTGATTGATATTGTGCATTTCTTATGTACTTTTTTTTTCCTGATTCAGATGGTATCTGATGGAGAATTACCTGAAAACAAAGAACACCTACAAGTTACCCCTACTATTTCCGTTAAGTGTCGCCCTAATAGGCTTCACAAGCTTATTAGTAAGCTTAACATTGCTCAACGAGCCGCTGTACAGAGGATTGGATTTGGGGGGCTGCTTCATCTTAAACTCAGAACTTTCCCGCTATCACATGTTCCTGAATTTCTCGAGGCTTTCAGCGATGGTTCCTATGTTTTCAGAGCGTTGGAGTTGAAGGAGTTTATGGTTACTAAGTATGATTTCTATGACTGTTTCATGTTACCTGTTGGTGAGAGAGAGATGAAAAGAGTACCTACTGGACATATGCCTGGTACTAAAGATGAAAAATATGTGCGCATAAAACAACTATGGCGCAAAAAGTTCAAAGTGAAATCAAATTCTGATTCTATTCCTTTAGGAGACGTCTTCAATTATATTGAGTCAGAGCAATTCAAAGATGGAGGGGATGCTGCCTGTTTGTGCTGCTTAGCATTTCATCATTCCTTGCGCCGACATTGAACAACGGCATTGAAATGAAACTTTTGAAAGTGGTTGAAGATGTGAGTGCCATACCGGAGTATGACTGGTGCTCGTATGTATTAGAATGTTTAGCTAATGCTGCAGCTGAGGCTCGCAGCGTGCAGTCACATCTGCTTGGTTGTATCCCTTTCCTTATGATTACGGATTTTCAGCGGTATGATTACCGTGGTATGAGTTGCCCAGACAGCCTTCGACTTATTCAGCATTGGGATGTGAAAAGTCTATCGAAGAGGTTAAAGGATGAGCTGGACGTGGGTCCATTGGGTCGACTAACTTTATCGAAGGTGAAGTACCCCCGATGTCAAAACAAGACCCCTGATGAGAAGGACACTGGTAATATGATGTTGGCAATAGATGGCGCGCCCAAGGCGCCATTGGCAAGCCCTACGCCTCTTCTGATTTCAACATCGGGTACAACACCCGATAAGAAGTTTATTCAGATTGAACTCCCCCCCGGTGTTGAAGATGACGATGAGTTGAAAGCTAGGGTTGTAGATGTAAGTTTTATGTTATGAATGTTTAATTAATGGCATATTTTTTTAATATATATATATATATATATATATATATATATATATATATATTGAGCAGGTATATTTTGTGTATCTAGACTCTTAAATCTTTTTTTTGTTCCCAACTGTAAGGTGTACACGAGCTGTACTTGAAGATTCAAAGGAACGCTGTGGCCTTCTATTCCTGGTATGCGGATGCAGCTGCAATGCTTAAGAATTTAACAACATGTGCTACTTCTTCAACTAGTCTTGTTCCGTCACAAGCGACGCGAGCTTTTTTTGAAGGTGCAAAGGTGAAGGAATATGTTGAAGAAGTTGGAAATTTAGCTTCCCAAATGAAGAAATATAATGATAACGCTCCCTCATTGTCAGATGTTGGGAAGGTGGCCAAGAAAAAAACAAAGGCAAGCAAGAAAAAAAAAGACCAAGGTTCCTAAATTCGAGTTTACGCCTACTGTAGAGCCTGTATCACTTGCAGAAGATTCTGATTTGGATGATAAAGCAGGTGATGTGGCGATGTCACAGGTAATCGAGACCGCTGATTTCTACAACACCGCTGAACTTAACGAAGCCTGTCGACGAGAGGAAGAGCAATGCGGGCTAGATTTAACCGACGACTTGACTTAATTAACGGATCGGCAGATTCTAGAGAGAATTTATAGCCCGGATGAAGTTCAAGAAGCTTACCCAAAGCCCTCATTGAACGAGGAGCAGGAAGTTTGGGAGGGGAAGCACCTGTTACTAGTGGTGCCCCTGAGAAAGTTGAACATGTTGTTGAGAAGGATAATTCAGAAGCAACGAATAAGGTGGATGCGGATGTGGTAGGTCAGTCAACTGAACATGGTTCATTTTCAGTTCAACTAAAATTTATTTCGACTGCTGATATTGAGAACGCGCTGCAAGGTTTGACATATATTGGTGATGGTGGTGGTGAAGCGGCAGAGGGCTGCGTACAGAGAGGTGAGGATGAGTTTGTGCAGGGTATGGATATGGAGTTGGCTCAAGAACAAGGGCCTGATACTGGTGAAGGGGAAGTGTCTTATTCAAAAGTAAAGAACAAGGTGGATGCGGATGTGGTAGTCCCGTCAATTGAAGATGGTTCATCTTCATTTCAGTTGAAATTTATAGCGACAGCTGATATTGATAACGCGTTGAGTAAGTTGTCAGACAGTGGTGACAGTGAAGTGGGACAGGGTGGTGCACCGAGAGAACAGGACGAGGTTGTGCAGGGCATGGATATGGAGCCGCCTCAAGATCAGAGGCCCTGCCGTGGGCCCGAATCACTGGTGGTTGGACTAGTGCCTGGCGAGGATGTGGATGTTAGCGGTGCACCGAGAGACCAGGACGAGGCTGTGCAGGGCATGGACATGGAGCCGCCTCAAGATCAGGGGCCCTGCCGTGGGCCGAACCACTGGTGATTTTCACTAGTGCCTGGTGAGGCTGTGGATGTTAGCGGTGCACCGGGAGTGGAACAACCCGTTGACCGACCCCAATTTAGTGTTACGAAAGTACTGGATGTTGAGCCGGGCGTTGTTTCGACCACAGACCGTGAAGATGCATCTCAAGAAGGGTTAGAGAGTGGTAGTGGCATGGTCAACGAGCAAGGCGAATGCCCTACTGCACAACCCGGTTGTCCTGGTTCATTTCAGAATGATGACAAGCCCATGGATGTTGTAGAGGGAGAAGATAAGGTGGTTGTTGAAGCACCCTCCTCCGAGTTTAAGTTGCCGGAATTTTAGTGTACGTTTATATCTACTGCAGAGCTACCTGAGGCATTTAAGGGGGTTCCAGGTGAGGAGTTTGGAACGACTGATGCGGCAGGCCCTTCTGAACCAGCCGTTCCTGCGGATGGTCGGGAAATTTATGTCCCCCGGAGTAACCTGGATCACCACCCTTTCCTATTTCATTCAACTGAGCCCTTACAGTGCATGGAAGTGGTCCTGAGAATCTGACTTGCACCATGGATTGTGGGGAACCCATGCCCGAGCGGGGGCTTTGTTATTGAGACCTGCAATTTGAATAAGAAATTATTTAGGAATGTTTTTAAGGAAAGGAAATACGTCCTGGACTACGTATTTAACAAATCAGAAGCTTGGTTAAAAGGGTGAGTCGATTTATTTCTATGTCAAACATATTAATACTTATATGTTGTCGTAATCATGTTCGCCTTATATAATTTTTTCTTTTTTTGTAGGGAAGAATTGGCAGTGTTTTCAGACTTTTTCTTCGTGTCACGGGAAGACATTTTAACCCTTGAACCTAGACAGGAATTTATGTCTTCTGTAATCGATTGTTGGTGCCTACTAATCAATAAGATGATGTATGACCAAACTGCACCAGTTGCATCCTCTCATTATTTCTTCGGGCATAGTCACACCGTATTTGTCCTATCCTCACTCAATGCAATTTGTATAGTTCCAATTTAATTGTAACGTAAGTGTCTAAATTTAATAGCGCTGCCTATCGTTTGAACAGAGTGTTGCGCTGGATATTTGGAAAGCCAAGAAGAAAGGAACTGTTCTTGACAAAAAGGACGAAATCTGGGCTGAGTGGGATGCTTGGATTCAATCCTGTTTGTCTCAATTTCAACTTGGATCTGATATGGTAAGTGTAAATGTGACCTATTGTGAAGTGTAAATGTAATCACACAGAAAGTGTAAATGTCATCACACAGAAAGTGTATATGTGATTTACACAGAAAGTGTAAATGTCTGGATGTGATTAAGAAGAAAGTGTAAATGTCATGACATATGAAGTGTAAACGTGAGACATAGTGAACTGTAAATGTCGTGAGATATTGTGAAGTGTAAATGTCATGACATATAAAGTGTAGATGTGATTAAGAAGAAAGTGTAAATGTCATGACATATGAAGTGTAAATGTGAGACATAGTGAAGTGCAAATGTCATGATGTATAGTGTAAATGTTATTATATAGAAAGTATAAATGTGATGACATAGGGAGTGTAAATGTGACTAAATAGGAAGTGTAAATGTCATGACATATAAAATGTAAATGTGAATATATGGAAAGTGTAAATGTCATGACATAGGGAGTGTAAATGTGAGACATAGTGAAGTGTAAATGTCATGATGTATAGTGTAAATGTGATTATATAGAAAGTGTAAATGTGATGACATAGGGAGTGTAAAGGTGACTAAATAGGAAGTGTAAATGTCATGACATATAAAGTGTAAATGTGAATATATGGAAAGTGTAAATGTCATGACATAGGGAGTGTAAATGTGAGACATAGTGAAGGGTAAATGTCATGATGTATAGTGTAAATGTGATTATATAGAAAGTGTAAATGTGATGACATAGGGAGTGTAAAGGTGACTAAATAGGAAGTGTAATTGTCATGACATATAAAGTGTAAATGTGAATATATGGAAAGTGTAAATGTCATGACATAGGGAGTGTAAATGTGAGACATAGTGAAGTGTAAATGTCATGATGTATAGTGTAAATGTGATTATATAGAAAGTGTAAATGTGATGACATAGGGAGTGTAAAGGTGACTAAATAGGAAGTGTAAATGTCATGACATATAAAGTGTAAATGTGAATATATGGAAAGTGTAAATGTCATGACACAGGGAGTGTAAATGTGACGAATTATTGAAAGTGTAAATGTGAAATTTTCCTGAGTGTAACTATTATGTCTTTGTTGTCACATCCGCCAGGTCTTCATCCCGGTCTTATCTGGCAATAATGATCATTACAGCTGTGCATGCATAAACTTCGTATCTGAGTAGATAGAGTATTTGGACAATCGTCGCTACGACGATGATTTTGAGAAGCTTCCATATTTTGGAATTTCGTGTATTGCGGTAATAATTATAAATAGTATACCTTAATTTGTTCTTTAGTGTATATGTATTCTGGAATTGTAAACACTGTTTTTAAATTGACTATTTTTTTGAAATACCTTTTACAGTGTGATTTAATGGGCGAGTATCTGGAGTCTAAAGGGTTTGTCAGAGGTTCAAAGGTCGACGGGTTCAAATTTGTCAATATCGAATTTAAATGGCAAGGTAGGGGGTATTCTGCGTTTGATTGCGGGGTGTACATGATGATACACATGCTGCTTTTCAATGGGAAGCTTTTTGACTGCGCCTTAGGTGAGATAGACGTTATCAACCTCATCCGGGCTGAAGTGGTGTCGATCCTTATCATGAGTGACCATAAAAAAGTGAGGGAGAGCGTGCGCGCAAGGATAACCCAATTCAGGCAAAAGTATGGTCAAGGTCTGAATTCGGTCTCCAATGCTGCACAGAAGTGGAGTCTAGACGATGAGGAAGAGATTACGTACAGTAAACGGCCCCGTGTTGCAGACCCACCCCCTAAACGCGTAGAAGGAAGCCCTGTCGTCAATCCTGTAGCCATACCGGCAAAAAGCAGCCCCGTTGTTATTCAAGCGTCAGTGCAGTCTTCGGGTAGCCAACCTTTGTCAGCCGTAAGGAGCGAGGGGGATGGCTTGGGATGCTCAATTGACTATGGGGCTACTGGTACGCAGACTCTTGTTGTCTCGACCTTCTTACGGAACAATCAAACTTTGGTCAGGGGTGTTCGATCACGTCGAAAGCATGCGGTGGACTATTGCTTGTTAGACGACTACAACTTTGAAAATTCGTTAGTATCTCTCAGACTCTTATAACATGGCCAATTAGTTACGATATTTAATTTGTAACTATTTCTTAATTTCTTACTACTATACGTGTGTTTCATTGCAGCGAATCAATCTCTTGGTACATTAGGCATGTCGCGCTACGCCAGTCCGACATCATGTCCATGCTTCCTGAGGTTGTAATGTCGCCTGTTGTCATTGAGTCCTGGGCTGTTTTTCTGAACCATTTGGAGTCTGCTAAATACTTACTTCCTAGGATGGCCTTCTTTGGGATACGTCATATGGTACCCCCCCCCCTCGCACAAAGCCTAAAAGTTATACATTATTTTTACTTTTATTATGTAGGCTCACTCACTTCTCTGAACAGGAATGTATCATGCAGCTTTTGGATATACGTGAAGCAGGCTCACAGTCTAATGACATCACTGATCGGCTGTATCACATTTGGGATACCTTCATCCAGGACTGTGATAAAACTTTTAACCTGAATCCCGAGTTTATCTTCGTACCTGTCAACATTGGTGGGCACTTTGCATGTGTATGTATAAATTTTGGACAACAAACTGTTGATCTCCTTGACTACCAACATCATGCCAACTGGGATCAGTCCGAAATGTGCAATGTTACTTGCCAAGTGGTAAGCCTGATGCCAATAAATCATTTTCGAAGAGATGAACAATAGATGGTTTATTTAATTGTTAGTGCTTTAATGGCAGGCATCAGCTGTTAGCGATTATTTGGATGTCAGAACGGACAGGGGGTACGAGATTACTAGTTTTGAGCATCGGCAAATCCCGTTCAGGCGGCAAACACCCCTTCCTAACATAACATAATCAGGGATTTTCTGTATGATGTATATGCTGATGTACGAGGGTCAACCTTTTGAGCATCCAGACTTGGAGAGGAAGAGGAATCGACGGTACTTGGTAGTCGAGTTGGTGGCGACGCTTGTTCTAGCTGACATAAATGTCAACAGAGACGTTTTTGAAGCAAAGTTGAATGGATTTATCGCTGGAAAAGAAGATTTATGGGCCAAGTTACAAAAGAAGCGCAAAATTAAGGCTGTGTTATCGAAAAAGTAAACAATTTGTGGACATATTTTTGATTGAAATGTATTTTGTTTTGCAATGTTGAAGTTAGAAAAGAATGTTGACTATTTGTATTTTGGTTGGCAATGTTTACACAAATGTGTGTAATTTTTAAATTGCAAGTGTAATCATTACAGTAATGAAGTGTAATGGTAAATTACACTAATGAAGTGTAATGGTTGACTATTTTTTGGCAGTTATAATCATAGTTTTTTCAAAGTGTAAATGTGACTAAATTGCAAGTGTAACTGTTAACACACTTGCAATTTAGTCACTGATACGTCTGTCGTATACCTATCAAAAATAAACTAACTAAACTAACTATATAGCTAGGAAAGTCAGGTCGATCTCCTCAGGGAGGCAAGATATCTGTAGAAGTCCGTCTATTTGGTCACAAATGGGGGTTGTTTGAATTAGTTTTCTAAACTAGAAGGTTTAAAGGAAAGAGAAGTAAAGACAAGAACATTAAAGGCAGGAAAATAGATTTAAACTATCAAATAGAGAAAGGTCATGTCAGGAATTCGGTTCACTACGGTAGTCCAGTGACTCAACTGTAAACAACTTAAACAAATTAATGCAAGAGGGATATGGAAAGGTCCTTTCGGTCCACTTTCTATCCTAAAATACCACTAGCTTAACTTTCATCCTCGTCAGGGTAGTCTACTGTTCATAGCAGGCCTATTTAGTCCAATCTTTCGATCCAGGATTAATTTTAGCCAGATTAAAAGGGTGACTCAGAAGCGTGCACTCAACTAAGTCGGTAAAATACAATTAAATTGCTATGGTGACAGAATCTCACAATTAATTCATCTAACCTATTTACTACATCGTCACTTTCCTACCGTATATCTCCTAATCCCAACATGAATTAGATTTAGCTACTCATATTGTTATTAATATTGTCAAAACTAATAGCAGATTCAACATATTAAAACGATGATTAAATCGCATAAAAAGTAAATTAGGGCAAAAAGTAAATAAAGCAAGACGAAGAATTAAAGCAAATGAAATGAAGTTTATTATTAATAAAGGAGAAAGTGATTACAATCGTGCGAATCCGGCATAAAGAACAATCAAATCCGAGCGAAATAAATCCCAAAATAAAGTTACAGTGAAGGAGAAAATAGTACGCAGTCTTGAATGATAGATAAACTTTGATAGTAGAAAAATTCGATGCTAATAACCTAGTAACGTAATGCTTAAATAGAAAAACAACTAAGTCCATAAGCTAAAATAAATTCACGGGCTAATTAAAGCCCACGCCAGCAGAAACAACTCGATCGAGTGGAATAAAACCACTCGATCGAGCAAATCTCCATAAAATCTACTCGATCGAGTAGAATAGTTACTCGATCGAGTAACCCCTATTTACAGCACTTCTGGATCGAGTAGAAAAGCACTCGATCGACCAACCAAGGATGTAGAAACCACTCGATTGAGTAACAAAACCACTCGATCAAGTCTTCTGTCTTCAATTCAGCTCAAATCCATGCCCGACTGCCTCGTAAACCATGTCTTCACGCTTCCCAATGCAGTATCTCACTCTGGAAAATCCCGTCTCCTCTAAATGCATGCAAAAAGTACGAAAAAATGGTACGATTCCACTACTTTCGCGTTCATTTCTACAAAACGGACAAAACGAACCAAAGTAACCAATTTGGGGCATAATGCAATATAAATAGTACAAAAGTACACATAAATACGTGCTAAAATAGGCTAAAAAAACTATATAAAATGCACGTATCAAATCTCCCCAAACCGAACCCTTACTCGTGTTCGAGTAAACTAAAATGCAACTAATGGAACGGAAATGAAAACTCAAAGCTAGCTGAACTTGTCTACTTGAACCAATTTAATGCAACAGAAAACTAACAGTTATAGCTAAGCAGTTAATACGCAAACGAGTTATAAGCTGTTCAGAAATATAGCCAACCTATCGACCTTGCAAGACCAACAAAATCGGACTCTCTCGTGGTCAGTCTTCTCTCATGAAGCAAAGGGTGAATGTTATATGTAAAAGAGAGAAGGAAAGATAGTCACTCACCTAACAGCGACCTATATAGCATGCATGCAACAAAAATGAAAGACAATTCAAGTACTAACGCACACATTCCAACCAATAATGTCCGTCACAGCCGAGGGCTTACAAATAATATGAGAATAGTGAGGTTTAGGTGAGAAAAGGCAAAACAAGTTATGGTAATGTGGAGGTAAAAGCGTCAAGCTAGTTCCTAAACAGGACCATATAAGACCGTCCGAATCTCAACTGATTGAAAAATAGAATACAAGTGCCCTTCATTTGGCACACAGCTCACTAAACTCATACACAATCTCCTCAAAAATATGGAATAAGAATGGAGGAGTTAGACGGTCACAAACTTTCCTTTTTTAAACACCGTCTAAATGAATCAAAACAAACAAATGAAACTCTTTTTTTTTTTCTTTTTTCACGTGAATTAGCTTCCCTTTTTTTTCATTCTTCATTTGTTTTTCTCTTTTTTCTTTCACGTTTCCCACTCCTTTTTTCTCTTTTTTTTTCAATTCTCCTTTTTTTTCTTTTTCTCCCTCCTCTATTTACACCAACTCCATACAAAAAGATACGGGCCAAACTGCAGATGAAAAACATACCACAAAAGACATACTAAACTAGCTTGACTAGGCAGGCTCAGTTTAGGATGTAGCTAATGGGTCAAAAAGGCAAGTTTTGGCTTATGTGGAGCTAAATGGGTGAAAAATATAAGAAAAGGGGGGAAATTTGCAAGCACCTCCCTGCATGTGACACCAACCACAAACCCGAATGTGTTCATTTGACAAGAAATTGAATGTCATAAAAGTGCAAAAATGATGAACATGCTATGCAAGGAGTACTACCCTCAATTCCTAATGAACCGGTCATGAATGTCACCAGTTATGGGCTCTAAACTCAGAATTTATGGAGTAGTTTGCCAATTTATCAGGTCAAGTCTAAACAGTCAGCTATATTTGAACAGAAACTCGTAGACTATGTGTATGACAAAGCTAATAACTATCAACAGAAGTGCAAGGCTCAAGTGAAAATGACAAGTTATAGTGCAGTTTATCACGGAAATCTACCATTCCGACTCAACCTATATGCAAAATTAAACGTGAATATTTTTGAATTTTTGAAATTTTCTAAATTTTATTTTTGTTTTTTGAATTTTTTAATGAAATAAATAAACAATGCAAGCTGAAATAAATAAACGTGAATGCAAAACAAATGCAAATGCAGACTCAAAAGGATGCAATACCCTCCCCAAACCAAAATGGACAACGCCCTCGTTGTCCTCCAGCATACACCAGCAGATATATAGAAGGGAACGGGAATATACAACCAATAATGAATAAAAAGAATAAAATAAAAAGGAGACAAAAATAAAAGAGTAAGATGTACATACACAACGAACTTCCCCAAACCAGCCAGAAAACTAGGGAAGTGAGTAGACCAGTAGCTACTCATCAGCCTCCTCATCACGGATCTCCTCCACCGTGAACTCCGGATCCTCCTCCTCCTCTGCTCAGCTCGAGCACTCTCCACTGCCACCTCAGGTCCTCGTCCTCCTCCTCCGCAGCAGACTCCGGGTACCCCTCAGCTGGGTACCGATAAAAGGAAGGGTGTGGCCAACCCTCTGGGATGGGACGGTGTCGCCTCAAGTGGTACTCGTACAGAGGGTGCAAGGTAAGAGCTAAGTCCCTCTCCATACGAGCCTGTCTATCTACAATCTCAAGCAACAAACCGTCACGGCGCCCTTGGTCCATGACCGCGGACGCCACAAAGGGTGGAGGTGGTACGAAAGTAGCCGGTAGGACCGGCTCTGCCTGTGTCTGGTCGGTGGGTGCAGGAGTAGGAGTAGGGGTAGGGGTCGGGATGGGAGTAGCCGTGGAAGGCTGGGCACTGCCAGAAGATGTGGACCCCTCTCCAATCTCAAGTCTACGCCGCTTCTTGGCGGCGGGTAAAGCGGGAGGTGGTCGGAGTGGAAGGTGGTAGTCCGTTGGAGGTGGCAGTCGGTCGCCCCTAGCGATAGTAGGCGAAAGGGCTAGACGGGGGAGAGTGTCACAAGGTAGGTCCACAGATAAGGAACCGTCTATCTTCCATTTCTGGTAGTCTATGGTCAGCCAATGCTGAAAAAGCATGGCATCCAGACTCAGATACCTCTCTCCCTCGAGGTACTGCAAGTCACGAGACCAGACGGGGAAAAGGGAACGGGAAAGAATGGTGGCTATGCCACCGCAGGCAATAGATCCCGTCTCCTTTGCCCCCGGGCCTGAAAACCGGGCGGTCGAGATAGGCAATGTTGAGGGTAAAAGGACCCTCACAGTCAATGTTCAGGTAACCGCCCAAGATGGAGAGCTCGGTGTTGGTGATGTTGTTCGGCTCCTTTCGGCCAAAAATGGTGCTCCCCATCAACCTAAGAAAGTAACGGGCAGGGGGAAGGTGGACCTGTGCGAGCTTTCGCTCGGGAAAGGTGGTATGGGCCAAGGTCCGCCAAAGCTGACGAATGACCCTCCTAGGGGCGGTAACGTCGCCCGTAAAGGAAAGGCCAAGTCTGCGACCAAACGCCTCCAAAGTCATCGGAAAAGTCCGGTTGAACAACCGGAAAGACACAGAAGAACTAGTAGGGGCAGCATCGTGTGCCCCGGAGGAGAAGGTGAAAGAGCTGAGGAACTCAAGACTCAGCTCCAGAAAGGTACGACCACTCATAGTGATGAGTCCGGCCATCCCCGTGCCCCGAAGCTCACAAACTGACTCGTAGATGCCGAGTCTGTCAAGTGCCGGTTTATCTAAAAACCGGGAAGGTACAAACTCACAGCCTAGGAGGTGATAAAACCTCTTACGATGTACACCGTTAATAAAAATTACCTGCGGGTAGTCTGGGTGAGAGTCGAGGGAGTTATCCCCTCGAACAAAGGACGTGTGCGAAGAAGAAGAACGGTGAAGTGGAGGAAGTGGCGAAGTAGAGAGGTAACAGAGCGGTGTAGAACGGAACGTCCACGACCTCGGCCCGGCCTCTAGAACCCGAAGTAGAAGCCCGTCCGGTGACGGTGCGAGGAACTAGGGCCGCTCTAAAGGCAGCCGCAATCGCAGGGTGAGTCCGCCACGGTGTGCTCACCGTGGCCGGAGTAGAGGCGTGGGTCTTTGTGACCACCACCGACGAAGAGAGACAAGCGGCGGTGCTAGCAAGTGGTGGTGGTCAGAATCAAGTGGCAGCTCGAAACGAGCTATCAACAGTGCTAGTCGGCGTAAAAACGCACTGCGGCAGCAGAGACTAAGAACACAGGGGTGCGGTACTAACGAAGTGGAGGCGGTGGTAATGCGGGGACCACCGTCTCGTCAGGGATGGACTAGAAGTCGAGCTAGTGGATGGCAGAGAGCTAGAATCCATCCTGTATACAAAGGGCAGAGGATTTGATAAGAAAAACAGCTAAACAGCATGGTAACAGCATGACAAATCCCAAATAGTCGAAAGAATTCGACTTCAGCCCGAAAATTCCCGATATTTCCTTAAAAATTCGAATGACAGCGGGTAAACAGCGATAGGGGCGGGGACAGGCATCAATGGCAGCAATTAAGCAACAACTAAGGTAAATTAAGCATGTGACAAAGATGTAAACCCATTGATGATCGAAAAATTCGACTGAAAATCAGTCCTAATCGCGAATTTCGCGCAAATTTCGAATTAATCATGCAACAAACAGTGAGGAGACGGGAATGACCATCAAGCAAGACAGATAAGGGCAAGCAATGATAGTTAAAGTCAAAAAGCTCGACTAAACAAGGAATTTCGAAACCCTAACCTAATTTACCTCATAAAAATGCGAAATTAGTGAAATTAATATGCAAAGAGGTGTAGCAGAAACTTACTTGATGAGAAAGAACCTACAAATTACAATTAATCTTCAAACAACAAGCAAAAATGGCGATTTTTTTGATCGAAAAACCGTAAACTCTAATCCCACTATTAAACTGTGTAAAATAGCACAAATCAAGGGGAAAACAGAGGGCTTTGAATGATTAATTAACAAAGGGCAAAATGCAGGTGACGGATTTGGCAAAAGGGCAAGAAATATGAGGGATTTGGGGATGTTTTAATCGCAAATAAGGGAAAAGTGTCGAAAATTAGGGGTTAAATGAAATAGAAATGAAAATGAGGGAAGTTAAAGGAAAACTCCATGCGTCTCTTGCAATTTCACTCGATCGAGTGGTTTAGAACTGCTAGATCGAGGACTTTGATAATTCATCCACTCGATCGAGTAGAAATTTACTCGATCGAGAACTCCCCATTTCTGCTTTACTCGATCGACTGATATGGCATTACTCGATCGAACAAAATCCACTCGATCGAGTACAAAAAGTACTCAATCGAGTTCTTTTCCTCGTGTCAGTTCCTGAATTCGTCATTCTTCCTTTAAATTTGTGTAAAAATTCCCCAAACCTGCATAAAAACACTTGCAAAAATATCCCAAAATACCAAATACGCTAGGTAACAGTCTATAGTCTTTATCTACGCTAAAAAAATATCTAAATTCTAATTGTCCTAATTAAAAGCAATAAAAGAAATTCAACGGAAAATTAAAAATTGTTTATACAAGATGGTACACGGGGCATTTCCCCGCTCACTTCCCAAAGCAATTCAGTAGCCCCTCGGAGGGCTCCTGACTGGAAGACGTCACCTCAGCAACATTGATCGTCCTCTTCAGCTTCCATGAGCTTGAACTTGAATCATTCAGAGGAGAATAGTTCACATCCACATATGCTCGAACTTTTCTCACCTTGCTCCTTTCTCACCGGCTTTAACTCTGTCACTCCTAACTTGACTGACATTAATTGCACAATGCCCTTTGACAGCTCCTTCCTTGTTTTCATCTGTACATGCAGCAAGGAAAACAGACGAACTTTCCTCCTTTTTTCTCTCAATCTGAGGCGGAGGGCTAACACTAGCAGCACAATGCTCCAAATTTTCATTTGGAGTGTCAATAATAGGGTCAATAGAAGAGAGGGTATTGCAAGGCTGAGCTTTCATGGGAGCCCTCCGGAACTTAGACTGATGGAATATCAGCTCCTCGTCCCCAACCTGAAAAGTTAATGTCTTGCCCCCGACGTCTATTACTGCACGGGCAGTAGATAAAAAGGGTCTCCCTAAAATAATAGGGGTATGTGCATCTTCGGGGATGTCAAGTACAACGAAATCAACGGGAATAAAGAACCTCCCGATCTTAACAGGTACGTCTTCTATTACACCTAGTAGCCGTGATATGCTACGGTCGGCCATCTGAACAGTCATGTTGGTGCAATTAAACTTTGTCAAACCAAGTCTCTTAGCCAGAGACAGCGGTAAGACACTCACGCTAGCGCCAAGATCGCATAACGCGTTATCAATCAAATGGGTACCAATATGACACGGAATCGAAAAACTACCCGGGTCTGACTAATTGGGAGGTAACTTAGTCTAAACTAGGGCCGTCCCTACCTCAGTCAAGGCTACCGTCTCATTATCACTAATATGCCTCTTACGCGATTAAATTTATTTCATAAATTTAAGGTAAGAGGGTACCTGTGTCAGCAGTTCGCCGAATGGTACAGTGACCTGCAAGCTTCTCAGGATTTCGGCAAAGTTGCCGAATTGTTGATTAGCTTTAGTATTCTACAGACGCCTCGGTTAGGGAACCGTGATGGGTATCTCGAGTCCCTTGTTTCTCTCTTCCAATGTGTCAGCCGGATCAAGTCTGTATCCTTTGGACGCTTCTTTCCTCTCGAACGAGGTCTTTCAGGTGATTTCTCACTTAATCGAGCACTAGCGGGCTCTCGATCAAGCTGTCAGTTGTCCATACTACTCGATCGACCAAAATTCCCATTCGATCGAGTAGTTTCTTCAATAGCATCACTCGATCGAGTAGAAAATTCACTCGATCGAGCAGTTGGCTTTTCCTGTTCACTCGATCGAGTAGAAATTCCACTCGATCGAGTACTTTCTTCAGCAAATCTACTCGATCGACCTCCAGAAACTAGTCGATCGAGTACTTTCTTAGATCAGCTCATTTCCTTTGACAGAACATTGTTCATCAGCTATTATTTCCTTCCTCAGGTCTGATTTCAACACTTCCGGTCCCTCATATGAACGACCGCTTCTCAAATTGATTAAATTTACCGTCTCATGTGGATTTTTGTCAGTTTGTGACGGTAAATGACCAGGTTTCCTTGCAGATTGGTTCGTGGCTAATTGGGCAACTTGAGTTTCAAGTGCCTTGATGGATGCATCTTTCTGTTGATCACTCAACTGCCACTGCTTTGTAAAAGATTGCAACATGGTCTTTAGCTCACCAATCTCACTCACCCCTCCAGAAGATGATGCTCCGTGATTGGGAGGAGGGAAGGAAGGAGGCTTCTGAAAGCCTTGTTGATTCTTATGTGGAGGAACATACGGCTGCTGCTGGTGCGGAGGAGGGGTAGGATTGAGCACATTTTGACTAGTCCGCCTCAAATTGGGATGGATTGCCCCTTGGTTGTTGTAATAGGAACCCCCTCCTTGCCTATATTGTTGAAAGGCAAGGACTTGTTCCTTCTTCATAAGACAGCCAACAGCAGTGTGACCATCATTGCTCCCACACCTCTCACATGTGACGGTCTTCCCTCTAGTAAGCATGAACTATTCTAATACCATCCCTCGGGTTTCCATACTCAGCACTGTGATTCGCCATCTCTTCAATAAGGGCCCATCCCTTATCATCGTCGGTGTTTTCCTGGAATCTCCCATTAGATGACGCATCAAGTATGGCTCTGTGGTCATCGTACAGCCCATTGTAGAACTGGTTAGATATAAACCATGGGTCAAAACCATGGTGAGGAATAGACATCACCAATTTCTTGAATCGGGACCATGCCTCATAAAAAGTCTCATCGGGAGCCTGCTTGAAACAGGTAATCTTGGCCCTCAGCTGCTTGGTGCGCTGTGGAGGGAAATATCTCTTGTAAAAGGCAAGAGCAAGAGACTCCCAATCTATAACTCCTGCAGCTGTGCGGTCCAAATCAGTCAGCCACTCCCTGCCTGAGTCGGTCAAAGAGAAAGGAAACAAAACCTCCTTAATCTTGTCTTGAGTTACCCCCTTTGTGGCGGGGATAGTAGAACAGTAGTATGTAAAGACCTCCATATGCTTCCTCGGGTCTTCACCTGCCACACCTCTATAGAGATTTCTTTCCACCAGATTGATGTAGGAAGGACGGATGTCGAATGTATTCCCATCCTCAGTCTGGAGATTGAAACCCTTTGGAATTGAGGATGCTTTAGGCACCGAGTGACTCGAAAGTTTTGGCATCTTTATTTGTTGATCGGCAGAAATAGGAATGTCTTCTACTAAAGACTGGTCTTCTGTGAAAAGAGAATGATGTAGCTCTGGCTCGAAAGTACTAAAGTCTTCCTTTCGTGATTTTCTCTGCAGACGGAGTCTATGCCTGAATAGTCTCTCTGGCTCTGAATCAGCTGAAACTAACTCAAACCTATCTGACCTGGGCATAAAAAACACTGAAAGAAAATAAATAAGAACTGCCTAAAGGAATAAAAATTACCTGAGACGGATAAAATAAACGAAACAAAGACTGATAGGGCAATTGCCTCCCCGGCAACGGCGCCAAAATTTGATACGTCAGTTTTATACCTATCAAAAATAAACTAACTAAATTAACTATATAGCTAGGGAAGTCAGGTCGATCTCCTCAGGGAGGCAAGATATTTGTAGAAGTCCGTCTATTTGGTGACAAAGGGGGGGTTGTTTGAATTGGTTTTCTAAACTAGAAGGTTTAAAGGAAAGATAATTAAAGACAAGAGCAGTAAAGGCAGGAAAATAGATTTAAACTATCAAATAGAGAAAGGTCATGTCAGGAATTCGGTTCACTACGGTAGTCCAGTGAGTCAACTGTAAACAACTTAAACAAATTAATGCAAGAGGGATATAGAATGGTCCTTTCGGTCCACTTTCTATCCTATAATACCACTAACTTAACTGTCATCCTCGTCAGGGTAGTCTACTGTTCATAGCAGGCCTATTTAGTCCAATCTTTCAATCCAGGATTAATTTTAGCCAGATTAAAAGGGTGACTCAGAAGCGTGCACTCAACTAAGTCGGTAAAATACAATTAAATTGCTATGGTGACATAATCTCACAATTAATTCATCTAACTTATTTACTACATCGTCACTTTCCTACCGTAGATTCCCTAATCCCAACATGAATTAGATTTAGCTACTCATATTGTTATTAATACTGTCAAAACTAACAGCAGATAAATAACCAGCATTCAACATATTAAAACGATGATTAAATCGCATAAAAAGTAAATTAGGGCAAAAAGTAAATAAATCAAGACGAAGAATTAAAGCAAATGAAATGAAGTTTATTATTAAGAAAGGAGAAAGAGATTACAATCGTGCGAATCCGGCGTAAAGAACAATCAAATCCGAGCGAAATAAATCCCAAAATAAAGTTACAGTGAAGGAGAAAATAGTACGCAGTCTTGAATGATAGATAAACTTTGATAGTAAGAAAATTCGATTCTAATAACCTAGTAACGTAATGCTTAAATAGAAAAACAACTAAGTCCATAAGCTAAAATAAATTCACGGCCTAATTAAAGCCCACGCCAGCAGAAAACCACTCGATCAAGTGGAATAAAACCACTCGATCGAGCAAAACTCCATAAAATCTACTCGATCGAGTAGAATAGTTACTCGATCGAGTAACCCCTCTTTACAGCACTTCTGGATCGAGTAGAAAAGCACTCGATCGACCAACCAAGGATGTAGAAACCACTCGATCGAGTAACAAAACCACTCGATCAAGTCTTCTCTCTTCAATTCAGCTCAAATCCATGCCTGACTGCCTCATAAACCGTGCCTTCACGCTTCCCAATGCAGTATCTCACTCTGGAAAATACCGTCTCCTCTAAATGCATGCAAAAAGGACGAAAAAATGGTACGATTCCACTACTTTCGCGTTCATTTCTACAAAATGTACAAAACGAACCAAAGTAGCCAATTTGGGGCATAATGCAATATAAATAGTACAAAAGTACACATAAATACGTGCTAAAATAGGCTAAAAAGACTATATAAAATGCACGTATCAGTCGCATTTACACTTTAAGTGTAACTGTTAACACACTTAAAGTGTAAATGTTAACACTGAAATTGAAGAATAGTTTCATTCAGATGAATCTATTATTGACAGTGTAAACTTTATCATACTGAAAGTGTTAACGTAAACACACTGAAATTGAATTTCAGTGTAAATGTGGTGACATGGGAAGTGTAAATGTGGTGACATGGCAAGTGTAAATGTTAACACCAGTTACTTGAAAATAAGTGTAACTGTTACTTGAAATAACATAAGTAATCCAAAATAAGTTCAAGTAACACAATGTTTGGCTATCTAATAAAACAGAGAGATTTTGGTCTTATGACAGTGTAACTCTAACGTTGGTGTTACTAAAAGTTACACCAACTGCAGTTCAAAGTTACGCTGTCATGAGACCAATTCATAATCTCTCGCTCCAGTTATAGCACATCAAAGTTTTAAGTTACACACTCAAAATATATAAAGCAACATTTGTCACTGATCTGACGTCTATTCTTGTTCTGATTCCAGCTCTTCCTCCTCATCTCCTTCATCCTCTTCTGGTTCAGACGACCCTTCGCACAATGGCGTGTGTGCTGAGAAGGGGTTAGGGCACTTCCTCTTGTCGTGATTTGTCATTCTCTTGCAATTCTTACACTTATGTTTGGGTTTCCTAGCCAACACAATTGCTTTTGTTTTGGGTGACAGCAGTCTTTTTCCGGTACCCTTGTTTTTCGAATTCTTTGGTGGCAATATCGTCACTACCTCACATGCCGTACAATTCAGAAATTTCTCCGTTTGTTTATTTTTGTTCAACACTTCCCCTAATGGTGACAGCGACTGTTTAAATGCCCTAATTACAGCGGAAAAGCTATCAACATCAGCTACTCCTTTGTCTCGAAGGAGCCCTACAGCTTCATGAACTTCTGACCACATTATTGACATTGCAATTTGTTTTTCATTGATAACTTGCATGTTTTCTGTCCCTTCACCATTAGTATTGAAAATCCTTAATCGGAGATACTCTTTCATCCATCTATTTACAACATAATCTTCTGGTATAGTCTTTATCCCACTTATTGAAAAAATCCATATTATATGGCGGCATAGGATTCCGGTTCTTTCAAACATCGTACAACTGCAACTTGCTTTACGTGTATCTGTGTCATCAGTTAAAGCTAACATGCAAGTGTGAATGTTAAAAATAGTGTCACTGATTATATAGAAATTTAAAAGAGATAAAAATAGAAACTATAAATGACATATCATGGAAAGTGTAAATGTCATATGATGTAAAGTGTAAATGTCATGAATTGTAAAGTGTAAATGTTAAGTTATTAGAAGTGTAAATGTAAACTAATAGGAAGTGTGAATGTCATGAACTGTAAAGTATAAATGTTAAGTTATTAGAAGTGTAAATGTTAAGTTATAGGAATTTAAATGAGATAAAAACAGAAAGTGTAAATGTCATATGATGTAAAGTGTAAATGTCATGAACTGTAAAGTGTAAATGTTATGAAGTGGAAAAGTGTAAATGTTAAGGTATAGGAAGTGTAAATAACATATGATGTAAAGTGTAAATGTCATGAATTGTAAAGTGTAAATGTTAAGTTATTAGAAGTGTAAATGTAAACTAATAGGAAGTGTAAATGTCATGAACTGTAAAGTGTAAATGTTAAGTTATTAGAAGTGTAAATGTTAAGTTATAGGAATTTAAATGAGATAAAAACAGAAAGTGTAAATGTCATATGATGTAAAGTGTAAATGTCATGAACTGTAAAGTGTAAATGTCATGAAGTGGAAAAGTGTAAATGTTAAGGTATAGGAAGTGTAAATGTAATATCTTTGAAAGTGTAAATGTCATATAATCTAAAGTGTAAATGTCATGAACTGTGTAAAGTGTAAATGTCATGAACTGTAAAGTGTAAATGTTAAGTTATTAGAAGTGTAAATGTAAACTAATAGGAAGTGTAAATGTCATGAACTGGAGAAGTGTAAATGTTATGAACTGGAAAAGTGTAAATGTTAAGGTATAGGAAGTGTAAACTACCTGGACTGTATGTAACTTCAAAATTCTTCTTTCTGGATGAATCTTTGACAGTAGTTACCTCTAGCTCGCCTCTCTCAGTGAAACCTTCTGTTCTACATGTATCAATTGAGAAGATGGCTTCTTCTTTGAATTTTTGGAAAGTTGAATAGGTGTACACCTTTGCAGCATGAATCTCTAATGCCAGATGTGTTGACGCCGCTGCGGACGAGTGCTTATCAATGTTGTCAAGCTGCTTCTGTGTATGTCTTTGTTGGTCCATAGCGCTCTCAAAACGCATCCAAATCTCAACCAATGTTCCTGAATTATGCTCAAACCTCTTGAAAAAGCTATTTTCGCTCTCTGATATTTGAGTCATCCTCATAATCGACGCCATCCTCAAGTCTCTGCAATGCGCCATCACCTACTGTCCCCTTATAGCATACGTATCTGCAAACCAATCATTTTCGCCAACACCATGATCTTCAATTATTTGCTCCCAGATACCATCAAATTCTGCTACTTTAAGCTCATCGTCCCATATAATGTCATTAATTTTTTACATGAAGTCATTATAATCACTCCTAGAGACACCAAATTTACTGGGCATTTTGTTCATTATATGCCACATACAGAACCGATGTCGCGCTGTCTTGAAAACAAGAAGGATAGATTTGATAATACCTGGGTCCTGATCTGTAATTATGTACTCGGGTTCCTTACCCCCCATTGCTTGTAAAAACCGGCTGAAAACCCAATTAAATGACTCATAATTTTCCCTTGCAATTAGAGCCCCACAGAACGTCACAGATCGTTTATGGTGGTCAACACCTGTGAATGGTGTGAATACCATAGAATACTTATTGGTGGAGTAAGTTTGGTCGAATGACACCGCATCACCAAAAATTTTGTAATTTTCTCGGGCAGTACCGTCCGCCCATATAGCCCTACGTAGGCTGCCATCATCGTCAAGGTCATAGTCAAAGTAGAAACCTATTCTTGTTTCAGTCATTTCCTTGAATTGGTTAACAAACAACTGACCATCCCATTCGTGAATGAAACATTTAACATCCCTATGGAAGTTCTTAAAATCATTTAAGCTTGCTCCAATGTTCTCGAATCCATTCACTTGTTCTTTGCAGATTCTGTATGTCTTTGTTGCTCCTATCTTCAGCTGCCAATCAATCATTAACAGATATGTCATATAAATATAATATGAATGGAATTATTTATTTAATATTGAGAGTGATCATATATTACAAACCCTTGAGTTCGAAACGATTATCATCTTGTGATAATCTGTTATGTTACGCGACAATTTCTGGAACTCTCTGTCATTAAGTGAGATAAGCTCGTCATTGTGACCCTCGTGGAACCGGTCAATTAATAAAAGACCATTCTTCATATATAGTTGTATCCTCGTTTTACACCCCACTCTAGTGACCCTGAATATCCTCTGTGACTTCTCCCCAACCAGTCCGTCATCCCGATCTATACTGGGCGTCTTGTGAGCGAAACCTTCTCGATTGCGAAACCTACGTACATCAAACCCACAAGCAATGGCGTATATCTTATAAAAAGTCACCGCGTCCTCAACCCCCCAAACTCCTGCCCGATGTACGGTGTAAACCTCTTCTCGACCTCCCTACACAGCTCCTGCCTGTCAGGTTGAACTCCATTCTGTTTTAGCAAGTCTGTAAATGTGCACAGAGTGTAAGTGTAAATGTAAATGTCATCAGATATCAAGTGTAAGTGTAAATGTCCATAGAGTTTAAGTGTAAATGTCATCAGATATGAAGTGTAAGTGTAAACGTAAGTCGAAGTAAAGTGTAAATGTAAAGGGAATGTTCCAAAAATGTAAATATTCCAAAAGTGTAAATGTCCAAATTATGATGTCCCAAAAGTGTAAGTGTAAATGTAAACATCCAAAAGTGTAAGTGTAAATGTCAGCAGAAACGAAGTGTACATGTCTTTGTTTACGAAAGTGTAAATGTCAGCAAAAGTGTAAATGTTGTCAGAATGCTAACTCACATAAAAAATATTACAATAAAAATGCAAAGGTGACTATAACAATTAAAAAGTGTAAATGTAAAACTACACCAAAAGTGTAAATGTCAGCAGAAATGCAGTGTAAATGTGATGGTGTAAAAGTGTAAATGTCAGCAAAAGTGTAAATGTTGTCAGAATGCTAACTCAAATTAAAACTATAATAATAACAATTAAAAGGTGACCATAACAATTAAAAAGTGTAAATGTAAAACTATAGCAAAAGTAAACATCCAAAAGTATAAGTGTAAATGTCAGCAGAAATGCAGTGTAAATGTGATGCTTTAAAAGTGTAAATGTCAACAAAAGTGTAAATGTTGTCAGAATGCTAACTCAAATTAAAACTATAATAATAAGAATTAAAAGATGACTATAACAATTAAAAAGTGTAAATGTAAAACTATAGCAAAAGTAAACATCCAAAAGTGTAAGTGTAAATGTCAGCATAAATGCGTGTAAATGTGATGGTTTAAAAGTGTAAATGTCACCAAAAGTGTAAATGTTGTCAGAATGCTAACTCAAATTAAAGCTATAATAATAACAATTAAAAGGTGACTATAACAATTAAAAAGTGTAAATGTAAAACTATAGCAAAAGTGTTCATGTAAATGTTGTCAGAATGCGTTGATACTACTCAAAACTCAAATTAATGAAAACCTAGCATGAAGATTTACTTCTAACAATCTTCATTTCAAACCCAGTAACAAATAATAATAACAAGAATGAACAAATTCGATGACATGCAAATTTTATCATGACCTTCATCCATCCTATTCAACTGAAAATATTAAAATGTGACTGAAAACAATGAACAAAATGAAGAAATACCATTGATGCCATCTATTATTTGCATGTTTACGCTGATTTGCAAGATTTAGAGAGAACTTTAGCTGAAAAGTTCGTTTTCAAAAGGAAGAAACCAGTTTTAGAGAGAAGAAAGAAAGAATCCAGTTGGAAATAAGTGTGTTAAGGAAGGAAGAATGTGGAAGTGTAAACATAGTACAAAGGATATATCCTTTTGTCCGCCAGTTTTGATCATTGGGAAGGACAAATTGCAGGAAATGTTGTCCTCTTTCCTATCCAAGCTTTTCCCTTTTTTTTGGCCTATATTTTGTAAAAAATATCCACCTTAGATATTGTCCATGTAAGGGTCCTTATAAGGACTTAAGGACTCAAATGAGGTAAAGGACTCATTAGATCTCCTCTCTCTCTCTCTCTCTCTCTCTCTCTCTCTCTCTCTCTCTCTATATATATATATATATATATATATATATATATATATATATATATATATATATATATGGTAAGTCCTTCATTTTGGTTGAGTCCCTAAGTCCTATTCTCAGCCACATATTTTTTGAGTGTAACTCTACCGCATTATAAGTGTAACTTTATTTATTTAATGATTTTTGAGTGTAACTTTAACTTTTATAGTGTAACTTCAACATTTTTAAGCCATTTTATTCACAAAAATTTGAATTTATGTAATTTTATGCGCGTAACTTTACTGCCCTACAAATGTAATTTTAGTCGTTTAGGTTGTAACTTTTGTCGTATGATGGTTTATATGCATAAATTTGAATTTATATACTTTCACGAGTGTAACTTTACTCCTATCAGGTGTAACTTTAGTCGTCGGAATTGAAACTTTAGTTTTATAGTGTTTTGTATGTAAAAATTTGAATTATTATAATTACTATTGTAACTTTAGTCCTTCCAAGTGTAACTTTTGTCCTTCAAAAGTGTAACTTTAGTATGGAGGAGTAAGTTCTGTCATTAAAGTGTAATTGTATTGCCTTACGATTGTAACTCTAGTCATTGAAATTGTAACTTTAGTCCTCCGAAGTGTAACTTTATAGTAATTCTTCTTTCTCAACCACCACCACCATCCTACGACCTCCTACCCCAACCACCACATCACCACCACCTCCAAACCGCAACAACCAACAATACCACCAACCCCTTATTATCCCAAATCTGAAAAAAGAAAGAAAAAAAAAGTGGCAGGCATCAGACCCACCAATAACCACCACGAACATCATCCCGAACCTCCTTCCCCCGCGACACTATTAAAGAAAAAAAAAACCCCGAAAAAAAAAAAGCACAACCCACCATCCAAAAACAATCAAAAACTGAAAAACAACAACAAAAAAGAGCAACCACCAACAAAAACCAACAACAACCGTCACTTTATTTTTTCAGATCTGAAAAAAAAAAAAAGAGAAAGGAGAACGGAGTAAGGCGGCGTTCTGCGTGGTCGACGTGGTTGTCGTTGGGGGCTGGTGGTGCGGCGGCAGCAGCGGGTGGAGGGCAGCAGGCGGTGGTGGTTGTTGGGGGAGAGGAGTGATTTAGGGTTTGTAGAGATGTGAGGGTTTAGAGAGAGAGATGATGAGTGAGAAGGAGGGAGGCAGAAAATGAGGAAAAAATAGGGTTTTTTTTCTTTTTATAGGTTTACTCTAGTCCACATATTTTGTTTTAATCTCAACCATTCATTCAATTTCTTAGATCTAATCTTGACCCTTTATTTCACTCATCCAAGGGTTTAAATAAGGACTTATGGACTCAACCAAAAAAGGTAGACTTACATGATCCTTTGATATTGAGTTAACCCTTTATTTCACTCATCCAAGGGTTTAAATAAGGACTTATGGACTCTAATCGTTATTTTCACTCATCCATGGGTTTAAATTTTTTTGGCAAACGCAGATTTTTCGTGATATTGTATTGAAGAACCTGTGATATTGTATTCACTAATCCTCAATGCTCAAATATTTAGGAGTTCTCACCGAATCCCAACTCCCAACTCTCTCTCTCTCTCTCTCTCTCTCTCTCTCTCTCTATATATATATATATATATATATATATATATATATATATATATATATATATATATATATATATATATATATATATATATATATATAGATTTAGGATCGGGTGAGAACAATCATTCGGTGAGAACGAACTAAGTATGCCAACTTAATACTACTCACGTGTTGTATTACCCCATGATCAAAAAATCTAATTTACATTCTCTTCCCTAATCCTTATCCGTTTACAATTTGTCCACTCCATCCTCATTAATGATCACCACCAACACCACTGATCTCATTTTTCCACTCCTTCATCCTCATACAGAATAGCCGGAGTATCTCGTAAGGAGAGCCCACCATATCACTAACCCGAGGCCAACTCAAAACCACCGTACCGGTGATACCTACCTCACCTCTCATTCTTTTATTTCCCGTATATTTCAATGCATCTACACTAATTTTTAATGTATCTAACCATTGTTTTAATGTATCTAACATAGATACACAAAATTAATGGCTAGGTACATAAAAATTGGTTTGAGATACAACAATATAGAACCCAGATACACAAATTTCGTATAGCTCAAAACTGATTTTGTAGCTCAAAGTGGCGATGGTTAGAAGCAGAAAGTAAAGGTGAAAGGTTACAACAACCACCTCAACAGACTCCGGTGAGATTTCAACAACCTGAGACGACACCGTTGTCGGTATCGCAAATCTGGATATGATAATCGAACCAGATTTAGAGTAAGAGAGGATGCGGGAGAGAGTTTTTTATTTATCCGCTTGATGTTCTTTGATATCGTTTTTCTTGATCGGCTTAAATTCTTCGAGTTTTGTCGAAAATGAGGCAGGTTCCATTACTTTTAATCAATTTAACTTGTAACTGTAACATTGATTTCTTGGGTAATAATGAGTGCAAAATAATGGATCGTACTGGTCAATTGAATTTATTTAATTCCTAATTATGATGTAAATTCTTTAAGCAACCATAATTAAGGGCCGAGTTATACATAAATATCAATAAAAAGTATAGATTGCAATTTGTTTTACTGGGTTGTTTCTGTATATTGAGATTGCAATTGCAATTTGTTAATGGAGGTGAAGCTCGTTGTGGTATACCATCTAAAGTCGAATTAACAGATGTGAATCCGGATTATCCAAGGTTTCCTCATATAATCTATGTCTTTGAGGCATCTATACTATCTTCTCAAATAATCCCCTAATTACTGATTGACGGCGACCTAATACTTGGTAAAAAGTGAAGCAGGACGGTTATGGTGCGAAATTGTGAATGACAAGGTAGGAAGAGTCAAAGAGAGAGCAAACGATGATTTATTCCGTCGTGGATGCTGCCAGCGTGTTGCGAGACTCAAGGTGGCGACGGTGGTACATCGGGTGACCGACAGTGATGGAGATGGTGATGGGGATGGGAAAGTCATGTGTACGTAGTCAGAGCCTATTTCTGAGAGGTGTAAATAACGATTAGAGTTGTCAGAGAATTTGGGTTAATAATAACCTTCTGATCTTATTTTAATCTAAGGGTTAATAGCCGTTCTCACCGAGTTGTCGTTCTCACCGAGTCATGTTTTAATGTTTTACATTTACGTAAAAAAATATTTTGAGAAAGTTATAAAACTTAGACCATTATATCCATTAAGAAAAATTTATTTGGGAGAGTCATTGTATTTATTAAAAGCAAAACTTAAAGAAAACTACTACCAAATAAGATTTTATAGTGTGGGAATGAAAAAAAATTATATTGCAAGAAATTGAATACATATGAGTTTTGATAGGTTTAAATAGTGTGATAAGGAATATGTATGTACACAGTAACACATTGATCGCGAGTACATTTGAATAGACAAATAAAACAAAAGTAATGATTATTAAATAATATGATATTATAAATGACATGGAAAAGTAGAAAACATGTTATATTTTTCTTTAATATTTTCAATTAAATATGTATGCATTAAGTATAAAATATTTATTATGACTAACTAAATATTACTTTTAGTTAAATATTTTATAAGTTATCTTTTAAATACTTTGAAATTAAACCTCAAAATATAATATTTGAGAAAGTTCAACTTTCTTTATTTACAGATAAACTATTAAACATCATTGTAGAAAAATAATATAATTGATTGTTGTTTAAAAAAACAAAAGGTGCAAATTTGTTATACATATGTTTGACATATAGCACTTGCAACATACAATCAAAATATTTGAATAAGTTGAGTTTGGACGCTATATGTTTGATACATAAATATCACATGTTATACATAAAAAATTATAAATTACATAAAATTATATTCACATCATTATGAACAAATATTAATTGATTCGGAACATATTGTATCGTTAAATGATATAATTTGAGAACTCAATCTTGATCGTTTCGAATAATTTTTATTTTAATTAATATGATAATTGATCAGTCACAAATTTATTTATAAAACGTTGATCATGCATGATTAATTATCACTTATTAGTTTTAATTAAAAGTATGTATTTTATTTTAAAACATTGAAATTAAACCTACAAAAAATTAATTTAAGAAAAATTAATTTATTTTTATTTATAAGTAAAAATATTAAAGGTTATATATGAGTTATATTATTTTTCTTTAATTATAATAATAAAATTTTAAAACAGGTCGTGCGAAGCGCGAAATACTACCCAGTGTACAATATATTCTGCTTGTTTTCTATTTATCCATATGAATATATTTAACTCGTTTTAAATTTAAAACAGATAGTATTCCCTCGAAACAGGAATTACTAGTAAGAGACGGGTGTCGCGTAACAGCATTCAAACCACATCTACTTCCCATGGCTTCTGTTGGACATTCATGTCCAACTCTTTCGAGGTGGTTTGATTGCCGGTGGCTTCAACTTAACTCCCTCATTCGAAAGAATGAGATAGGTTGGTCCTACCCTAGAGGATTAATCTAATTTTCTTACCTAATCAAAAAAAAAAAAAAAAAAAACATCTACTTCATCTTAAACCCCACTGCAAACTACAAACCCGTTTGTTCTTCTTGCACTTCCCTGCCCTTCATCTTCATCACTCTACTTTCATTACATCTCTAGCTAATTTTACATCTGAGTATTTTTTTTCTGCATTATATTCTCATTAAACTTTGCATTTTTTTTGCTTTTCCCATATATCTAGTTGTAAAATTTATTTTACTTTTGATTCCCCAGCAATTATGCCAGCAAATTATGCTTTAAATTCCAATTTTTCAATGATTGGATACGTAATTAGTGTATTAATCTTAGTTTATATTGTGTTTATGTGTATATTGCTGTTTTACTGTTTATTGTAGACTGAAATTTTTTGTTTGTTCTATTCTTGCCTAGTACTCCTCCCGTCTCAATCATTTATTTTATCCTTTTTTTCTTTATGAGGGCCATTTTAATCAAAGATAAACAAGTAATTAGGACGGAAAGATTAATTTCTCCGTTTTCTTTTGTACTGTCTTGTTGATTTTGTGTTAGTCTAATTTTGTACTACGTATTTCCGTAATTAATTACTCTGTATGATGTAATTTATACTTCGAGACGATGCATTCCCTTAAGTGTAAGAGTAGTCAGAATTGTACTCCATAGTAAGCAATGAGAATACTGTTTACCTAGAACAACTTATATATATTCGAAGAAGACGAGCTGCCCGTAGTCTTCTCCTTAGGCAGGTGTGATGTGTTTTGGTATATTTCTACCAAATAGGGTTTAAGTGATCTTAGTGCCTAATTAATATAACGACTTTATGTGTGATTATATGTTTAGGTTTTGTTGTGATTTGCATATGACATTTGACTAATAATTAACGATTGACACAAGAGATTTTGGTGACGCGGAAAATCCAATGTGGGAAACAACTGCGGGGGGAGACGAAATCCCACCAAGATTTGCACTATAATTGAACTGGGAATTACAATGGAGAACAAAGCTAAACGGTGGTGTGTTTGAGTATTCGAGGGTTTCTCATGTGTATTGCTGAATGAATCTTAGGTCTTACGTCTCATTGCTTATATAGGGGAGCACCTCAGCTAGGGTTTCATTGCTTGCTCTCCAAGGCTCCACATTGGACAGTGCTCATGACCCTCTTACTCCGTATTTGGGCCTGCCAAGACATCAGCCCAAATCAGGCTTCTCATCGCCCCCCTTACTACATCTGGGCCACATTGGCTCCAAGCTTGCTTTCCTGAATTCGGGCCATAGTCAGAAAATTGGCCTAACAGTTTGCCCCCCAATTTTTCGCGAAAGTCGTTTTCTAGCCTTGAGCGAGAAATTGTAGTGTATCGTTGAGCAACTTCTTCCACACGCTTCTCGACTTCCCTTAATTCCCCATTTAAATCCCGACTCCCCTTTTATTTACTCCTCATCCGTCTCCCCCTTCAACTCCCTCTTCTCTCTCATCAATTATTAGCCAAAAAACCCTCCAAATCCCCAGAAACCCTTGATACTCAGAGCATCTCCTCCGATCGTCCTCACCGCCACCACTGCAACAACTCCCTCGATTTCCAGGTACTTTGTCTTTTCTCTTTTCTCCCAATTTATCATGGGTAAAACCCGACAAACTTCCTCTTCGTCTTCCCTAATCGACCTCACACCAGATGAGACCTTCCCTTCCCAAGGTATTCTTCAGAAACCCCATTTTTGCGACTCTATCCTCACCCAAAATGATAATCCCAGAATCAAGGCATTTCTGGGTTTGGAAAATGAGGTGGTGATTCATATTCCTGGCTCCGGCCACAAAGCTGGCGCCATGCGCGAGGGTTGGGTATGCCTATATACATACCCCTTCGTTCTTGGTCCCAGATTCAAGAGTTCATTCGCCTGAACTCCCTCCCCATTGCCTAGATTGCCCCATACGCATGAAGGATTCTTCTCTCCACCGTCGCCCTGAATAACAACCTGGGTGCTGAGATTGGACTAGTAGATCTGGCTCATAGGTTTGAGTGCCGATCTCTGGGGAATGGCCAATATAATTTCAGGGCCATGGAGAAGACTGAGAACTTCCTCCAATCTGCGGCCAAAGGCAAGGACGATGGTTGGTATGAAGAGTTTTTCTATATCAAGCTCGATTCTATCCCCATGCATGTTGATTATCTTTTTGAGTGCTGGATCCGGGCCAAAAGTAAGTGCTCTTGCATGTTTCTTTTCTGGTTCCCTTTTTCACTTATGCTCCTTACCTTTTTCTGGCTTGCAGAACTCAAGAACACTGCAAAGTCTGCAGACGAAGACACCTCTGTTGCAAACTCTTCTCCATCCCCGAGGAACAAAGTTAATTCCCTGCTTTGCTCTCTGGTCCTGCTGCCTCTGAAGAAATAATGTCCTCTGTTAAGTACTTGCCCCTATACCCATGTTGATTTTAATTTGATAACCCTTGAATTCTGTTTTTCTACCTCTGACGCTCTCTACCTGTTCCCTGAAATTTGCAGGAAGTACCAAGCCTAGCGCCTCTGAGATTTTGATGCGCCAAGCAAACAAAAGGGTTGCTGAGTCTACCCCGTCTCCTGCCTCCTCAAAGAGAAGATCTACCCCTATGCCCGCACCTGAGCCGATGGAGGTTACCCCTATTTCTCGTGCTCCTGGCTCCCTTCCTTATGTTGACGACTATCTGATTCGCCTCCCTGCTGGGTATGGTGAAGCTGATCATATTTCTTACTGGCCCTTGATGGAGCGCTTCCTGATGCCTGCCTGCTCCCAGGTTTTCGATGAGATAGGCCCTCAGGAGATAGGAGATGGTCGATCTGGCTGGTGAGCGGAGCTTCGCTGTAAGCCTTCTCTACCTTTCTCTCTTTTGTTTTTATTACCATCCTGCTGCTTTTCATTCCCCTGATTACTTCTCCCTCACCCCAGGTTCTGCAATATTCTCTGTATCTTCGCAATATGCTGAAGAGGGCTAAGACCGAGTGCCTGGCAGCAGTGGGAAAGAACAAAGAGCTTTCGGCTACCTGTGCCAAGTTGAGGGAGCAGCTTTTCGCAACCACTAAGGAGAAGGAGATAACCAATGATCAGCTGGCTCGGACTCAAGAAGCCAACCGTGTTCTGACTGCTGGGCTGACAAAGGATGAGGCTCGTGCCGATGAGATGGCTGAGCTAGCTAGAAATGTAGGAGCCTTCACTGCCTTTGAGGGGAGGATTGACTACATCAGGGCCTATACTGAGAGGAGGCACACCACCTGGAACTTGGAGGAGGAGATGAAAGAGTTTGCTCGTGCTTTCCCCGATAGTATGGATCTGAGCGCTCTATGTTCTCCTGCTGAGGCTGCTGAACCCGAGCCTTTGATTCTTGCCATGGATACCTCTAGAACCATCTCTGGGACGAACGCTGCAGAGGAGGTAATGGCATAGAAGACTGGTGGTGATGCTGATGTGATTCCCAGGGCTGATTAGGTACCTGCACAGGAGAGCTAAACAGAGTAGGGGAGACAGGGCCAAGATAAGGCGGCTGCTATTGAGAGGATTGAGCTCTCTTAGTTTTTAAAGAATTTCATCTTATTATGTTTTGGGGACTTGGCCCTGTGAGGCGCAAGTTTTGTAATTATAGTTTTAAACTTTTTATTTGGTCATCTTGCTGGTGCCTACCGGTGTGCAGGCTAGAACTTTTTGTATTTGCTTTGGGTAGCAGATGCCTTTGTTTTGAAAACACCTTAAGTCTGGCTCTCAGACCCCTGTTGTTATGCTTTGCTTTTTCTTTGGTCATATGACCTCCTTATTTGGGATTGGAGACCTCTCTCCTGACTTTTCAGGAACCTTGCTCTGGTACCAGGTTTATAATGCAAGTGCTTGATAAAAATATTTTACCCATGACGTAAAATATTTTATCAATAGGATAGCTAATTAAAGCGTACCTTTTAGTTGTCCTTTTCTAGCTAACAAGGGCTGTTGCATCCCTTGTGGCTCCAGCGTTGTACTGCGTGCATGCACCAATTTATACGGCCCTGGGATCTCAATGCCCTCAACGTAGCTACGCTTTTATCCGGGATTAACGCTGAGATGCAGGTGGTCTTTTTATCGTCATGCCCTGCCATCTCCAGTTCGTACGCCCTCCATGTGGTTGACTTTGTCGCATCTTGTTACCTCACATCGCACGGACTGGACCCTCAATACTTACTCTGCCTGATAGACAATTGACGTTAGTACTCAGAGTCTTTCTTCTAAGAAGCATAAATATTCCAAGCAGCACAAATTACCAGGTGGTATCTCATGGTTTTCCAGGGCAACGACTGGATCCAGGAAGCCACATCATGCACTACTTAGATTTCAAAACGACTCAATTATTCAAAAAGAATTTGAAAGGAAAAAACAAAAATGTCAAAACTAACTGTAACTTAATAAGTATAATATATACAAACACCCCCCCCCCCCTCATTTTTTTTTGCTTCATGGATTGTTGAAATGTCCTATGTACACTAAGTTTCAGTACCTTGTCAGACAAAGTACTGTTTCAGATGGCAATTGTTCCAGGGTTTGTACAAAATCTGTACAGAATCTGACCATGCATGGTGTCACGGTCCGAACTTTGAACCGGGTCGTGGAGCGCACCCATGTCTAAACTCATGACAAGAATACTAGCGAGAGCGTCAAGCACTAGTGTTTGTCAAGCACTAGAGCATTCGTAATCGGTCTTGGTTTGCATGTGTCGGGATCCTAGTCTCGATCATCAACGGTCGACACACACATGCTTGTTAATAAATTATAAAGGCAAGAGTCGTTCATAAGAAGGCAAGCAACAAGCAATAAGAAGGCAATTGGGTGGGAAGCAGATTGATTAACTAGTACTCCCCAAAGAGGTAAATTTGATATTACAAGCCTGTTAGCAAGGAACATTGAATGTGTATAATAGCGATACGTTTTCTAAACGCCTAAAAATGTATCTTAAAATAAAAAGGTAGCTCCAAGATTTGACATGCATGAAGTAATCTTGGAGTACTACATGACTATAAAAACAAAAACGAAAATACATAAGTAGAAACATAAAATCTAAGGGCTCGAAGTGAACGGCTCACGCGCGCAGTTTTTATGGATTGGCGACTCGTTACACTCTCCCCCCACCTAATCTGCTGCCATCCTCGGCAACGCTGGAAGTCTTCAAGGCTTGTTCAGTCGGCTGATGTTGCTGGAAGTTGGTTGGAACAGATGTTTGTACGCTTGCTTTTGTTGCGGGTAGGATATGTTGGATCTGGAAGGTACGGATTCAAGCAACTCACATGGAACATCGGGTGACACTTCATCCAGGTAGGGTTCTCGAGCTTGTATGCCACTTCTCCAATCCGGTTTATCACTTAGATTGAGCCTTCATACTTTTGAACCAGTCTCTTGTCTCGTCCCCTGAGGAATCTCATCTGTTCTTTATTCAACTTCACCATAACCATGTCGCCTACTTGGAACTTCCTTGGTCTTCGATTCTCATCTGCCCATTTCTTCATGCGGCATGACGCCTTCTCCAGATAAGTTCGAGCAATATGTGCATTCACTTTCCATTCTTTGACGAACTCGTGAGCTTTCTTTGTGCGACCGCCATAAACATCTGCAACTGTGGGAGGTAATAAAGGTTGTTGACCTGTAACAAGTTTAAACAGGCTCTTATTAGAAGAGGAGCTCGTCTGAACATTAAAGCAAAATTGAGCAACATCAAAGAGTCGCACCCACTCCATTTGAGTTGCTCCCACAAAGTGTCGCAGAAATTCTTCTAGCATGCTGTTAAACCGTTCGGTTTGGCCATCCGTTTGGGGATGGTAACTTGATGACATCCGGAGACTTGAACCTAAGAGCTTGGACCCCAAAATAGTCCCATGAAGCGAGAGTCGCGGTCACTGACTATACTTTGAGGTAGCCCCCAATATTTCACGACATGCCTGAAGAACATCGTGGCTGTTTCTTCAGCGCTACATGCCTTTGGAAGAGGAATGAAGGTTGCATAATTCGAGAATCGGTCCACATAGATAAGGATTACACTCAACGCCCTCACCTTCGGCAACCCAAATATGAAGTCCATTGAGATGCTTTCCCATGGTTGGGTCGGCACTGGTAACGGATTTAGCAGCCATCCCGGCTTCTAGTTTTCTACCTTATCTTGTTGGCAAATAAGGCAGGTCTTAGTGTACTCTATAACATCATCCTTAATCTATGGCTAGTAGTAGCTGCGCTTCAGTAGGCATAAGGTTCTTTGCCGTCCCGAATGACCCGCCCATAATGTATCATGGCACTCTTGTAGGAGAATCCTCCGCAATCCTGCCGCCTTTGGAAAAAAAATCCGATGTCCCTTCGTGAATAGAAGTCCATCCTCCATCCAGAACTTGCGAGTCTTCCCTTCGATGGCTATTTTTTTCCGAGTCCTTGCTATTAGGTCTTGATCGAGGTGCTCTCTTGTCTAATCTTGAATATTTCTGGCTACCATGATGGTAGATAAATGGGCAATCGTGTGCAATGTGGATAGGTCGCACCTTCGACTTAGGGCATCAGCGACCTTGTTTGATGCTCCCGGTCGATAAACGAATTCCACATCAAACTCGGCCAACAATTCCTGCCATCTCGCTTGTCGACTATTAAGGTTGGCCTGAGTTAGAAAGTATGATGCTACAGTGTTGTCAGTCTTGACGACGAACTTCGACCCTAAGAGATAGTGCCTCCATCCCCGTAGGCAATGAACAATGTCTAGGAGTTCCTTCTCTTGGACAGCATACCGAGTCTCGGCCCCATTCAACTTTATGCTCTAAAAGGCCACGGGGTGACCCACTTGGAGGTGTACCCCTCCAAGGGCAAAGTCGGACGCATTTGTCTCGACTTCGAAAGGTTTCGTGATATCTGGCAACGCCAACACCGGTTCTTGTACCACCGCTTCCTTGAGCCTTTAAAAGGCTCTTCTCTTGTCGATAGACCACTCCCACTTGACATCTTTCTTCAACAAATTGGTTAGTGGAGCGGCAATCGTTGAATACTCTCGAATGAATCTCCGATAATAGTTCGCTAGTCCCCAAGAAAGAGCAGAGCTCGGACACGTTTCTTGGAGTTCCCCAATCCTTGATGGCTGTAATATTCTTTGGATCCATTCTAAGTCTCCCTTTTCCCACGATATGACCGAGGAAATTGACTTCGGGTTGGGCAAATTCACACTTTTTTCTTTTGACAAATAAGTGGTTGTCTTGGAGTTTCGCGAACACAAGCCTCAAGTGTTCTGTGTGTTTAATTAATGAGCGGTTTTACACAACGATATCGTCCTGGTACACCACCACGAATTTGTCCAAGTACTCGTGAAACACATGATTCATCAACGTGCAAAACATCGCAAGTGTGTTAGTCAAGCCAAAAGGCATGACCAACCATTCAAATGACCCATATCTCGTCACACAAGCAGTCTTCGGCTTATCTCCTTCGGCGATTCGAACTTGATGATACCCGGATCTGAGATCTAACTTGGTGAATACACGACGCCTTGTAACTGATCAAATAAGTCAGCTACACCAAGGGGATCGGATAGCGGTTTCTCACCGCCAGCTTGTTCAAGGCCTAATAGTCGATACACAATCTCAGACTACCGTCCTGTTTCTTTTGAAAGAGAACGGGAGCTCCATATGGAGCTTTAGAAGGTCGAATCGACCCTGAGCGAAGTAGATCATCTAGCTACTTTCGTAGTTCAACTAACTCTGGGGTGCCATCCGGTATGGCCCTCGAGCAGGAGGTCTTGTCCCTGTAATTAACTCAATTTGATGGTCCACCAACCGTCGTGGCGGTAGACTCATAGCAAACTGATTTGGCATCACGTCCTTGTTGTTCTCCAACACTTCCTGGACTTGTGGTTACACGGATTCAGCGGAAGTGTCCTCTTTCATGGACACGATACACAGGTACGTCGGTTCTCCCTTTTGGAGTCCCCTCTTCAATTGCATTGCTGAGAGGAGCGGTCCCTTCAGCTTTCTCTCGCCTTCTACGGCTTTCACAAGACATGATTTTGATCCGACCATCATTAGAGACCCATTGTGGGGCGCCAAGAAGGTCGGGGTACACTTCAAGAAATCCATTCTGAGGACGATCTTAAAATCATCCATCGGGACGCTGGTGAAATCAAGTTTTCCAGTCCAATCGCCCATCTTGATTGCTACCTCTTTAGCTACACCCTGAATCGGCTTGGCACTGGAATTGATGGCTTTCATGCTACCACCTTCTCGGTTCAACTTCATCCAAGTCTCTTCGCCTCGTCGGGGGTGACGAAGTTATGGAAGGCCCTTGTATCTATCATGGCTCGAGTGGACTTCACATTGATGCTAATTTCCACGTACATCATTTTGGACTTGGTCTCAAAGCGCTCGAAACCTTTTCCCATTGAACACATCATATGCACCGCACCCATCCGAGCCATATCCCCTTGTTCACTCGCCTTATCCTCATCACACCCCTCTACGTCGTCGTCTGTCCCCTCGGGGTTTGATTCCACGGACATCTTAGAAAAACTATCCTTGAGAGTGTTGAACTTTCCCTGGTGTGGGCACTCGGACATTCGGTGTGGTCCTTTACAAAGGAAACACGCAAACGGCTTTCTAGCAGTGGACACTTCTGAAGTACTGCCTTTAGATGAGGTTGAAGTAGAATTGCTCGTACCCCACCTTTAATTGTCTCCCTCTTGATGGAATCGACTGTTTCCCGTAGAGGGAGGTCTTGCTTGTGGAGTCGTTCCTCCAAATTCTAGGTTACTTCGGCCCGCTACAGAGAATCCCTTCTTTTGGGCGGCTTCACGCTCCGTGTAGTAATCGACCAGTCTTTCGGCCGCTGTCATCGCCGCTGAGAGAGACTCTGGCCTCTGTCGCATCATCTCTCGTTGAGCCCAGTCCTTCAAGCCATCGATAAACGGGAACACCCAATCCTTCTCGGTCATGTCGGAAATCTCCAACATACACGCCGAGTAAGCTTTCACGTAATCACGAATCGAGCCTGTATGTTTCAAGCTCTTTAATTTCCTACGAGGTAGGAAATCGGTGTTTTCCGGGTATAATTGCTCCTTGAAGAGTCATTTGAAGTCGTCCCATGACTCTAGCACAATGGTCCCTGACTCGATCTCGGCGTATTTCGAGCGCCTCCATTGTTTGCCATCATCTATTAAGTACATACTCGCAGTGATGACTTTCAGACTCTCGTCGAGCATGCTCACTCGGAAGTACTGTTCCATGTCGAAGAGGAAGTTATCGACCTCCTTCGAGTCTCTCACCCCATTATACTTGTGATGTGTAGGCGGCTTCACCTTGGGAGCTCCACCGAAACTCCCGTCTGCGGCCACTTTCATCAAGGTATTACACATGTTCTCAAGTTGAGCGAGTTTTTCGTGGAGGTAGCCCATCTCCTCGTTATGTTCTTTCGAAATCGCCTTTTCAACGGTCACCACGCTGGCCTCGTGCCTATTTATGGTCTCGTCTACGGCTTCGAAGCGGGCCTCACGCCCCTTTACCGTCTCGTCTAAGGCATGGTGAGTATTCCCCAAACTCACAAGGAGAGCCTCTAACGATGGAATTTTCTCGTCCATCAATTTCTCTAAGGTCGCCACTCTAGCCTTATTGTCGCTTTTGTTCCCACTCGGTTCTAAGGTCCTTCCTCCCATGGTATGCAGTAGCCCGTCGTGAAGACTGGGCTTTGATACCAAATGTCACGGTCCAAACTTTGAGCCGGGTCGTGGAGCGCACCCTTGTCTAAACTCACGATAAGAATACTAGCGAGAGCGTCCAACACTAGTGTTTGTCAAGCACTAGAGCATTCGTAATCAGTCTCGGTTTGCGTGTGTCGGGATCCTAGTCTCGATCATCAACGGTGGATGCACACTTGAGTCTTAGTAAGTTATGAAGGCAAGAGTCATTCATAAGAATGCAAGCTACAAGCAATAAGAAGACAATTGGGTGGGAAGCAGATTGATTGACTAGTACTCCCAAAAGAGGGAAATTTGATATTACAACCCTGGTAGCAGGAAATATTGAATGTGCAGAATAGCGATACGTTTTCTAAACGCCTAAAAACATATCTTAAACAAAAAAGCTAGCTCCAAGATTCAACACGCAAGAAGTAATTTTGGAGTACTACATGAATATAAAAACAGAAACGAAAATACATAAGTAGAAACATAAAATCTAAGGGCTCGAAGTGAACGGATCATGTGCGCAATTTTTAGGGATTAGCGGCTCGTTACTCATGGTCATCAATCTGTATGCCCCATTCCCAACAACACTTTCAACCTGATAGGGTCCTTCCCATTTGTAAGCAATTTTCCTGCCGTTTGGTTCTTAGTATTTTCGAACACCCTTCTTAGCATTAAGTCCCCTATTGCGAGGGTCCTAACATTGACGTTTTTGTTAAATGTCTTTGCTACTGATTGCTTGTACAATTCCATGCGTATGTAGGCGCTTTCTCTTAGCTTATCTACCATGTCCAGGTTCCTGGTCATTTCTACCTGGTTCTGCTCCTTTGTCTGACACCCATATCTATGCATTAGTACCAGTACTTCTGATGGAATCACAGCTTCCACGACAAACACTAGGCTCAATGGCGTCTACCCTGTCGTCGTCTTTGGTGTTGTCCTATCCGACTAAAGTACCATAGGTAACTAGTCTGCCCACTTGACCCCAAGCTCCTCCAGCCTTTTTCTGAGGTTCTCTACTATGATTTTATTGCTGGATTCTGCTTGACCAATCGTCTTGGGATACCGGGGAGCATCTTTCCGCAACGTTATGTTCCACCGTGAGCAAAACCCTCAGTGTTATCAGATATGAACCGGGATCCGTTGTCACATATGATTTCAGATGGTATTCCTAACCTGCAGATGATGTTACGTTTTATAAACGAAATCACCTGGGATTCCTTCACCTCAGTCATTGCTTCTGCTTTAATCTATTTTGAGAAATAGTCTGTCATGGCAAGCATGTATACCCTGTTCCCTGGTGCCCTGGGTAGTTTCCCTACGATATCCATCCCCCACATCATGAACGACCATGGTGAAATGATGGGATGCAATGGTTCTGCTGGTTAATGAATGGCTGGAGTTGCTCTTTGACACGAGTTGCATAGTTTGACGTAATCCATGGCATCTTCTAACATTATAGGCCAGAAATATCCCTGTCTTTGGGCTTTGTTGGATAAACTCCTACCCCAGCATGATTCCCACAGTCTCCACTCTGTATAGCGTGCAACACTGTACGGGCTTCGTCCTTATCCAAGCACCTGAGATAGGGCCCCGCGAAAGATTCTTAAAGAACACATTATCTATTAACACAAATCTGAAGCCCTTAATCTTGAAACTCTGAGCCTCCTTCTTGCCTTCTGGGAGCTGTCCGGGTTTCAGCCATTCAACGTAAGATTTTCGCCAATCTGAGCCCACTTGCTGGTCCTCATCCGATACCAAGATTCCGGCTCCGTTCATTTTGTTCCACCTCTTGTTGTATTTTCGGGACCAGTACATGGGTAATGGGTATACTCGATAACTCTGCGGGCTTGAATGTATGCCCTAGCATTGCTAAGGCATCTGCTTCCACATTCTGGTCTCTTGGGACCTGAGTGATCTTGAAGGACCTGAATTTCAGTTTTTGTTTCGTGGCTACTTTTAGGTAGGCTATCATTTTGGAATCACGCGCCACGTATTCATTGTTCACATGATTTACCATAAGTAGTGATTCGCCATATACCCTCAGGTTCTTGACATTGAGTCCTTGCGCCATCTGCATCCCGCGTATGAGTGCTTCATACTGTGCTTCATTGTTGGTGGCTTTGAATTCACACCGGATTTTTGGGGATCGAAGGATCAGCCCCACGCCAGCTCCCCCGGCATTGGAGACCCCATCGATGTACCACGTCCAGGTATCATATTCCTGGTTTCCGCATAATGTTAATACCCCCTTATCTGCTTCTGCCTGTGTAGCAAGGCAGAAATCTGATACGAAATCTGTTAGTGCCTGGGACTTGATCGGCGTCCTAGGTTCAAATTGTAGGTCATACCCACTCATGTGGACTGACCATTTGGTCATTCTTCCCGATAACTCAGGTTTCCTCATAATTGTTTTCAGGGGATAATTAGTTACTACGTGGATGATATGAGACTCAAAATATGGACGCAATTTATATGAAGCAGTGACTAGAGCAAGAACCAATTTTTCGAAAGATGTGTACCTGGTCTCTGCAGGAAGCAGAGACTTACTGATGTAATATACTGGATGTTGTACCCTATCTTATTCCCTGACCAGGATGGCGCTTACTTCCACCTCTGTGACCGAAAAATATAAGAACAGTGGCTCCCCTTGCTCTGGCTTGGCCAACAGCGGTGGCATGCTAAGGTAGCATTTGAGTTCCCTAAATGCCTTCTCATTGTCTTACGTCCTTTCGAATTTTTCGCTCTTTCTTAGTATATCGTAGAATAATTTGCATCTGTCTGAAGCTCGTGAGATGAATCTGCTCAATGCTACTACCTTCCCTGCTAGCCGTTGTACGTCTTTAGGCTTCTAGGATGATTACAATTGGAGCACCGCCTTGATTTGCTCCACACTAGCTTTGATCCCTCTCTGCATCACAATGTATCCTAGAAATTTTCCCAAGGACACCCCGAATGAACATTTGGACGGGTTCAACTTCATCTTGTACTTCCTCAGTGTTTCGAAGGTGTCTAATAGGTGGACCATGTGCATGCTAGATTCTCTTGACTTTACCACCATATCATCAATGTATACCTCCATGGTTTTTCCTATCTGCTGTTTGAACATCTTGTTTACTAGACGTTGGTAGGTCGAACCGGCATTTTTTAAGACCAAAGGGCATTACGTTGTAGCAGTATATACCCCGTTCTAACATGAATGCCGTTTTCTCTTGGTCCCTTTGGTGCATCTTGATCTGGTTGTAACCACTCCAAGCGTCCATAAAGGTGAGCATTTCATGCCCGGTTGTGGCATCCACCATTGCATCGATATGTAGAAGTGGAAAAGGGTCATGTGGGCAAGCTTTATTCAGGTCTGTGAAGTCTATACAGACTCTCCACTTCCCATTCTTTTTGGGCACCACTACTACATTATAGAGCCATTCTAGGTAGCTAACTTCTCTAATTTTCTCTGCTCCTAGGAGGATGTCTACTACCTTGTTGATGACCTCGTTTTGTTCTACTGCAATTCCCTACCTGAAACTTGACTTCCTTTCGGAGCATAAAGAAATCTTCCGTTTTGTGCCCTATATCCCGCTTATATTCACACTTCTTATTGCGGTCTCTATCGTCGTGTGACCTCTCTTTCGTTAGTGATTTAGGCCACCTTACTTGGTCGCCTAAGTCCCTTAATGCTTTCAGCAGGCCCTCGATACTTGTAGTGAACCCGTACTCAGTCAATCTGGGTGGATACTTTGAACTATCCCTCTGCTGCGACTTTTCTGCTACCTTACTGGTGTTGGGTCTGCTATACTGGGGTGAAGCCTGGGTTCACACTTAATTTATGCGTTATTACGGATGGATCTTTACCTACCAAATCATTGTGGGACCAGGTAAAGCAATCCATGTTAGCTTTAATAAATTGAACTAGCAGATCCCCAATCTTACCTGTACAACTTGCTTTTATCAGCACTGCTCTATCCGGATGCGCCTCGTCCAGGTGGACCTGATCTAGCTCCTTCGAGGGTGGCTCTTTATATTCCTCCGAGGTGCACCGGCTCTGTAATTGCTATGAGGGGAGCTTGGTCGTGGCCTTTAGGGCCTGCTTGTAACAGCTTTCGGATTCCTCTCGATCTCCTTTCACCTTAACTACTCCCCACGGTGTCGGGAACTTGAGGCACTGATGATACGTTGAGGGAATAGCTTTAATTTGATGCAGCCATGGCCTTCGCAAGATGACATTATAGGTTAATGGGTCCTCGATAACCAGGTACCTTACCAACTTGTTGACCCCTATATATAGGTTGGAATAGTTATCTCTCCTAGTGAGTGTGCCGTCTCGCCGTTGAATCCTACTAGTTGTACAAATTTCTATGCCAGATTCTTCTTATTGAAGCCCATTATCTTAAGAGTTTTAAACATGATGAGGTTCACAGAGCTTCCGGTGTCTACCAGGACCTTTTTTACAGTGCAATTGCCGATAGATAATATTATGATAAGGGCATCGTGGTGCTGTTCTTTTTCGTTTTGTGAATCTGCCTCGTCGAATGTGACGGTTGACAGATCACTCTGACTTACTCTGCATGACGTTTCTGGACGATCCCCTTTACCTTTTGTGGCTCATCTCTTGGCTGCAGAATAAGTTAACCGTGATAATACGGATCCACCTATTATCACGTTAATAATCTTGGTGCAGATAGGTGGGGGAGAGGGAAGCACATGATTTGGTGTTTTCCTCTTATCCTGCCTGCCCCCACGTGGTAACAAGTGGTCCAGATTTCCTTTGCGTACCTGACTTCCTTTCGGAGCATAAAGCAATCTTCTGTTTTGTGCCCTATATCTTGGTAATATTCGCACTTTTTGATGCGGTCTCTATCATCGTTTGGCCTCTCTTCTGTTGGTGGTTTAGGCCACCTTACTTGGTCGTCTAAGTCCCTTAATGCTTTCAGCAGGCCCTCAATACTTGTAGTGAACCCGTAACTGCTGCGACTTTTCTGCTACCTTAGTGATGTTGGGTCTGCTATACGGCTTGACTTTCTCTTCCCTCTTTTTCGTGGGAATGTTTCTGTTTGTTCTATCGGGGAATAGCATCCCTTTCCTGAACAAGATATCCTCTTCCAGCCTTAGCGCTGCTGTAGCTCGCTGCTGCACTTCCTCGAATCATTCGCATGGGTGCATAGTTAGCTCTTTGTATAAATCTGAATCCTTCCCAAGCCTTGCCGAAAAGCGTTTATGGATGTGGCTGTGTCGCAACCTCATATTACCACTTTTTCCGCGTTGAATCTTGTAACATAATCCTTAATTGATTCCCCAATATACGATCTTTAGATCGCTAGGTTGCTTTGGAGTTCTTCTGCTACTCGCGAACTGCTGATTAAAGGCGTTAACCAGATCAGCAAATAAGGATATAGATTTGTTAGGGTGGCTAACAAACCACTGTAACGCTAGCCCCGATAATGTCGTCCCAAATCCCTTACACATGCAGGCCTCTTTTGAGGCCCCTGCTGCTGTAGTAACCATTATTTTATGCTTATACTAGCATATGTGGTCGCATGGATCTACGGTCCCATGGAAGAGAGTCATCGTAGGGACGTTGAATCCCTTTGGTAAGGCTACAACTGCTATGGCGTCTGTGAAGGGTGAATCGGCGTAACTATCTGGTGTTGCCATCTCCATGGGGGGTGGCATTCTTGGGATCCTCCTGAGGATACTGCGTAACTCTTGGTATTGCTGCTCTATAGAGGCTTCTCTGCCTGATGACTGCCCGTGCACCAGCGGCTGCTGATACCAGGTTTCGATTAGGTTTCGGTGTCCGATTACCGGTGTTGCAGGTAATTGAGGTGTTTCCGGTTCTGCACTGCTTACCCACGCATATTCTGGCTTATGCGATATTGGCTCCGCGGCTAATGGAACTGCTGATCCCAGCTGACTCTTTAAATTCTGCTGCATCTCGACACCTGTGCTAGAGATATGTCAGGGTAAGGGTAAAAGAAACTGTCTAAAGGCAAAGTACCTACACGGGTGTTGGTTCCTGGTGCGCTGGTTCCGGATCCGGCGTTAGCGCCCCCAACCCTATGGGAATCAGGCCTAGGCCTCTATTCTGCTGCGTCGTTGCTCCCATATCCAGCCGCGTAACCACATCTTGGGGTAACAGCCGATTTGGCCTTCTGCCAAGAAAATCTCCTGCTGGCGCGCCCTTGGTTCCTGTGCCCTACGTCCAGGTTACTGGAGTAGCATTCCGTTATCGCAATTCATCGATCTGTGCTCTAACAAAGTTGTTATCCGCTTCCATATGTGCTCTCATACTTCTGTTTTCGCTTTGCATGATCCTGATAGTCCTTGCCAAGATATCCAGTCCACTTATCATAATGTGAGTGGGACTCGGAGGTGCGGGCTGCCCCTGTGCGCCGTTTTCCTGCTGTCCCACATTTTGCTTTCCTTGGCTGGTACGTGCGTCTTTTGCCTCCACTTTCCCTGCTTGTGCTTGGGTCGCTGGGACTTTTTGCTTTCCTTGGCTGGTACCTGCGTCTTTTGCCTGCACTTTCCCTGCCTATGTTGGGGTCGCTGTTATCTGTGGACTAGCACTCTGCTTCGTTATTGGTATTGAAGCTGACCCTTGCGCAGTAACAGCGTACGGTGGTTGCGCCTGCGCCGTGGGTGTTGTTGCGGCGAGCTGCGGTTGTGCCCGTGTCGTAGGTGCCCCTTCTGTCCTTCCTGAATTTGTTGCCGTGTTTCCCGACATCTTACTATCCTGCGTATACTGATTAATGGAGACGACCACTATGCCCCACGGTGGGCGTCAAACTGTTTTGGTATATTTCTACCAAATAGGGTTAAAGTGGTCTTAGTACCTATTTAATATAACGACTTTACCTTTGATTATTTGCTTAGGTTTTGTTGTGGTTTGCGTACGATATTTGGCTAAGAATTAACGATTGACAGAAGAGATTTTGGTGACGCGGAAAACCCAATGTGGGAAACAACCACGGGGGAGACGGAATCCTACCAAGATTTGCACTATAATTGAACTGGGAATTATAATGGAGAACGAAGCTAAACGGTGGTGTGTTTGAGTATTCGAGGGTTTCTCGTGTGTATTGTTGAATGAATCTTAGGCCTTACGTCTCATTGCTTATATAGGGGAGAGCTAGGGTTTTTTTTTGCTTGCTCTCCAAGGCTCCGGATTGGGCAGTGCTCATGACCCTCTTACTCTGTATTTGGGCCTGTTAACCCAAATCAGGTTCCTCATCGCCCCCTTACTACATCTGGGCCACATGGGCTCCAAGCCTGCTTTCCTGAATTCGGCCCATAATCAGAAAATGAGCCTAGCAGGTGTGATGGAAGTAGATGAGTAAGCTGATGTCAAATCCTTGAGTTTCTGAAAGCTCTTCCCATTTTTGTTGATGAGGCTAGATATTTGATGTGGTTGGTAAGTTGGGGCTTTATGAAAAATTGAACGCGAGTATTTTCATCGTTAAGCTAAAAATCTTTCCTTAGCTAGTTGAAGTCCTACTCTTTGTAATATGATACAATTACGGCCATTATTAAGCGAGAGCCTTGGAACAAATCAAGAAATAACACCACTGAAATAGTTCTTCTGTTTTCGCTAATTTAGACGGTCTTGATGTGGCTGCTTATGACTTATGGACTTGTGGACTTATGGTGTATGGTGGAAAATGCTTGGAGTTTGTTTTGGTAAATTTCTACCAATTTAGGGTTAAAGAGGTCTTAAGGTTAGGTCGGTATTACGATTTGTCTGTTTGTTGTATAATAAGTTGAATGTACGACGTATGTAAATAACACAAGCGATTTTGGTGACACGGAAAACCCAATTTGGGAAACAACCGCGGGGGGAGACGGAATCCCACCAAGATTTTCACTATAATTCGAGAGGAAATACAGTTCGAGCGTTATGCTATGGAGGCTAGGGTATAGTTCTCGTATTTTTTGATGATCCTTCTATCTTGCATTGAGGCCCCTTATATAGTGGAGCTCATCCATCTAGGGTTTCTTGCATCTTTCCCAAGTATTCCTAATTTGACGCGGAATAGGACTTTCCTTCTCTGAATATGGCAAGTGATAGAGTCCCCATATACTTCTTCCACACGGACCCAAAGCCCGCGTCTTGCAGACGCCGGGCGCCGCCACCTAGCTCCCTGACGCCCTGCATCCCATACTGCTTCCTGACCAATTGCCCCAGACCAGCCCAATATCCAGATTTTGGGCCTAACAGTTTGCCCCCAATTTTCCGCGAAAGTCCAACCCTAATTTTTTAGCGGGAAATTGCAGTGTATCGTTGAGTGACTTCTCGCATACTCCTTTCCAATTCACATTTTCAAAGCTCCAACAACACTTTCCTATTTAATCTCATTCGTCCCCCCCCCCCCCCTCTTTCTCTTTCATCATCAATTCACTTCCTCAAATCCCTCAAACTCACCAATTCCCAAAACCCATCCTTTCAATCGTCCTTTCACTGTCAGCGCCGCCTCCCTCCGTCTCTTCAGGTACTTCCACTTCTCTCTCCTCATTTATCATGGCAAAAACCCGTTTCACATCATACTCCTCCACCACCATCGACCTCGTCGAAGACGACGACTTCCCTTCACAGGGAGTCCTCAAAAAACCGCACTCCGTTGACTCCCACCTAACCCAAGAGGACATCCCTAGGATTAAAGCCCTGCTTGGATTAGGTGACGATGTGGTGATCCACATCCCCAAACCTGGTCAGAAGGCAGATGCTTTTCGTGCGGGGTGGATCTGCTTGTACACCTACCCCTTCGTCCTTGGCCTTAGATTCCCTTTTCCCCTGATGATTCAAGAGTTCATCCGCTTAAACTCCCTTCCCATGACCCAAATTGCCCACTATGGATGGAGAATCCTCTTGTCCACTGTTGCTTTGAACAATAGTTGGGACGCCGGAATTGGGTTGTCAGATCTGGCCCATAGGTTTGAATGTGGGTTGTTAGGGAACGATCAATACACTTTCAGGTTTGTGGAGAAGACTGAAAATTTTCTTCAGTCGGCTGCTAAGGGCAAGGATGACGGGTGGTATGAAGACTTTTTCTACGTCAAGCTTGACTCACTCCCCATCCACGCTGACTATCTGTACGAGCACTGGATTTTTGCCAAGAGTAAGTATAATTGTATGCCTATTTTCTATTGCTCTTGTCACTCACTATTCTTACTCTTTGATCTGATGCAGAACTCAAGAACCCTGAGAAATCCGAGGACGAGGAAGCTTCTGTTGCCAAGCTCTTTTCCATCCCTGAAGACCGCAGACTGTTTCCCATCCTGCTCTCTGGTTTAGACGACTCCATCGCTGAAGAAACCATGCCCTCTGGTAAATATCCTCTTTTGACTTCCATTAGCTTCCATGTCTATTTACCCTTTATTCTGACTTCTTGTATCCTGGCTCCTCCATAGGAAACGCTAGACCCTCCGCCTCCGAGATCCTGATGCGCCAAGCCAGGAAAAGAACTGCTGACTCCTTCACCTCTCCTGCCTCCTCAAGAAAGAGATCCTCCTCAAGACCTGCTCCATAACCTATCGAAGTGACCCCAATATCTCGTGCCCCTGGGTCCCCTGTTCATGCTGATGATCTGCTGCTGCGCCTCCCTGCCAACTTTGGGGATACTGAACGTGCCAGCTATTGGCCTGCAATTGAGCCACTCCTGACTCCGGCTTGCTCCAGAACATTCGATGAGACTGCCCCTCAGCAGATGACTGACCTGGCTGTTGAACACTGCTTTCTTGTGAGTCTTCTTTTTACTGGCCCCTTTCTTTCTTTGCCCCTGTGCTTCCCTGACTGATGGTTTTCTTCATTACAGGCTCTTCAATCATCCCTCTACCTCCGCAAGATGCTGCAGAGGGTCAAAGTTGAGTGCTTAGCTTCTGTGGGGAAGAACAAGGAGCTCAGAGCTACATGTGCCAAACTGAGGGAGCAGCTTCATGCGGCCAAAAAGGAAAAGGAGGCAGCTAAAGATCAGTTGGCGAGGACGCAGGAGGCCAACTGTGCTCTGACTTCTGGGTTGACAAAGGCAGAGGCCCGTGCTGAGGAGATGGCAGAGCTGGCCAGGAACGTGGGAGCCTACACTGCCTTTGAGGGGAGGATTGACTGCATCCGTGCCTATACTAAGGGGAGGCACACATCCTGGAACCTGGAGGAAGAACTGGCTGAGTTTGCCCGTGCTTTTCCCAATGGTATGGACCTGAGCGCCCTATTCCCTCCTTATGCTGAGGCTGCAAGCCTGGAGCATGAGTTCACAGTCATGGACATATCTGGGACTATATCTGGGACGAACGCTGTAGAGGAGATCCTGGCGGAGAAGACTGGTGATGGTGCTGCTGCAACTCCTGAGGCTGTTTAGGTACCTGCAATAGAGAAGCAGATGGAGCACGGGGAGCAGAGCATTGGTCAGGATGCAGTTGTTGAGAGGATTGACTAACGAAGACGACCATTAGGCCCCACGGTGGGCGCCAAACTGTTTTCTTGGTGTCCGGCCATGTTATGCTTGCTTCGTAGACTGGCTAACGAAGACGACCACTAGGCCCCACGGTGGGCGCCAAACTGTTTTGTTAAATTTCCACCAATTTAGGGTTAAAGCGGTCTTAAAGTTAGGTCGGTATTACGATTTGTCTGTTTGTTGTATAATAAGTTGAATGTACGACGTAAGTAAATAACACAAGCGATTTTGGTGACGCGGAAAACCCAATTTGGGAAAAAACCGCGGGGGGAGACTGAATCCCACCAAGATTTTCACTATAATTCGAGAGGAAATACAGTTCGAGCGTTATGCTATCGAGGCTAGGGTATAGTTCTCGTATTTTTTGATGATCCTTCTATCTTGCACTGAGGCCCCCTATATAGTGGAGCTCATCCATCTAGGGTTTCTTGCTTCTTTCCCAAGTATTCCTAATTTGGCGCGGAATAGGACTTTCCTTCTCTGAATATGGCAAGTGATAGAGTCCCCATATACTTCATCCACACGGACCCAAAGCCGCGTCTTACAGCGTGACGCCTGGCGCCGCCACCCTAGCTCCCTAACGCCCGCATCCCCATCGCTTCTCGACCCATTGCCCCAGACCAGCCCAATATCCATATTTTGGGCCTAACAGTTTGCTCCCAATTTTCCGCGAAAGTCCAACCCTAATTTTTTAGCGGGAAATTGCAGTGTATCGTTGAGTGACTTCTCGCATACTCCTTTCCAATTCACATTTTCAAAGCTCCAACCACCCCTTCCTATTTAATCTCATCCATCCCCCCCCCCCTCCCTCCCTCTTTCTCTTTCATCATCAATTCAATTCCTCAAATCCCTCAAACTCACCAATTCCCAAAACCCATCCTTTCAATCGTCCTTTCACTGTCAACGCCGCCTCCCTCAATCTCTTCAGGTACTTCCACTTCTCTCTCCTCATTTATCATGGCAAAAACCCGTTTCACATCATCCTCCTCCACCACCATCGACCTCGTCGAAGACGATGACTTCCCTTAACAGGGAGTCCTCAAAAAACCGCACTCCGGTGACTCCCACCCAACCCAAGAGGACATCCCTGGGATTAAAGCCCTGCTTGGATTAGGTGACGATGTGGTGATCCACATCGCCAAACCTGGTCAGAAGGCAGATGCTTTTCGTGAGGGGTGGATCTGCTTGTACACCTACCCCTTCGTCCTTGGCCTTAGATTCCATTTCCCCTGATGATTCAAGAGTTCATCCGCTTAAACTCCCTTCCCATGACCCAAATTGCCCCCTACGCATGGTGAATCCTCTTGTCCACTGTTGCTTTGAACAATAGTTGGGACGCCGGAATTGGGTTGTCAGATCTGGCCCATAGGTTTGAATGTCGGTCGTTAGGGAACGACCAATACACTTTCAGGGCTGTGGAGAAGACTGAAAATTTTTGTCAGTCGGCTGCTAAGGGCAAGGATGACGGGTGGTATGAAGACTTTTTCTACGTCAAGCTTGACTCACTCCCCATCCACGCTGACTATCTGTTCGAGCACTAGATTTTTGCCAAGAGTAAGTATAATTGTATGCCTATTTTTGATTGCTCTTGTCACTCACTATTATTACTCTTTGATCTGATGCAGAACTCAAGAACTCTAAGAAATCCGAGGACGAGGAAGCTTCTGTTGCCAAGCTCTTTTCCATCCCTGAAGACCGCAGACTGTTCCCCATCCTGCTCTCTGGTTTAGACGACTCCATCGCTGAAGAAACCATGTCCTCTGGTACATATCCTCTTTTGACTTCCATTAGCTTCCATGTCTATTTACCCTTTATTCTGACTTCTTGTATCCTGGCTCCTCCATAGGAAACGCTAGACCCTCCGCCTCCGAGATCCTGATGCGCCAAGCCAGGAAAAGAACTGCTGACTCCTTCACCTCTCCTGCCTCCTCAAGAAAGAGATCCTCCTCAAGACCTGCTCCAGAACCTATCGAAGTGACCCCAATATCTCGTGCCCCTGGGTCCCCTGTTCATGCTGATGGTCTGCTGCTGCGCCTCCCTGCCAACTTTGGGGATACAAAACGTGCCAGCTACTGGCCTGCAATTGAGCGGCTCCTGACTCCCGCTTGCTCCAGAACATTCGATGAGACTGTCCCTCAGGAGATGACTGGCCTGGCTGCTGAACACTGCTTTCTTGTGAGTCTTCTTTTTACTGGCCCCTTTCTTTCTTTGCCCCTGTGCTTCCCTGACTGATGGTTTTCTTCATTGCAGGCTCTTCAATCATCCCTCTACCTCCGCAAGATGCTGCAGAGGGTCAAAGTTGAGTGCCTGGCTTCTGTGGGGAAGAACAAGGAGCTCACAGCTACCTTTGCCAAACTGAGGGAGCAGCTTCATGCGGCCAAAAAGGAAAAGGAGGCAGCTAAAGATCAGTTGGCGAGGATGCAGGAGGCCAACTGTGCTCTGACTTCTGGGTTGACAAAGGCAGAGGCCCGTGCTGAGGAGATGGCAGAGCTGGCCAGGAACGTGGGAGCCTACACTGCCTTTGAGGGGAGGATTGACTGCATTCGTGCCTATGCTGAGGGGAGGCACACATCCTGGAACCTGGAGGAAGAGCTGGCTGAGTTTGCCCGTGCTTTTCCCAATGGTATGGACCTGAGCGCCCTATTCCCTCCTGATGCTGAGGCTGCAAGCCTGGAGCATGAGTTCACAATCATGGACATATCTGGGACTATCTCTGGGACGAACGCTGTAGAGGAGATCCTGGCGGAGGAGACTGGTGATGGTGCTGCTGCAACTCTTGAGGCTGTTCAGGTACCTGCAACAGAGAAGCAGATGGAGCACGGGGAGCAGAGCATTGGTCAGGATGCAGTTGTTGAGAGGATTTACTAACGAAGACGACCATTAGGCCCCACGGTGGGCGCCACGGTGGGCGCCAAACTGTTTTCTTGGTGTCCGGACATGTTATGCTTGCTGTGTAGACTGGCTAACGAAGACGACCACTAGGCCCCACGGTGGGAGCCAAACTGTTTTGTTAAATTTCCACCAATTTAGGGTTAAAGCGGTCTTAAAGTTAGATCGGTATTACGATTTGTCTGTTTGTTGTATAATAAGTTGAATGTACGACGTAAGTAAATAACACAAGCGATTTTGGTGACGCGGAAAACCCAATTGGGAAAAAACCGCGGGGGGAGACTGAATCCCACCAAGATTTTCACTATAATTCGAGAGGAAATACAGTTCGAGCGTTATGCTATGGAGGCTAGGGTATAGTTCTCGTATTTTTTGATGATCCTTCTATCTTGCACTGAGGCCCCCTATATAGTGGAGCTCATCCATCTAGGGTTTCTTGCTTCTTTCCCAAGTATTCCTAATTTGGCGCGGAATAGGACTTTCCTTCTCTGAATATGGCAAGTGATAGAGTCCCCATATACTTCATCCACACGGACCCAAAGCCCGCGTCTTGCACTGCACGCTGGCGCTGCCACCCTAGCTCCCTAACGCCCTGCATCCCATACTGCTTCCTGACCCATTGCCCCAGACCAGCCCAATATCCATATTTTGGGCCTAACAGTTTGCTCCCAATTTTCCGCGAAAGTCCAACCCTAATTTTTTAGCGGGAAATTGCAGTGTATCGTTGAGTGACTTCTCGCATACTCCTTTCCAATTCACATTTTCAAAGCTCCAACCACCCCTTCCTATTTAATCTCATCCATCCCCCCCCCCCTCCCTCCCTCTTTCTCTTTCATCATCAATTCAATTCCTCAAATCCCTCAAACTCACCAATTCCCAAAACCCATCCTTTCAATCGTCCTTTCACTGTCAACGCCGCCTCCCTCAATCTCTTCAGGTACTTCCACTTCTCTCTCCTCATTTATCATGGCAAAAACCCGTTTCACATCATCCTCCTCCACCACCATCGACCTCGTCGAAGACGATGACTTCCCTTAACAGGGAGTCCTCAAAAAACCGCACTCCGGTGACTCCCACCCAACCCAAGAGGACATCCTCGGGATTAAAGCCCGCTTGGATTAGGTGACGATGTGGTGATCCACATCGCCAAACCTGGTCAGAAGGCAGATGCTTTTCGTGAGGGGTGGATCTGCTTGTACACCTACCCCTTCGTCCTTGGCCTTAGATTCCATTTCCCCTGATGATTCAAGAGTTCATCCGCTTAAACTCCCTTCCCATGACCCAAATTGCCCCCTACGCATGGTGAATCCTCTTGTCCACTGTTGCTTTGAACAATAGTTGGGACGCCGGAATTGGGTTGTCAGATCTGGCCCATAGGTTTGAATGTCGGTCGTTAGGGAACGACCAATACACTTTCGTAATGTGGAGAAGATCAAAATTTTGTCGATCGGCCGCTAAGGGCAAGGATGACGGGTGGTATGAAGACTTTTTCTACGTCAAGCTTGACTCACTCCCCATCCACGCCGACTATCCATTCGAGCACTAGATTTTTGCCAAGAGTAAGTATAATTGTATGCCTATTTTTGATTGCTCTTGTCACTCACTATTATTACTCTTTGATCCGATGCGAACTCAAGAACCCTAAGAAATCCGAGGACGAGGAAGCTCAATTTGCCAAGCTCTTTTCCATCCTCGAAGACCGCAGATCGTTCCCCATCCCGCTCTCCGGTTTAGACGACTCATCGCTGAAGAAACCATGTCCTCCGGTACATATCCTCTTTTGACTTCCATTAGCTTCCATGTCTATTTACCCTTTATTCTGACTTCTTGTATCCTGGCTCCTCCATAGGAAACGCTAGACCCTCCGCCTCCGAGATCCCGATGCGCAAGCCAGGAAAAGAAGCGCGACTCCTTCACCTCTCCTCGCCTCCTCAAGAAAGAGATCCTCCTCAAGACCCGCTCCAGAACCTATCGAAGTGACCCCAATATCTCGTGCCCCCGGGTCCCCCTGTTCATGCCGATGGTCCGCCGCGCCCCCGCCAACTTTGGGATACAAAACGTGCCCCTCGGCCCGCATTGAGCGGCTCCCGACTCCCGCTTGCTCCAACATTCGATGAGACCGTCCCTCGGAGATGACCGCCGGGCCGCCGAACACCGCTTTCTTGTGAGTCTTCTTTTTTATCGGCCCCTTTCTTTCTTTGCCCCTCGTGCTTCCCGATCGATGGTTTTTTCTTCATTGCGCAGCTCTTCAATCATCCCTCTACCTCCGCAAGATGCTGCAGAGGGTCAAAGTTGAGTGCCTGGCTTCTGTGGGGAAGAACAAGGAGCTCACAGCTACCTTTGCCAAACTGAGGGAGCAGCTTCATGCGGCCAAAAAGGAAAAGGAGGCAGCTAAAGATCAGTTGGCGAGGATGCAGGAGGCCAACTGTGCTCTGACTTCTGGGTTGACAAAGGCAGAGGCCCGTGCTGAGGAGATGGCAGAGCTGGCCAGGAACGTGGGAGCCTACACTGCCTTTGAGGGGAGGATTGACTGCATTCGTGCCTATGCTGAGGGGAGGCACACATCCTGGAACCTGGAGGAAGAGCTGGCTGAGTTTGCCCGTGCTTTTCCCAATGGTATGGACCTGAGCGCCCTATTCCCTCCTGATGCTGAGGCTGCAAGCCTGGAGCATGAGTTCACAATCATGGACATATCTGGGACTATCTCTGGGACGAACGCTGTAGAGGAGATCCTGGCGGAGGAGACTGGTGATGGTGCTGCTGCAACTCTTGAGGCTGTTCAGGTACCTGCAACAGAGAAGCAGATGGAGCACGGGGAGCAGAGCATTGGTCAGGATGCAGTTGTTGAGAGGATTTACTAACGAAGACGACCATTAGGCCCCACGGTGGGCGCCACGGTGGGCGCCAAACTGTTTTCTTGGTGTCCGGACATGTTATGCTTGCTGTGTAGACTGGCTAACGAAGACGACCACTAGGCCCCACGGTGGGAGCCAAACTGTTTTGTTAAATTTCCACCAATTTAGGGTTAAAGCGGTCTTAACGTTAGATCGGTATTACGATTTGTCTGTTTGTTGTATAATAAGTTGAATGTACGACGTAAGTAAATAACACAAGCGATTTTGGTGACGCGGAAAACCTAATTTGGGAAACAACCGCGGGGGGAGACGGAATCCCACCAAGATTTTCACTATAATTCGAGAGGAAATACAGTTCGAGCGTTATGCTATGGAGGCTAGGGTATAGTTCTCGTATTTTTTGATGATCCTTCTATCTTGCACTGAGGCCCCTTTTATAGTGGAGCTCATCCATCTAGGGTTTCTTGCTTCTTTCCCAAGTATTCCTAATTTGGCGCGGAATAGGACTTTCCTTCTCTGAATATGGGAAGTGATAGAGTCCCCATATACTTCTTCCACACGGACCCAAAGCCCGCGTCTTGCACTACACGCTGGCGCTGCCACCCTAGCTCCCTGACGCCCCGCATCCCATACTGCTTCCTGACCCATTGCCCCAGACCAGCCCAATATCCAGATTTTGGGCTAACAGTTTGCCCCCAATTTTCCGCGAAAGTCCAACCCTAATTTTTTAGCGGGAAATTGCAGTGTATCGTTGAGTGACTTCTCGCATACTCCTTTCCAATTCACATTTTTAAAGCTCCAACCACCCCTTCCTATTTAATCTCATCCATCCCCCCCCCCCCCTCCCCTCTCCCTCTTTCTCTTTCATCATCAATTCACTTCCTCAAATCCCTCAAACTCACCAATTACCAAAACCCATCCTTTCAATCGTCCTTTCACTGTCAGCGCCGCCTCCCTCCATCTCTTCAGGTAATTCCACTTCTCTCTCCTCATTTATCATGGCAAAAACCCGTTTGACATCATCCTCCTCGACCACCATCGACCTTGTGGAAGACGACGACTTCCCTTCACAAGGAGTCCTCAAAAAACCGCACTCCGGTGACTCCCACCTAACCCAATAGGACATCCCTAGGATTAAAGCCCTGCTTGGATTAGGTGACGATGTGGTGATCCACATCCCCAAACCTGGTCAGAAGGAAGATGCTTTTCGTGAGGGGTGGATCTGCTTGTACACCTACCCCTTCGTCCTTGGCCTTAGATTCCCTTTTCCCCTGATGATTCAAGAGTTCATCCGCTTGAACTCCCTTCCCATAACCTAAATTGCCCCCTACGCATGGAGAATCCTCTTGTCCACTGTTGCTTTGAACAATAGTTGGGACGCCGGAATTGGGTTGTCAGATCTGGCCCATAGGTTTGAATGTCGGTCGTTAGGGAACGACCAATACACTTTCAGGGCTGTGGAGAAGACTGAAAATTTTTGTCAGTCGGCTGCTAAGGGCAAGGATGACGGGTGGTATGAAGACTTTTTCTACGTCAAGCTTGACTCACTCCCCATCCACGCTGACTATCTGTTCGAGCACTAGATTTTTGCCAAGAGTAAGTATAATTGTATGCCTATTTTTGATTGCTCTTGTCACTCACTATTATTACTCTTTGATCTGATGCAGAACTCAAGAACCCTGAGAAATCCGAGGACGAGGAAGCTTCTGTTGCCAAGCTCTTTTCCATCCCTGACGACTCCATCGCTGAAGAAACCATGTCCTCTGGTAAATATCCTCTTTTGACTTCCATTAGCTTCCATGTCTATTTACCCTTTATTCTGACTTCTTGTATCCTGGCTCCTCCATAGAAAACGCTAGACCCTCCGCCTCCGAGATCCTGATGCGCCAAGCCAGGAAAAGAACTGCTGACTCCTTCACCTCTCCTGCCTCCTCAAGAAAGAGATCCTCCTCAAGACCTGCTCCAGAACCTATCGAAGTGACCCCAATATCTCGTGCCCCTGGGTCCCCTGTTCATGCTGATGGTCTGCTGCTGCGCCTCCCTGCCAACTTTGGGGATACTAAACGTGCCAGCTACTGGCCTGCAATTCAGCGGCTCCTAACTCCGGCTTGCTCCAGAACATTCGATGAGACTGTCCCTCAGGAGATGACTGGCCTGGCTGCTGAACACTGCTTTCTTGTGAGTCTTCTTTTTACTGGCCCCTTTCTTTCTTTGCCCCTGTGCTTCCCTGACTGATGGTTTTCTTCATTGCAGGCTCTTCAATCATCCCTCTACCTCCGCAAGATGCTGCAGAGGGTCAAAGTTGAGTGTCTGGCTTCCGTGGGGAAGAATAAGGAGCTCACAGCTACCTGTGCCAAACTGAGGGAGCAGCTTCATGCGGCCAAAAAGGAAAAGGAGGCAGCTAAAGATCAGTTGGCGAGGATGCAGGAGGCCAACTGTGCTCTGACTTCTGGGTTGACAAAGGCAGAGGCCCGTGTTGAGGAGATGGCAGAGCTGGCCAGGAACGTGGGAGCCTACACTGCCTTTGAGGGGAGGATTGACTGCATCCGTGCCTATACTGAGGGGAGGCACACATCCTGGAACCTGGAGGAAGAACTGGTTGAGTTTTCCCGTGCTTTTCCCAATGGTATGGACTTGAGCGCCCTATTCCCTCCTGATGCTGAGGCTGCAAGCCTGGAGCCTGAGTTCACAGTCATGGACATATCTGGGACTATCTCTGGGACGAACGCTGTAGAGGAGATCCTGGCGGAGGAGACTGGTGATGGTGCTGCTGCAACTCCTGAGGCTGTTCAGGTACCTGCAACAGAGAAGCAGATGGAGCACGGGGAGAAGAGCATTGGTCAGGATGCAGTTGTTGAGAGGATTTACTAACGAAGACGACCACTAGGCCCCACGGTGGGCGCCACGGTGGGCGCCAAAGTGTTTTCTTGGTGTCCGGACATGTTATGCTTGTTGTGTAGACTGGCTAACGAAGACGACCACTAGGCCCCCACGGTGGGCGCCAAACTGTTTTGTTAAATTTCCACCAATTTAGGGTTAAAGCGGTCTTAACGTTAGGTCGGTATTACGATTTCTCTGTTTGTTGTATAATAAGTTGAATGTACGACGTAAGTAAATAACACAAGCGATTTTGGTGACGCGGAAAACCCAATTTGGGAAACAACCGCGGGGGGAGACGGAATCCCACCAAGATTTTCACTATAATTCGAGAGGAAATACAGTTCGGGCGTTATGCTATGGAGGCTAGGGTATAGTTTTCGTATTTTTTGATGATCCTTCTATCTTGCACTGAGGCCCCTTATATAGTGGAGCTCATTCATCTAGGGTTTCTTGCTTCTTTCCCAAGTATTCCTAATTTGGCGCGGAATAGGACTTTCCTTCTCTGAATATGGCAAGTGATAGAGTCCCCATATACTTCTTCCACACGGACCCAAAGCCCGCGTCTTGCACTGCACGGTGGCGCTGCCACCCTAGCTCCCTGACGCCCTGCATCTCATACTTCTTTCTGGCCCATTGCCCCAGACCAGCCCAATATCCAGATTTTGGGCCTAACAGAGTTTTTGATGGCCAGCGAATTGATGTGCTGTAGCCTGTAAACCAACAATCAGAATCAAGTGTGTATGTTATTTTTTTAGCAACTTCAAACTTTTCTTATGTATTGAAGTTTATGGAATAAGAAAATGAATATGTGAGAGAGTAGCAAAAGGTGATGTGGTGTTTCGGTAGGAGGTTTTTATTTTTACATTTTTAAAGAGAGGCAAAATATACAATATGTTTTTAGTTTTTCAGTAGAATTTCTTTCATCTGTATCCTTTCGAAGCTTGTACATTTGTTGATCAACGAATTTTTTTGTTTTACTAACTTCCTCTCTTATCTCTATCTAGCGTTTGGCCTCTAATGTTAGCTTGTGTGCAGAATGGCTGCCTCATCCGCATGTCTAGTGGGATATGGTCCGTCAACCTCCAGCACCAAAACTGTTTTAAAGGACAAATTATTTCACGGCCATGCTTTGGCTACACGAGATCGCTCGATGCTGCTGAAGTCTCCTAAAGCCTATATTGTCAAGGCATCCTTGGACCAAGGACAAAATCAGGGAAGAAGAGACTTTTTTAAATTGTTGCTTAGAAATGTGGGACTTGCATCAACCTTAACAGATGGGAAAAATGCTTATGCTCACGAACAAGAAGTTTCGTCTTCCAGAATGTCTTACTCAAGGTTTCTGGAGTATCTTGACAAGGATAGAGTGAAGAGGGTAGATTTGTATGAAAATGGAACCATAGCAATTGTAGAGGCCATATCTCCTGAGCTTGGTAAGTGGTAACCGTGTTCAGCGAGTTCGGGTTCAAAACCAAGGTCTTAGCCAGGAGCTCTTTCAGAAGCTCAGGGAAAAGAACAGACTTTACAGCACATAATGCGCAAGAGGATTCTGGTTCAGTGTTGTTGAACTTGATAGGAAATATTGCTTTCCCGCTTCTCTTGATTGGGGGACTTTTTCTTCTCTAGACGCTCTTCTGGAGGAATGGGTGGTCTAGGTGGACCCGAGTTTCCCTTAGGTATAGGTCAGTTTAAGGCAAAGTTTCAGATGGAGCCTAATACCGGCATAACTTTTGATAATGTTGGGTGTCGATGAAGCAAAGCAGGATTTAGTGTAAGTAGTCGAATTCCTTAAAAAACCCAAAAGATTCACAGTTGTTGGAGCTCGCATTCCTAAAGGTGTTCTTCTTGTTGGTCCTCCAGGGACAGAAAAGACCCTGCTGGCAAAGGCTATATATTGCAGGGGAAGCGGGTGTACCCTTTTTCTCCATTTCGGGTTCAGAATTCGTTGAGATGATTGTTGGCGTGGGTGCTTCTCGAGTGCGTGATCTCTTTAAAAAGCCAAAGAAAATGCTCCATGCATTGTTTTTGTTGATGAAATTGATGTTGTAGGGAGACAAAGAGGTTGTTTTGGTAAATTTCTACCAAGTAGGGTTAAAGTGGTCTTAGTGCCTAATCAATATTACGATTTGTGTCTAATTGTATTTTGAATGTTATGCTAAGTTGAACGTAAACGCAAATAAAGGACACTAGGAATTTTGGTTACGCAGAAAACCTGATGTGGGAAACAACCGCGGGGGAAGACGGAATCGCACCAATATTTTCACTATAATTCGGTCGAGAATACAATGTGGAACGATGCTAGAACAATTATACTTTGGAGCCTAGGGTTCTTCGTGTGTATTCCTGAATGAATCTTAGGTCTTGCGTTTATGCCTATTATATAGTGAAGCTCCTGCACCTAGGGTTCCTTGCTTTCTCCCTCAGTATTCAGAATTTGGTAATAACTAGGATTTCCTTATTTTACCCGTGAATCCGCTAGCATCCTAGTCCAAGTCCAAGTCCTCCTTAGACGTTATCCTGCCTCTGCTTCCTGATTACTCTGCTTCCTGACCTGCTTCTTGACCTGCTTCTCTTGCTCGGCCCATATCCAGAATTTGGGCCTAACAGTTTGCCTCCAATTTTTCGCGAAAATCACCTTCTGATAGTTGAGCGGGAAATTACAATGTACCGTTGAATGACTTCCCGCATACTCTTTTCTAATCCTCTAATTTTCACATTTAAAACCCCAACCACTTCCCCTATTTAATCTCATCCGTCTCCCCTATCACTCTCTCTCCTTAATCATTTCATCTCCTCAAAACTCTCAAAAACCCTCGATTCTTCAAAACGTCTCCCCGTTTTTTCTTCGCCGTCAGCGCCGTCTTCCCCATCTCCCAGGTACTTTTATTCCTTCTTTTTCTTCAATTTATTATGGCCAAAACTCGCTTCGCCGCCACCTCGTCTGTCACCATCGATCTTGTCGAAGATGACGTCTTTCCTTCCCAAGGTATCCTTAAGAAACCCCATTTCTGTGACTCCACCCTAACCCAGAGCGATATTCCAAGAATCAAAGCTCTCCTAGGTCTAGGTGTTGATGTGGTGATTCACATCCCTAGCCCCGGTCAAAAAGTTGACGCCTCGCGTGAGGGGTGCATCTGTTTATATACATACCCTTTTGTGCTTGGTCTTAAGTTTTCTTTTCCTCCCATGATCCAAGAGTTTATTTATTTGAACTCCCTTCCCATGGCTCAAATTGCTCCATATGCATGGAGAATCCTCGTATCCACCGTCGCCCTGAACAATAGTCTGGGTGCTGAGATTGGGCTATCAGATCTGGCCCACAGGTTTGAGTGCCGGTCACTTGGGAATGGCCAATATACGTTTAGGGTCGTGGAGAAGACTGAACACTTCCTTCAGTCTGCGGCTAAAGGCAAAGACGACGGCTGGTATGTGGGTTTCTTTTATATCAAGCTTGATTCTATTCCCCTGCATGCTGATTACCTTTTCGAACGCTAGATCCAGACCAGGAGTAAGTACGCTTGTATGTCTCTTTTCCTGATTCTTTCTGTTACTTACCTTCCTTACCCTGTGTTTTTTGCAGAACTTAAGAATCCTGAGAAATCGGAGGACGAGGACACCTCTGTTGCCAAGCTCTTTTCCATCCCTAAAGAACAAAGGACGTTCCCTGCACTGCTCTCCGGCCTTGACAACTCTGCTGCTGAAGAAACCATGTCTTCTGGTGAGTGTTCGTTTTCTGACTCTTGCTTGCCCTAGCAGCTATTTACCCTGACACCTTACATCTGCCTTCGGGCGTTTTTATAGGAAGTACCCGCCCAACTGCCTCCGAGATCCTAATGCGCCAAGCGAGGTAGAGGGTTGCTGAGTCCACCCTATCTCCTGCTTCCTCGAAAGAAGGTCTGCAGCCAGACCTACTCCCGAGCCTATTGAGGTTACTCCCTTATCCCGTGCCCCTGGTTCTCTAACTCGTGCTGATGATCAGCTAATTCGTCTTCCTGCTGGCTTCGGGGAAGTAGAGCGCGTCAACTACTGGCCCTCATTGGAGCGGCTCCTGACACCAACTTGCACCCAGATTTTTGACGAGACTGACCCCCAAGAGATGACTTACCTGGATGCTGAACAATGCTTCATCGTAAGTCTACTCTTTGCTCTCTTTATCCCTTGCCTTTATTATTTCGACTTTCTCTTTGACTAACAGCCTCCTCATGTGCCCCAAGCTCTGTAATCTTCCCTCTACCTCTACAAGATGCTGAAAAGAGCCAAGACTGAATGCTTGGCGGCGGTGGGGAAGAACAAGGAACAACCAGCCACCTGTGCTAAACTCAGGGAGCATTTTTATGCGGCGAAGAGGGAGAATGAGGTGGCCAACGATCAGCTAGCCTGGACGTAGGAGGCTAATCGTGTTCTGACCACTGGGCTGACTAAGGTTGAGGCTCGTGCTGAAGAGATGGCTGAACTGGCCATGAACGTGGGAGCCTATACTGCCTTTGAAGGGAGGATTGAATGCATCCGAGCTTACACTGAGAGGAGGCACACTACCTGGAACCTGGAAGAGGAGCAGGCTGAATTTGCCCGTGCTTTCCCCAATGTTATGGACTTGAGCGCTTTGTGCCCCCCTGATGCTGAGGTTGCTGACCCTGAGCCCGAATTCCTTGCCATGGACATCTCTGGAACTATCTCTGAGGCAAATGATGTAGAGGAGATCCTGGCACAGGCGGCTGGTGGTGATGCTGTAGTGGCTTCTGGAGCTGATCAGGTACCTGCGTTAAAGGAGCAGACAAAGCATGGGGAGCAGGGTAAGAGTCAGGATGCTGCTGTTGAGAGGATTGACCTCTCTTAAAAATATTTATTCATATTTCTGGGGACTTGGCCCTGTGTGGTGCAAGTTTTGTAATTACACTTTTGAAACTCTTTTTATTTTGTTTTTATGTTTGCTTGCGCCTACTGGTGTGCAGGCTTGAAACTATTTTGGCACCTGTTATGGCTAACAGGTGTCCTTATTTTGAAATGGCTTAGGCCTGGTTCACAGGCCCCTTTTGCTTATACTCTGCATTGATCCATGATGTGCTTTCTTAGTTTGGGGCTTAGTTCCCACTTTTGATTTTTCTAGGAGGCTGCCGTGGTCCCAGGTACACATCCTCTGCCCCTGGTGGTAGATGCTTGATAAAATATCTTACCCATGACGCAAAATATTTTATCAATATGATAGCTAGTTAAAGCGTACCTCTCATTGTCCTTTTCTGGTTAATAGGAATGTTGCGTTCCCTATGATTCCAGCGTTTGTATTTTCGTGCATGCACCTATGTATATGGCCCCGGGATTCTAGTACCCACAACGTAACTACGCTTTTATCCGGGATTAACGTTGAGATGCAGGTGGTCTTTGTATCGTCGAGCCCTGCTATCTCCAGACCGTACGTCCTCCATGTGGCTGAACTTGCAGCGTCTCGTAGCCCATACGGCAGGGATTGCACCCTCAAAGTTTACCTTGCCTGACAAGCAACCAACGTTAGTACTCAAAGCCTTTCTTCCTAGAAGCATAAAATTTCCAAGCATCACAAATTACTTTGTGCTATCTCATGGTGTTCTAAGGCAACGACTGGATCAAGGAGGCCACAGCTTGCACTACTTGGTTTTTAAAACGACTCAATCTGTTAAAAAAAACGAGAAAAAACAAAAATAACTAAGAGTAAAAACCAAACCATAACCTAAAGCATATATTATCCCCGCCCCCTTTTTTTCTTTTCTTTTTTTTTGATTTTTTTTTTTTTTTTTTTTGCTTCATAGACTGTTGGAAGGTCCTCTGTACACTAAGGTTTCAGCACTTTGTCAGAGAAAGTACTGTTTCAGATGGCGAATGTTAAAAGGTTTGTGCAGGATCTGACCTTGCATGGTCATCAACCAGTATGCCCCATTATTCTTAACAATGCTTTCGACCTGATACAGTCCTTCCCATTTGTAAGCAAACTTGCATGCCTTGTGATTCTTGGTATTTTCAAACACCCTTCTGAGTACCAGGTCCCATACTGCTAGGGTCCTTATTTTGACATTCTTGTTATATGTTCTGGCTACGGATTGCTTGTATGATGCCATGCGTATGTAGGCACTTTCCCTTAGCTCGTCAACTGTGCCTAGGCTCCTGGCCATTTCGATCTGATTTTGCTCTACTGTCTGGCAACCATATCTGTGTGTTGGCACCAGAACTTCCAATAGAATTACAGCTTCTGCACCAAATACCAAGCTGAATGGCGTTTGTCCCGTTGCTATCTTTGGCGTCATCATGTCTGACCATAGTACTAGTGGTAACACGTCTGCCCACTTACCCCCTAGCTCCTCCAGCCGCTTCCTGAGGTTCTCCACAATGATCTTATTGCTGGATTCTGCTTGGCCGTTTGTCTGCGGGTACCGGGGAACAGACTTTCTCAGTGTTATGTTCCAACGTGAACAAAACCCTTCAGTGTTATCGGATATGAAATGGGATCCATTGTAGCATATGATTTCAGATGGTATCCCAAATCTGCTGATCATGTTACGTTTTATAAAAGAGATCACATGGGCCTCCTTTACTTCTGTCATTGCTTTAGCTTCAATCCACTTTGAGAAATAGTCGGTCATGACAAGCATATACACTCTGTTTCCTGGAGCCATGGGTAGTTTTCCTACTATGTTCATCCCCCACATCATAAATGGCCACGGGGAGATGATTGGATTTATTGGTTCTGTTGGTTGATGAATTGTTGGGGCTGCCTTTTGGCACGAATCACAACGTTTGGCGTGGTTCACAGCGTCTGCTCTCATAGTAGGCCAGAAATACCCCTGCCTTAAGACTTTATTAGATAGTCCCTCCAGCGTGATTCCCACATTCTCCGCTATGCACATCCTGCAGCACCGTGTTGGCTTATTCCTTACTCAGGCACCTGAGATAAGGTACCGCCAAAGATCTCCTAAAGAGCACGTTATCTATTAGCACGAATCTGAAAGCTTTGATTCTGAAACTCTGTGCTTCTTTCTTATCTTCTGGGAGTTTCCCGTCTTTCAGCCATTCTACATAAGGTTTTCTCCAATCTGAATCCACCTGTTGGTTTTCATCTGATACCAGGATTCCTGCTCCATTCACGTATTGCACGTGTGTTGCTTCCCCTGGTTTATTTTATTCTAACTCTTTCTGTATAGCTGGAGTTAACACATGAGTAATTGGTATATTAGAAAGTTCCATGGGATGGAAGGTGGCTCCCAACGTGGCTAAAGCGTCTGCCTCCACGTTTTGATCCCTTGGGACCTGAGTAATTTTGAAAGACCGGAACTTCAGCTTCTACTCTGTGGCTACCTTCAGGTAGGCTATCATTTTCGAATCACGCACCACGTATTCATTGTTCACAGGGTTCACCACAAGCAATGAGTAACTGTACACTCTCAGGTTCCTCGCCTTGAGCCCCTGCGCAATTTGCATCCCCAGTATAAGTGCCTCATACTCTGCTTCATTATTAGTTGCTTTGAATTCGCATCTGACTGCTTGTACCATCATATCGCCCTTTGGGGACCGGAGGACCAGACCTACTCCAGCTCCCCGAGCATTCGAGGCTCCATCTATGTATAGGGTCCAAGTCCCACTTTCCTGATCCCCTGGTAATGTTAACATCCCCTTTTCTGCCTCCACATGGGTAGCGGGAAAGAAATCTGAGACAAAATCTGCCAGGGCCTGGGACTTGATTGTCGTCCTAGGTTCAAATTGTAAATCATAGCCACTTAGGTGTACCGACCACTTGATCATTCTTCCAGATAATTCAGGTTTCCTCATGATCGTTTTCAATGGGTAATTAGTTACTACATGAATAGTATGAGATTCAAAATATGGGCGTAGTTTGTACGAAGCAGTGACCAGAGCTAATACTAGTTTCTTGAAATGCGTGTACCTGTTCTCTGCAGGAAGCAGAGACTTACTGATATAGTATACTGGATGCTGCATCCCCTCTTGCTCTTTGACCAGAACAGCACTTACAGCCGCTTCAGTAACCGACAGATACAGGAACAATGGCTCTCCCTGCTCTGGCTTGGCCAGCAGTGGTGGTGTGCTTAGGTAGCACTTGAGTTCTTTGAATGCTTTCTCGTGCTCTTCCGTCCACTCGAACTTCTGGCTCTTTCTCGGTATATCATAGAACAGCTTGCATCTATCCGAGGCTCATGAGATGAATCTACTTAATGCTGCCACCTTTCATGCTAACCGCTGCACGTCCTTTGGCCTCTATGGTGACTCCAACTGGAGGACTGCCTTGATCTGCTCCACACTGGCTTCAATTCCTCTCTGCGTTACCATGTATCCTAGGAACTTTCCGGAGGACACCCCAAACGAGCACTTGGATGGATTAAGCTTCATCTTATATTACCTTAATGTTTTGAAGGTATCTGATAGATGTTCCATCACTAGTAGAAAAACCTCCTATCGCGACGCTGTTATAACGGAGGTTCTAATAGAAACTGACAAAAAAAGTAGTAGTGAAACTTTTGGTGGCGGCTTTAATTAAGAACCGACGCGACTAAGAAACTATTTATGACGGTTTTTATTTATTGGGCTTTTGTGGTGGTTTAATTTACAACCGACATGAAAAGTGGTGTGGCGGTTTTATTTAAAAACCGTCATTATAAAGCTTTTGTGGCGGTCTTATTTTAAAACCAACGTGAAAAATGATGAGATGGTTTTATTTTTAAACCGCGGCTATAAATTATTTCTGGCGGTTTTATTTAAAACCGATGTCATTTAGTTCACCCAAAATTACGTTTAACACAACCCACCCCCTCACACTGCTCACCTTATGAGTAACTCTCCCAACAGTCCAACCTTTATCACTCTCTCAAGTCTCAACAACTCTCTCGATTGCCACTATTCCTCATAATCCTCAAAGCCGACAACCACGACGACGTTCATTCTCCACTAGCGTCGACCACTGATTGGTGGTGATCTTCCCTGGCGTCGCTCCTCCCAATTTTCAAAAGGTTTCTTTCTTCTCCATCCCTTTTTTTCAATTTCATTGCTGATTTCTTTACTGATTTGATTTTTTATCGTTAATGTTATTTTGTGCTTAACTATTTGAATGTGATCTGATGAAATTGTTGAATTTTAAGGGAAGTGTAACCCTAATTTGGATGAATTCGGGTTTTTATTTGGGGCCAACTGTTAGGGATAAAATTTACACTTTTAACACTCATGACGTGGCGGTCATCGATTGGAGGAAAACAATGGAGATGGACCGATGACGTGGCATAAAGGGAGCCGTGAGATCAAAAAGCAACAAACACAAATGGGCCAAGGAGAAAACACACGTACAAAAAGGGAAGAGGAATTGAGTCAACAACCAACCCCTATTCTTTAGGGAGTTGACCTGGTATTTAGCAACAGAAGCAGAGGCAGCTCCGCAAAACCCTAAGTCTGATTCTGGCTATTATATAAATGAGAAGGGAGTAACATTCAAGGGGCATTCGAAATTTATCTCAAGCAACGCATCATTCCTCAAAAATATCGTCTATACTTGGCAATAATTCACTAGCTAAAATAATAATTGTATTTCCTTACTTGCATATTAAACCTTCATTATAGTGCAAAGTTGGTGGCGGGATTCCGACTCCCCCCACAGTTGTTCCCACACCGGGTTTTCCGCGTCACCAAAAATCCTCCGTGTCATTCTTTCATTCGTCTTTATTTCGTTCGTTATCACCGTTGCATTCAAATTGTGATTGGCACTAGATTAATCACTATCACTCACATAATTAATTTCGTAACCGGTAAATTATTACCAAAACAATTTGGCGCCCACCGTGGGGGCATAGTGATCATTTTCTATAGCCAAATCTCGCAAAACCGAACCAGCCATCCCCATGTCTGGAACCAGCCAGAATCCTTCCAGCAGCCAGAGCATGTCAGCCCTGTCTTCTGGAGCAGGACCTACTTCTGCATCCACAGGATCAGTCAGTGCATCCTCAGCGTCCAGTAAGATAATCCCCGTCAGCATGTCGCCCAGAACCATACCTCCACCTCTGAAACCACCACAGATACCCAAAGCCACAGGCGCACCCAGCCAATCCAGATCCAACAGGGAAAGCAGCCCCAGCAGAGGTGAAGCTGCATCTAGAGGCCCGACCCAGGAGGGATCAGGCGCAGAAGTTCTTAGAAGCAGAGGATCTCCAGCGCTTGATCTGATGCAGGTGATGATTCATGCGATGGACACTCTGCGTCAGACCGTTGAGAATCTGAGGAAGGACAACCAGAACCTGATTGCTCATATCCTGACAGTAGTCCAGGCTAAGCCAACGTCAGCACCAGAGGCTCCGACCCGAACCAGCGGTGGTGGATCGAGTCGATCAATTCCATCAGAACTAGTCACCAGACTGGACCTTGTAGGAGTAGCACCCAGTGAACCAATTGAGCCCAGAGGATTGGGGTGCCTGTCATTTGACAACCTACCCAACCTGCAGCAGACATCAGGTAATTCTTTGTTTAATACCTCATCAGGATCTCACCTTCCGCCCTAGGGATGTCAGCGGGGCGGGTATAAGTGGGTACCGCCCCGCACCCGCCCCATTTGGGGCGAGGATGGGTAGAGTTTTGGCGGGTGGTGGGGCGGGTGTGGGTACGAAAATTGTACCCGCCATGGGTCCTGGGGCGGGGATGGATTTTGCATTTTACCCACCTAATACCCGTCTACCCACAAATCATTAAAAAAACTAGTAGGATTACCATAATTATATAAATCTTATATAGTTATAGTTAAGATATAATGTTAATAATAACTATTTTATAAAGTTTTTTACTAACTTACTTGGTGAAAAAATAAAATTATAAAGATAAATTCAAAAAAATGGAAATTAATAATGATTAAACAAAATTTTACGAAAAACTTTATCGAATAAAATTATCGTGTAGCGGGTTAATGGGTAAGCGGGGCGGGTACGGTTTTAAGTTTCCACCCGTTGGGGCGGGGATGGTTTTGGAAACTTGTACCCGCCATGGGTGGTGGGGCGGGGATGGGTACGAGTTTTTCTTGGTGGTTACAGGTACGGGGGAGCCTATATCCACTACCGCCCCTCCCCAATAACATCCCTATTCCGCCCTTTTCAGGTACCCCCGCACACCAGACATCAGGATGACAATCTGGACCTGTCATCAATACAGCAGCCCCATCCTGCAGCCAGTTCCCCGGTGGAGCCTGGATTGGAGGACTACAGCAGACACCAGGATGGCAGCATGGATCCATAATCAGTGCCACACCAGTGACCAGTCATCCAGCATCAGGCCAATTTTCTGGAGTGCCCTAGCTAGGAGGTACACCTGCTGGATCCTTCCAGCCTGTTTCTAACCCTCTTTCAAGAGCAGGTAACTCGCTGGAGCAGCAGTACCAGGAGCTGAGGGAGTTGATGTACAAGATACCAAGCGTATCCCAACTGTTAGAGAAAGCAGCCCGAGATAGCTACGCAGACTGACCTTTTGTGGACGACATAGCCCTTTTCGGTGTCCCTAAAGGATGTGTACCGCCAGCCATGACGCTCTACGACTGAACCACAGGCCCGCTCGGTAATATCAACAACTACAAGAAGAAAATGATGGTGATAACCGCAATTGGATCCTTAAAGGAGGCTTGTATGTGTAAAGCATTCGGGTCAACCTTGTCTGGAGCAGCTCTGCAGTGGTTCGTCGGCCTGCCCAAGAAGAGCATAGCCAACTTTGCCGACCTAGTCAATGCATTCAACCAACAATTTGCCAGCAGCAGAAAGCCGGAGAAGCAGACTAGTGACCTCTACCGGATAGTGCAAGGGTTTGAGGAGTCCACCCGTGATTACTTGAACAGGTTCAATAAAGAGAAGGTGGCTATCCCGAGATGTGATATAGAAACCGCTATACAAGCCTTCCGCCGAGGACTGCACCAGGATTCAGATCTTTACAAGGACCTGACGAAGCACCCTTGCACCACCTTTGAGGAAGTACAGTCAAAGGTAATTGTTGTCATAAGATTGAAGGATGACTCTGAACCCATCAGAGGCGTCTATGATTCAGATCCAGTTTCCAGAAAAGCTCCAGTAGAGAAGAGGAGCGAAAGGCCCAAACCCTACAGCAAGAGCGTGAACAAAGTTTTTGGAAGTTCTGAAGGAAAAAGCGAAGCAGATCTACCTCCGAAAGTAAGTGAATATGGTTTTACCACTAATCTTGCAGGATTATTTAAAGCCTTGAAGGAGCTAGATCGCAGAGTCAGATGGCCAAAACCTCCAGCAGAAGGATACTCCAGTAGTAGAAAGGACACAGGCAAGAAGTGTGAGTTCCACGGCAGCAACACCCATGACACCAACGAGTGCCATTCCCTCAGAAAGGAAGTCAAGTTCCATTATGATCAAGAAAACCTGGATCACCTCCTACCCAGAGGCACAACCAGAGTAAACTCAGCAGATCAGGTTCTGCCATCTCCTCCTCCTCAATGCACTAGAACTGTGAATGTCATTACAGGTGGATCAGAGCTGTGCGGACTAACATATTCAGCAGCAAAGAGGCACGCAACCAGAACTAAGGGAGACAGACCATAAAATTCCTGCAAGATCAACCGCCAGAATCTGCCATCAGTCACCTTTGACGAAACAGATGCAGGGTCTGCTCCAGAACAGCACCACGATGCTCTAATCATCACGCTCCCCATAGGAAACTGTGAGGTGAAAAAGATCTTGATGGATACCGGAAGCTCCGTCAACTTGATCATGCTAGAGAAACTCAAAGGCATGGGATTCACCGAGAAAGATCTAGCAAAGAAGGAGGTCCCCTTGGTTGGTTTCAGTGGCGAAACAAAGCATTCCCTAGGAGAAATCGTCATCCCAACCTATGCCGGAGGTGTAAACAAGCAGGTAAGGTGTCTTGTTATTGAAGGACCCTCTACTTACAATGTGATCCTTGGCATGCCCTGGATCCACGAGATGAAAGCAATTCCCTCAATGTACCACCAGTGTCTGAAGTTTCCAACGCCTTAGGGGTGCAAGAGATACGTGGAGACCAGAAAGAAGCTAAGGATTGCTATAAAGTAGCTCTGAAGTCGACAACCAGCTCGCATGTATAGCAATTACAGAGCCAGCGCATCCAGGATGAATACATTAAACCCCATCAGGTAGAACTAGACGAAGTCATCCTGGACGTGCTGCACCCAGAACGAACCGTGCTCATTGGATCTGAATGTACAGGTAACATTCGTGAAGAACTCATTCGGTTATTGAGAACTAACATGGATTGTTTAGCTTGGTCACATAATGATATGATAGGGATAGACCCAAGTGTGATAACCCACAAGCTAAGTGTGGATCCAAGCTATAAACCTGTGCAGCAGAAAAGAAGAAAGTTTGCTTCTGAAAGGAACCAGGTTATAAACCAGGAAGTAGATAACCTGGTTGCTGCAGGAAAGATTCGAGAGGTAAAATATCCAGAATGGTTGTCCAATGTGGTGGTGGTTCCGAAGAAGAATGGCAAGTGGAGGGGCTGCGTCGATTTCACGGATCTAAATAAAGCTTGTCCAAAAGATCCATTTCCACTACCACACATAGACGCCATGGTGGACGCTACTGCAGGTCACGAGATGCTGACATTTCTGGATGCCTGGAGTGGATATAACCAAAAAAAGATGCACCCCAGTGACCAGGAAAAGACGGCATTCAGGTCCGAGTGAGGTATCTACTGTTATAATGTTATGCCTTTTGGACTGAAAAATGCAGGATCTACCTATCAGAGGCTGGTAAACATGATGTTTATAGAGCAAATAGGCTAAACCATGGAAGTATACATAGACGATATGGTCGTCAAATCGAAGCAGGCTTCACAACATCACCAGCATCTGGCAGAAACTTTCAATACCCTCAGAAAATACCAAATGAAGCTGAATCCGACAGAGTGTACCTTTGGAGTATCCACTGGAAAATTTCTGGGGTACATGGTGACCCAGAGGGGGATAGAGGCCAGCACCAAGCAAATCAAAGCAATTCTGCAGCTGGAGTCACCACAAAAACCGAAAGATGTCCAGCGCCTGACTGGAAGAGTGGCAGCCCTAAACAGATTTATATCCAGATACTCGGATAGATGCAGGCTGTTTTATGATGTACTCAGAAAGAGCCAAAGATTCGAGTGGACGGAGTATCATGAGAAAGCATTTCAGGAGCTGAAACGTTATCTCAGCACCCCGCCACTCCTGTCAAATCCAGAACCAAGAGAACCACTATTCCTGTACCTGTCAGTCACAGAAGCACCAGTTAGTGCAGTACTAGTGCGAGAGCATGAAGGATCACAGCACCCAGTATACTACATCAGTAAGTCTCTGCTTCCAGCAAAGACCAGGTACACGTCACTAGAAAAACTTGTCCTCGCACTAGTTACAGCATCTTATAAATTGCGTCCTTACTTCGAATCTCATACAATTTCTGTGATAACTAACTATCCTCTTAAGACAATCATGAGAAAACCAGAATTGTCAGGGAGGATGGCTAAATGGTCCGTGCACCTGAGCGGTTATGATTTGAAATTTGAACCTCGTACGGCCATAAAGTCTCAGGCTCTAGCAGACTTTGTGTCTGACTTCTGCCCAGCTCTCCAGACCCAGGCAGAACAGGACATTTTGAATCTGGAAGAAGATAAAGGGGAACAAGTATGGGAATTACATGTGGACAGAGCCTTCAACGCAAGAGGAGCAGGAGTAGGATTGGTCCTCAAATCACCCCAGGGAGATCTCATAGTCCAGGCTGTACGATGTGAATTCAAGGCCACAAACAACGAAGCAGAGTACGAGGCATTAATCCTGGGTCTGAAGCTGGCTCTGGATCTGAAAATCAAACACCTCCAGGTTTGCAGTGATTCTAAACTTATAGTTAACCATGTAAATGATTGTTATGAAGCCAGGGATCCCAGGATGATGGCATACTGTAACACCCCACGTTCATTGAAGAGGTCTAGTGATAAGCTTAAATGACTAGTGCTTAAAGGGATTGAAAGTACTACTCATATCAACAAAGTGCATTTTCTTTTATGTTCATCCATGCGAAAGAACTTCAAAGTTAAGCGTGCTTGACTGAGAGTAGTCTTAGGATGGGTGACCTCCTGGGAAGCTTCCGGGATGCGCATGAGTGAGGACAAAATGTGATATAAAGGACCCGTGTTGATCTGTGGGCCATGTACACAGCCTGGTGAGCTATCATAAGTAACCGCTCCCGACCCGGTTTGGGCCGGGGTGTTACACATACCTAGACGAAGCACAAGAGTTGAAAATCATATTTGCCACGTTCAACATCAAGCAAATCCCCATGGACGAGAACCCAGAACAGACGCACTAGCCACCCGGGGGGCAACCTTCAAAGCAGGAGCCGTCTCCACAATACCAATCATCCACGTACTGGAGCTAGCAATACTAAAACCTGAGCAGGAAGCAGAAGTGCTGTGCAGCACCAGTAGTGAAGAAAATACTCCAGACTGGAGGAAACCATACCTGGACTGGCTGTAGAATGATATCCTGCCAGCAGATAAAAAGGAGGTAAGAAGCTTCAGAATGAGAGCGTCCAGATTCATACTAATTGATGGTGTCTTGTTCAGGAAATCTCTCACTGGACCCTACCTCAGATGGCTGGATCGGGAAGAGTCTCAGGCTGTTTTGCATGTCATCCACAGTGGAGAATGTGGAAACCATGCTGGGGGTAGGAGCCTGTCCAACAAAGACCTGAGGCAGGGATACTTCTAGCTCACGATGCGCAAAGATGCCATGGAATTCGCAAAGATATGTGACGCTTGTCAGAGGCACGCCCACGTTAGCCGCCAGCCAGCAGAGCCTCTACATCAGGTAATCTCACCATGGCCCTTCATGAAGTGGGGAATGGACATCGTGGGACCATTAACCAGAGCACCAGGAAATAAAATCTATATGCTCGCCATGACGGACTACTTCTCCAAGTGGATAGAAGCAGAATCATCCTCCCAGGTTACAGAAACCCAGGTGATATCTTTCATTAAATGCAATATCATATGCAGGTTTGGCATTCCATCTGAGATTATATGTGATAATGGGTCCCAATTCATTGGAAATAAGACAGAAGCTTTTTGTGCTAGGTGGAATATCTCGTTGCAGAAATCTACTCCTAGGAACTCCCAGTCCAACGGACAAGCCGAATCCAGCAATAATATTATCGTTGAAAACTTGAAAAAGAAGCTGGAGGAGATTGGGGGCAAATGGGCAGAAGAGCTACCTCTGGTTCTCTGGGCTGACAGAACCACACCCAAGGTTGCAACGGGTCAAACCCCCTTCAGCCTGGTGTTTGGAGCAGAAGCAGTCATTCCATCCGAATTTAGGGTCCCAACCCACAGATATGGATGCATAACAGAAGATCGGAATCAGGTGGAGATGGCAAGCAGTCTGGACACGATAGATGAACTCAGAACCAGTGCCCAAATCAGGATAGCTTCCTACCGACAGACTGTGGCCAGAAGCTATAACAAGAATGTAAAAGTAAGAACCCTGCAGGTAGGAGATCTGGTCCTGAGGAAAGTCTTCCAGAATACCAAAAACCAGCGAGCGGGAAAATTCGCCTACAACTGGGAGGGGCGTACCAAGTAGAAAGCACAGTTGGAAATGGAGCTTACCGACTCATGACTATGGAAGGACAATTGGTTCCCAGATCCTGGAATATCACACACTTGAAAAAGTATTTCACTTAAGTCACAAGCATGGTCAGCAACTGGGTACTCAGCCTACCAGATACAGCTCAGCCAGGTTCTAGATATTGCTTTAAATATTTCTCTGGCTCTGAATATTTCTCTGGTTCTGAAAACTTTGCAACAATTCTGAATTTGAACACCTTTTGATTCTGAAAATGTTCTGCATACATTCCAAGTTTGACATTTTTTAGTTCTGAAATTTTTCTAGCATATGTAGATTTTAACATTTTCTGGTTCTGAAATAACTCTACATGTATTTTAATTAAGATTCTAATTTTCAAGTTATAAAACCACTGTAAAAGTTTTAAGTAAAGAAATTCCTTTTTGTAAACTTTTTCAAATAAATAGCCAATTGAATAAAAATGCAAACTAATCTGGCAGGGTCTGTATTCACTACAGAAAGTGTGTGTCCGTGGCTAAGCACGTACAACCAGGACAATCGACCTCCCGCGATGCATTAGCATCCACGCAAGCCTGGCTTCTCCGAACGAGTGGGCGTACTAGACCCCTTAGCCAGCAATCAGACAGCGATGGCCAAACAAACGACGTGCATGCACAAATCAAAGCACCAGAAACGGTACGACACAAAGACATACCCAACAGAAAATACTTAAGTTCAAAAGCAAAATATGTCTGGCCCCATGACCAAACCAAAGTACACCAAACTGCTAAAATGTTACGCCCCGCAGGGTCAAAAACTAACTAAGCACAATAAAAGTTTTCAGATGCAGGAAAAGCTAATCTATATCAATATGATCCACAGCCTCAAAAGCAACTGCCTGGGTGTCAGGAGCAGGAGAAGTCACCTCTTCCTCAGCACCTGGATCATCAGCAGAAGCAACACCCGCTCCCACCATACCAGCTAGCAGATCCAGGTACAAACCATCAGGGAAATCAGCAGCGAGCTTCCCCTCTTCAGCTTCCAGGTCCGAAGTCGAATGCTCTCCACTCTAGAACGCCTTTATACACCTGATATTCGTCTCCAGAGCAGCATAGGTAAGAGCATTCACCAAAGTTTCACCACGCTCAGCATTTTTCTCTTTCAGCTCCTGCACCTCAGAAGCCAGGGAGACCTTCTCTTCCAAAATCTGAGAAACACGAGCCTCAGCATCAGAAGCACTTTTCTCAGCGTCGGAGGCGCGTTTCTCAGCATCAGCAGCAGACTTTCTGGCCTCGGCAGCATGTTCCTTAGCATCAGCAGCATTATTCTTAGCACCAGAGATCCGTTCTTCAGCATCAGAAATACTGCTTTGCAACTTCTGCTTCTGAGCAGCCTCCTCCAGCAGCAGACTCTGGGCCTTGTCTAGATCAGCTTGAATTTTGAATTTGCCCTCCTCGGCTGCCTTTGTCTACTTCAGGAGCTCCACCTTCTCAAATTCCAGGAGAGGAAATTTCCTCCTCAGGAATAAGGACATCTGGAAAGACTGCCATGCCAGGACAGAGTGTAAAAAAATAAAATAAAAAATAAAAAATAAAACAGAGAGAAAATATTTCGAGGCAGTCAGCGTGTGATTACCTCAAAAGAGTGCTCAGCTGCACGGTCCACCAAATCATGCAAGGCTCTTGTCCCCAATGCAGACTCGAGGGCAGGAAACAACAGTTGATCCATCAGGCCCAGGTTACGCGCAGATTTGGCCTTGCCAAAGTCATCTGGCAATGTAATGGCAACAACTCCAGCAGCAGGAGCAGATTTGGAAGTAGGAGTAGCCCCAGAAGCATGAACAGCTCCGGAAGCAGGAATAGCTGCGTATGTGCTCGATGAGAGTAAACAGGCGGAAGCAAGGGGGTGCTGGGGAATGTATGATCGCTGAAGGCATCACGGCACATACACATGAATTGGAGGCCTCACGGCTAGAGGAGTGGCTTCGATGGGAGTATGTTCTTTAGCCTGACCATCAGCAGCAGATCTTCTCTTAGTACGAGCTCCAAAACCAGAAGCAGGAACAGATTTCCTCTTCTCAGCAGGCTTAGGAGCAACCTCGACACGTTTCTTTTCTCTTAGAGCCAGAATGTCATCCAGTGAAACTTTAGATTTTGCAGAACCTAGAAGTAGGGAAAACCGAGTCAGAACCAGAAAAGCATCAAGTTTCCAGATACAGAAAACAGTCGAAAAGAACAAAACAACTCACCAGTCGACATTGATTCACGGTGTTCTTTCTCCTCAACCGCTATCTCCTCCTCCTTCGAAGTAGAAACAGAGTCCTGAACCAGGTTTGGAAAGGTCATGTGTTCAAGAGGTGGACCAAAAAGTTTGGAGAGAGACGCAACCTCGTCAGAAGATGGAGGCAAATGGCACAGGCGCTGACAACGTAATCAGTGGGAGGAGGCAAAGTGTCTACTTTCACGAAAATAAAACGGGTAAACCACTTGTTGTCATCCGGCTTCACGGGGAAGATAATGCAGTTCTTCTCCCCGTATCGAACCCGGATGGTCACTTGGCCCCGGCTAAGGGATCTGACCGGAAATAGGTGGGCAAGGTCTGAGAGACCAATTTCATAGCCAAAGCGGCTATTCATAGCATGAATCGCGAGCAAGGTCCGCCAGGTATACGGAGCAACTTGGCAAATAGCCAAATGATTCAGGAACTCCTGAATCAGAGGAGGAAACGGGAACCTCAAGCCCAGACGAAAAGTATATTCATATAGACAAATCCACCCCTCTCGCACAGAATCAGCTTTCTGACCAGGCGCGGGAATATGGAATACTACCTGATCAGAAAACCCGAAGGTCTCCTTGATATAGGCAAGGTCCTCCGCAGTGAATTCAGAATCGCAGGAATGCTTAGAAGAGAGCACGCCGCCGAAGAATAAAAGATCGGGCGACGTCAAGGGATCTGCGGCAGAGGTCGAGGAGGCGGTATTTTGAGACATAGCAAAGAAAAACAAAGAAGGGAAAGAGGAAGGCGGTGTACCTGAACGGAAGCCGAAAAATTAAAGATTAGTGATGAAGAAGTTAGAAGAAAAGGAATAATGATGGAGTTGGAAAACCGGGGGGATAATATATGGGAAAGAGAGAGAGTTTGTGGGAGAGTGGGAGAGTAAATGTGGCGGTTGAGAAGATATAAAGTGGGGAGTTACCAAAATCGAAGCAACTGCAAATACTTCGTCAGTTCTCCGCATCGCAAACAGAAATTCCCGCCTAAAAATGTTTTTGAGACGGAAATTTGGGGGCAATTGTTAGGGATAAAATTTACACTTTTATCACTCATGACGTGGCAACCATCGATTGGAGGAAAACAATGGAGATGGACCGATGACGTGGCATAAAGAGAGTCGTGATATCAAAAAGCAACAAACACAAATGGGCCAAGGAGAAAACACACGTGCAAAAAGGGAAGAGGAATTGAGTCAACAACCAACACCTATTCTTTAGGGAGTTGACTGGTATTTAGCAACAGAAGCAGAGGCAGCTCCGGAAAACCCTAAGTCTGATTCTGGCTATTATATAAACGAGAAGGGAGTAACATTCAAGGGGCATTCGAAATTTATCTCGAGCAACGCATCATTCCTCAAAAATACCGTCTATACTTGGCAACAATTCAATAGCTAAAATAATAATTGTATTTCCTTACTTACATATTAAACCTTGATTATAGTGCAAAGTTGGTGGGATTCCGACTCCCCCGCGGTTGTTCTCACACCGAGTTTTCCGCGTCACCAAAAATCCTCCGTGTCATTCTTTCATTCGTCTTTATTTCGTTCATTATCACCGTTGCATTCAAATTGTGATTGGCACTAGATTAATCACTATCACTCACATAATTAATTTCGTAACCGGTAAATTTTTACCAAAACACGAACCCTAATTTTATCAGTTGTTTGATTCAACTTTGTAATTTGTCTATAACAATATGCCTTTCTCCATATATTTGATATGTTAAATCTGGTGCAGCCGAGTTACATGGCTTGGTGATTTGAATTACTGGATAGTTGGTCTGTTTGTGAAAAGTGCGACTCTATGAGTGTAAACTCTGATGTGTTTTCCTTTTATACAGCTCCGAATAGGGCAAAGATGGGGACGAGTCTTTTGTTAGGATATTGTTGTTTGGTAAGCAAAGAGTAAGGCCTGATTTATACATGTTTTTTGTTAGGATTTTGTTGTTTGGTTCTCTGGATAAGAGTGATTTTTTAGCTTGTGCAGCATATATAAATGTAGGAGGTGTTTCCAGGAGGGATACGTCTTTGGTTGTGCTAAGAAAGGGCATAATTCAGTGTACTCAGTGCTAACTGTTAAGATTAGAGAAGAGACAAAGTGAGTACCACAAATTGATGTGCATTCGTTTTTTCAGTTTTGTTTCTTGAGCTTAATTGTTGATGCCATGTCCTTCTCATCAATTCCATCATACTATCAAGATATATATAGGGCATTGAGTAAGTTCAGGTCAGTTGTGCTGTAGATCATTTTCATGCAGCGTCTGTTTTCAGCAACTATAACTTGAGCTATAGACATGATATAATGATGATCCAAAAGCGATTGTTTAGATAAGACCCTAGCTTTCTATTAATATAGATATAATGGGTAGCCAATAAGTAGACAGCAAGATATTGATTTTTTAACACAATTCTTCCACAGCATATATATGACAGTTTCAGTAGTGTTAACTATCAAGTGTTTTGGACTAAAACAAAGTATAATAGTCACATAGCCTTATTTTTTTTCATGACATAAACTTTTATATGCACCTCCACTCATGAAGATTTAATTACTAATGTGTATATCATATAAGAAGGTCACCAATTTTCAATCATAACTTGACCATGTATGAATTTTTAATCACTTTAGGATATAGGAGCAGATTAGCAAACTGCCAAGTGACTTTAAAATTACGTGTATAGCTTTACTTAAATTCTAAACACTTGGGTTTCTCTTAGTGTTAGAATTTAGATATAATGCTTAGTTTTAATGAATATATTATTCAAGTTAACAATAATTTTGATATTTAAAGTCTATATAAATTGAATATAGTACTCTAATTGTTTCTATTGTGACTCAGTGGCGATCTTCAAGGAATTCTGATGTTATAATAGTTCGCAACTTGTTTAACATTTTGTTATATTTATATTTGGATTTGTTGCAGCGCGAATGAGCCTACTGTGGATCCCAGCCTTCGTCGTACATATTTAGCTTTTACAGCGTAGGTATTTCTTCAGAATTTAGCCTTTTCTCTTATTGACTCAAAAACCAGTCTTCTACCAGCAACATGGTACGTTAATTGATGTAAGTGTTTTTCTCTTGCAGGGATTAATGTACGTGTAATTATACATTCTCAACTGGATTTATTGATTCTTCATCGAACCTCAGTACATCCACTTGATACGTAAGCTCTTTTTCTTTCTTGTATTGTCATGTAGTCTATGTTTTAATCAAGTATCTTAAGTCAACACAGTACATTCATGCTATAACATTGGCAAATATCAAGTTTGAATATGAATATATTTGTTTGAGAATGTCTTCCCTTTTTGTTGCTAATAGCAGCAAATTTAAAGAAAAAATTGTTTTCAGCTGCAGTCGGATATGTCCATTTGCTCGAATATTAGATGTTAGAAGTTAGTTGTGTAATGGTGCACAATGGTAAAACCATAGAACTATTGTCGAGTCGTGACTGTTGTAGTGCTTCTTACATTGTTGTTGTACTGTGATGCAGGCTGAGGTTGTTGGCCTAGAGATTAGGCCAACTATCGACTATCGGCTGTTGTTTTGATGATGCATGTCGCCTTCTTCATGTTGCTACTGCTACTGCGGCTGCATTACTTCTAGAATTGTAGGCTATTTATTCTTGCTTTTTTTTTGCTAGTTGGGTGTAGCTTGTGGGGTGCATAGATATCTTTTAATTGTTCAATTCAAGATCTAGTGATTACTTATACATTTAGATGTATACTTTTTGAACACCATGACATGAAAGGTTTTTAGTAGTTGGTTGCATACTTGTATTCTTGTGTATGTATTGTTTGTTTATTTCATATCTAGATCATCAAATTTACAGGATGTTGCAGCAATAATTTAGGTAGCAATTTTTTTTAAAAAAAATATACCTATTTATGGTGGCGGTTCTCAAGTTAGAAACGCCACTATAGATTTGCATACTATGGCGGTTCTTAAGTTTGAACCCCCACAATAGATTACATAACTGACGTTATACTAAACTTTCGCGACGGTTATATAACTACAACCGACATTATAGATAACATGTAATGTCGGGTTTGAGGTGGTAAATTATTATTGTAATACCTATGGTGGTGGTTTTCAGAAAATAACAAGTCCAATAGATGAATTACAATGGCGGTTCTTGTCTAACAACCGTCGTATTATATACGTTTATAATGACGGTTTTGTATAACAACCACCAATATAATAAAGCTATAGCAGCGGTTCAACAACCGCTTACAACTGCCGTAAAGTTTATACGACGCTGTGATAAACGACGGGCCCTAAATCCCTAAAAACCGCCATAAAAGTTCATTTATAACCGTCACCGTAGGGGGTTTTTCTACTAGTGCGTGTGCATACCAGCTTTCTTTGATTTAACTACCATATCATCTATGAATACCTCCATGGTCTTCCCTATCTACTGTTTGAACATCTTGTCTACCAGTCGCTGGTAGGTGGAGCCAGCGTTTTTCAGGCCAAAGGGCATTACATTGTAACAGTATATGCCTCGTTCTGACATGAATGTTGTCTTCTCTTGATCTTGCGGATGCATCTTGATCTGATTATAACCACTCCAGGCGTCTAGGAAGGTGAGCACTTCCTGTCCAGCCGTGGCATCCACCATTGCATCGATATGTGGCAGTGAAAAATGATCTTTAGGACAAGCTTTATTTAGGTCTGTAAATCTACACAGACCCTCAACTTTCCATTCTTCTTAGGTACCACTACCACATTAGAGAGCCAATCTGGATAGCTGACCTCCCTAATCTTTCCCGCTGCCAGGAGGCTGTCCACTTCTTTATTGATAACCTCATTTCGCTCTGCCGCAAATTTCATTCTCTTCTGTTGTACCGCGAAGCAGCCCGGATTCACGCTTAACTTATGTGAGATGATGGATGGATCTATGCTGACCATATCACCGTGGGACCAGACAAAACAGTCCATGTTATCTTTAAGAAATTGAATTAGCTAATCTCGTAGTTTTCCATCACAGGTTCCTCCGATTAATACTGCTCTATCTGGGTGCGCCTCGTCCAGGTGGACCTGGTCTAATTCCTCTGAGGGTGGCTCCTTGTACTCCTCCAAAGTGCACCGGTCATGTAATTGCTATGAAGGAAGCTTGGTTGTGGCTTTTAGGGCTTGCTTATAACAGCTTCTGAATTTCTCGCGATCTCCTCTTACTTTGACTACACCCCCACGGAGTTGGGAACTTGAGACATTGATGGTATGTTGAGGGGATTGCCTTCATTTGATGTAGCCATGGTCTTCCCAAGATAACGTTGTAAGTGGTTGTGCCCTCGATGACTAGGTACCTCACTAATTTGTAGACTCCTTTGATATAAGTTGGGATAGTTATCTCGCCTAATGAATGCGCTGTCTCACCACTAAATCCCACCAATGGCACAGATTTCTTTACTAAACTTTCCTTGTTGAAGCCCATTATTTTGAGGGTTTCAAATATGATGAGGTTCACAGAGCTTCCAGTGTCCACTAATACCTTCTTCACGGTGTAATTCCCAATAGATAGTGTTATGGTGAGGGCGTCGTGGTGCTGCTCTGCCTCGTTTCCTGCGTCAGTTTCATCGAATGTGACTATAGGCAAGTCACTCTGGTTCACCCTGCATGATGTTTCTGGGTGGTCTCCTTTTCCTTCGGTAGCTCGTCTCTTGGTTGCATAGTAGGTTGACCCTGACAACTCGGATCCACCTGTTATCACGTTAATGATCTTGGTGTAGATAGGTGGCGCAGAGGGGAGCACCTGATTTGCTGTCTCCCTCATGTCCTACTTTCCCCCACGTGATAATAGGTGATCCAAACTCTCCTTTCGCACCTGAAATCGTACCTCCTTCCGGAGCCTGAAACAATCTTCTGTTCGGTGTCCTATGTCTTGGTGATACTCACACCTATTACTGCGGTCCCAGTCATCATTAGGCCTGTCATGCGTTGGTGGCTTAGGCCACCTCACCTGGTCGCCCATTTCTCTCAATGCTTTTAACAGACCTTCCATTCCCGTATTGAACCCGTACTCAGCTAACCTGGGTGGATATTGCGAATCTTCCCCCTGCTGAGATTTTTCTGCCACTTTGCTGATGTTGGATCTGCTGTATGGTTTAGTTCTCTCATTTTTTTTCTCTGTCGGAATCTTCCTACTCCTTCTATCGAAAGTTACCGTTCCTTTTCTGGACAATATATCTTTCTCCAACCTTAATGCTGCTGTTCCGCGCTGCTGAACTTCCTCAAATCTCTCACAGGGATGCATCGTTAATTCCTTATACAGATCTGAATCCTTATCTAAGCCTTGCCTGAAGGCATTAATAGCTTTAGACGTGTCGCAACCCCGTATGGCCACCTTTTTCGTGTTGAATCGTGTAACATAATCCTTGATTGATTCCCCAATCTCTTGTACGATCCTGTAAAGATCACTAGGCTGTTTTGGAGTCCTTCTGCTGCTGGCGAATTGCTGATTGAATGGGTTGACCAGGTCGGAAAATGAGGATATAGATTTGTTGGGCAGACTAACAAACCACTGTAGCGCTTCTCCCGACAAGGTCTACCCAAATCCTTTACACATACACGCCTCTTGAGAGGACCTCGTTGCTGCAGTTACCATCATCTTCTGTTTATACTGGCTGACGTGGTCACACAGATCTGAGGTCCCATCAAAGTGAGTCATCGTTCTGACACTGAATCCTTTCGGCAAAGCCACAGTAGCTATGGCGTCAGTAAAGGGCGAATCAGCATAGCTGTCTGGCATTGCCATGTCCATAGGTGGCGGCATTCCTAGGACTCTCCGGAGAAGGCTACGTAGTTCCTAGTACTGCTGCTCTATATAGGCTTCCCTTCCTGTGGGCTGCTAGTACGCCGGTGGTTGCATATTCTGAGTATCTGCTAGGCCCTGCCATCCAATTGTTGTTGATGCGGGCATCTTGGGGGTTACCGGACCTGAGTTGCTTACCTACACATATTCTGGCCTATGTAGGATTGGCTCTATGGCCAGCGGGGTTACGGATCCCAACCTGCCCCGTGGGTGTTGTTTCTCCCTTCCATCTGCGCCAAAAAGATTGTCAGAACGTATGAAATTATCTAGGGGCAGAGTACCTGATATGGGCATTGGTTCCTGGTGCTTTGACTCGTCATCTGGTATTAGTGCCCCCAATCTCGTCGGAATCAGGCCTCTCTTCTGCTGCGGTGTAGTTTCCATATCTAGCCGAGATATCATATCATGTGGCAGTTGGCGAGCCTGCCTCCTCTCACTATCTCCTGCTGGTGCTCCTCTGAACCTAGTATCATGCGTCCAGGTCGTAGGACTTGCAGTTTTCTGTCGTAGCTCATCGATCTGGGCTCGGAGGAGGTTATTATCCGCGTCCATCTGAGATCTCATACTCCTATTCTCACTTTGCATTGTCCTGATGGTCCTTGCTAAGGTGTCTAGCCCGCTTATCATAATGCTAGTGGGACTCGGTGGAGTCAGATCTTGGTGCCTGGACTGCCCCCTTTTCTCCGGTTGTCCCATCCTTTGTGTGCCCTGGCCGACACCTGGGTCCCTGGCTTGCGCTCTTTCCGTTTGTGGTGGACTCACCACTGTCTGAGAACTATGGCTTTGTTTAATAACTGGCACTGGAACTGTCCCTTGTGTAGGTACGACGTTTGGTGGCTGTGTTGGGGTTGTGCGTATTGTTGCCATGGAAGGAGGCAGTGCTCGCGTTGCTGGAACGCCGTGCGTTATGCTCATATTTGCTTCTGGTTGTCCTGACATGCTACTGTTCTTTGTATACTTATTAATGGAGACGACCACTATGCCTCATGGTGGGCGCCAAACTGTTTTGGTAAATTTCTACCAAGCAGGGTTAAAGTGGTCTTAGTGCCTAATCAATATTACGATTTGTGTCTGATTGTATTTTGAATGTTATGCTAAGTTGAACGTAAACGCAAATAAAGGACATAAGGAATTTTGGTTACGCGGAAAACCCGATGTGGGAAACAACCACGGGGGAGACGGAATCCCACCAATATTTTCACTATAATTCGGTTGAGAATACAATGTGGAACGATGCTAGAATAATTATACTTTGGAGGCTAGGGTTCTTCGTGTGTATTCCTGAATGAATCTTAGGTCTTACGTTTATGCCCCTTATATAGTGAAGCTTCCGCACCTAGGGTTCCTTGCTTTCTCTCTAAGTATTCAGAATTTGGTAATAACTAGGATTTCTTTATTTTACCCGTGAATCCGCTAGCATCCTAGTCCGGGTCCAAGTCCTCCTTGCACGTTATCCTGCCTCTGCTTCCTGATTACTCTGCTTCCTGACTTGCTTCTCTGGATCGGCCCATATCCAGAATTTGGGCCTAACAGAGGTACTGGAATTGGGGGAGGGAATGATGAAAGGGAACAAACACTTAATCAGCTTCTCACTGAGATGGATGGCTTTAAGGGTAACATTGGCGTAATAGTAATTGCTGCAACTAACAGAGCTGACATTCTTGATTCAGCTCTTCTGAGGCCAGGACGTTTTGACCGACAAGTGTAGTTATTTTACCTTGGTCACTATCTTTTAAATAATCCAATTATAAGTTTTATATGAGATGTTGTTGCCATAGAAGTAGACTTGGCCGACCTGAATGGTTCGACCTGAGATCCGAATCAGAGCCTAACAAAACAACTCAAACATGATCCATAACCCAAATCGGAACCAACCATGTCTGAATATTATTAGTTTTTATAGTGACCTGGTCGAAATGGCCTGGCCTGGCCCATAACCACTTCACCATATCTGAAATGACCTGAATTGTCAAAAATGACTAAGGCTCTCTCTGGCAAAACTAACTGAAAAGGTAGCTTAAACCTGAAAAGGTAGCTGAAAACTGAAAAGCTAACTGAAACCTGAAAAGGCAACTGATAAGGTAGCTGAAAATTAGGAGTTGACAAGGTAACTGATTATATAAAAATGTGTTTGGCAAACTAGCTGAAAAGGTAGCTGATTTTGGTAAAATGACGTAAAAGGATATGAAAATTATTTAATATTATAGAATAAAAGGGTACAAAATGGAAAATAAGTCATTTCAGGTACCTGATTTCTCAAATGCTACCCGAGGTAGCATTTCATTTCAGGTACCTTATTTGACCAAATAAGCTACTTGTCAAACACTTGCAAAAAAATCAGGTAGCTGAAATTTTAGTCAAATAAGCTACTTTGGTCAAATAAGCTACCTGAAGTGTCGTGCCAAACGAAGCCTAACTTGAGATTATACTATGTTTTTCTACATTAATAAATAACAAAAAAAAGTCAACGAAGCCCTAAATGACCCGAGTTAGACCCAATTGACGGGTCCTAAAAAGACCTCACCTGATCCTAAGGGTAAAATATACCCTAAACACAAATTCTCATTATAGACGGACACTATCTGTCTATACGTATAGACGGATACCATTTTTCCTCACAAAATACCCATTTGCCCTAAAGTGGGAAGCACATGGGGGGTGCCCCACCTTGTTCCCCCTACCCATTTTATTAGAGGTCTTTACCCGTCTGTTCGCCCCACCCGTCTATACCAAGACCTATTGTACCCTAAATGACCTGCCCAAATTGATCTGAGCTGTGACCCCACATGACCAATTTAGCCAGGTCCGTAAACTTCTTTTGTAATCTAAGACCATTTCTTAAAGTTAAATATGGTGATAAGGCGATAAGCGAAGCACTACTTATCTTTTTTTTTTCTGCTTTTTTTCAGGTGGCTGTAGATGTTCCTGACATAAGGGGAATAACAAAGATCTTGAAATTTCATGGCAGCAATACAAAGTTTGATACCGATGTTTCTTTTGATGTGATAGCGATGAGGACACCTGGTTTCCCTGATCTAGCTGTTGGCAGTGATGCCTTTGAAAAAAGGGAAAAACCAACTTTTTGGTTTTGCTTCTATCCCACATCGGTGGGGAAGCTATAGGTTGAGGGATTTATAGTTGTCCCTCCCCTTGGTTGGTTAATTGTGTGGACCAAGGAGGCTTTTGTTAGGAGTATTAGGCCAGTGGGTTTGGGTCCAAACACAAACACGCGCGCGCGCGCGCGCCGGCCCGGCCCGGCTTGAGCTCACGCTCTCGGGTTTGGGTTTGGGTAGAGCACCTGCGGTGCGGGCCAAAGGCCCCCTTTTACATTTTTGCTCTTGTGTGTATATGGGCTGTCCATGTGCAGTGAATGTGTCTAACAGTCAGTCAATATGACTGTTAGTGGGAGAGAGTCTTTCTCCCGGTTTTTCTCTGTTGTTGGCTGTGTTTTAGGGCCACGTTTTCTGGCTCTCTAACTGCCTCTATTTATTATAAATAGAGCATCAGTTCTACACCAGAAACACACACAATTCACTCTACTCTCTCAATCTCAAATGTTTCCTCTCTTCTAAATTTGTTTCTGGGTACTGTTCTTATCATCGTTCCAAAGCTTCCAGCCTTGAATGGGCAAGTCTGGGTGCTGCAGTGTCAAACCTTGGGGAACTACCGGCGCCTGCTGATCGCCACCACGGTCATGCCGAAATAGTTTTCAAGGCAGAGGCCTTCATACCTCGTCGCTGCAAATCGGTTCTGTTTCTGTTCTTATTCTTTCTTTGTTACTGCACTCTATCAAAACAACAATTTGAAAACTATTTTTTCTTGTTGTAACAATGTCGTTTGTTCTGTCCAAAACTCTTCCTGATTTGACTAAACTGGAAAAATTAGATGGTCATAACTATAAGCGTTGGTCACAGAAACTGCTGATGTTTTTCGAACAACTGGAAATTGATTATGTGCTGTTTAGTGACCCGCCTGCTCCTGTTAAAGAGGCTGATGTTACTGAGACTGTAGAGAACACCCCCCCCCCCCTGCTAAGTCAAGTAGTTAAGTCAAACGAAGAGGATATCAAAAAATTTGATAAGGACAATAAGACTGTTAGATGCCAGCTCCTAAACAACATGACTGACACCCTATTTGACCTATTTATGGTTCATAAGTCTTCCAAACTGATATGGGAATCCTTAGAGGCTAAGTATGGGGCTGATGATGCGGGGAATAAGAAATATGTTGTGGGAAAGTGGCTGGAATTTCAGATGGCTGACGGGAAACCCATCATGGAACAAGTTCATATCTATGAGAACCTTTGTGCTAATGTTGTTAATGAGGGTATGAAATTAGATGACATTTTCGTGGCTAATGTTCTGTTAGAAAAGTTCCCTCCCTCCTGGTCTGACTATAGGAACCACCTTAAGCATAAGAAAAGTACCTGTCTCTCCAAGAACTAGTAGGACACATGAGGACCGAAGAGGCAAATCACCTTAAAGACAAACCTGTTAGTCAATCTGTTAAAACTTCTGTTGCTGCTGTTGATGCTAATCTGGCCGAGTCCGTGGTCCGTCTTATACCGAGAAGTTCAAGGGTAAGGGTAAGGCCAAGGTTGGTCGGGGTAAGAACCAGGGTCAGCTAAGAAGAATGGTCCAGGGAAGCATACCAAACCAGTTGCTAAGATTCAGAAACCAAAGGGTCCCATTGTTTGCTACGTCTGTGGGAAAACTGGTCACAAAGCCTACCAGTGCACTGAAAAGAAAACTGCTGAAGCTAATGTTGCTGTGACTGATGATGTCATTGCTGTTGTGGTTGTGGAAGCTAATCTGGTGGGTAATGTTGCTGAATGGGTCTTGGATACTGGCGCTTCCAAACATCTCTGTGCTGACAAGGGTTTATTTGCTGAGTTCGAGGAAGTAGCTGATGGGGAATGTGTCTACATGGGTAATTCTTCATCTGCAATGATCACAGGTAAAGGCAAGATCTTTCTCAAACTCACCTCGGGGAAAACACTTGCTCTCACTAATGTTTTATTTGTACCCTCATTGCGTCGAAACCTCGTGTCTGGTGCCTTATTGAACAAAGCTGGTTTGAAACTTGTTTTTTAGGCTGATAAGGTTGTAATGTCGCGTAATGGGGAATTTGTGGGCAAGGGTTATCTTTCTGGGGGTCTTTTTGTATTGAACACTGATTCAGTTTTTAATAATATTGCATCTACTTCTGCTTATATCGCTGAGTCTATTGATGTTTGGCATGGTAGATTAGGTCATGTGAATGTTGACTATATTAAATAACTTAGAACTATGAGTTTAATTCCAAGTTTATCGAATCAAGAATTATCTAAATGTGCTAGCTGTGTTGAGGCTAAATTCACAAAGAAACCTAGTAAACCTGTCACAACTAGGAATGCGAGTCTTCTTGAGTTAATTCACACCGACCTAGCTGACTTCAAAAATGTTGCAAGTAGAGGTGGTAAAAATTATTATGTTACTTTTATAGACGACTGTTCAAGGTACACACGTGTTTATTTGCTTAAGTCTAAAGATGAAGCAGAACAATCGTTTATAAACTTTAAAAATGAAGTCGAAAATCAACTCGATAGAAAAATTAAAAGGGTAAGGTCTGACAGAGGTGGTGAGTATAAGTCTAGTTATCTAGCCAATTTTTGTGCTTCTAACGGTCTAATACATGAGACTAGTCCACCTTACTTAACTCAGTCTAACGGTGTAGCTGAACGTAAAAATAGAACCTTAAAAGAGATGATGAATGCTATGCTTTTAAGTTCTGGCCTGTCTGACGACATGTGGGGGGAAGCAATACTTTCTGCTTGTCACATTCTTAACCGTGTACCTCATAAGAAAGTTGAGACACCCTACGAGATTTGGAAGGGCTATCCTCCTAACCTGAGTTATCTTAGGGTATGGGGGTGTTTGGCTAAAGTGGGTTTACCTGACTTTAGAAGACCTACCGTTGGATTAAAGACCTATGATTGTGTTTTTATAGGTTATGCTCAAAATAGTTCTGCTTATAGATTCATGTATTTAAGTGATCGTTCTATATCTGAAGCTAGAGATGCTGTGTTTTTTGAGCATGTTTTTCCATTACAGAAGAATGTTGATTCACCTCCTAGTTTACCCGTTACATCTATTGATATCTCTTCACATGCTAGTAGTAGCACTTCTATTGATCATGTTGTTGAACCTAGAAGGACTAAGAGACCTAGATGTCCAAAGAACTTTGGAGCTGATTTTGTTTCAACTTTGCTGTCAGAACATGGATACACTGTTTGTGCTAGTGATGAATTTGTTTCAGCTTTTTTAATAGAAGATGACCCAAAAACTTATAGTCAGGCAATGAAATCCATTGATGCTAACTTTTGGAAAGATGCTATTAAAAGTGAACTTGATTCTATTGTGTCTAATCAGACTTGGGAGTTGACTGATTTACCTAAAGGTAGTAAACCCATTACGAGTAAATGGATCTTTAAAAAGAAACTGAGACCTGACGGTACAATAGAAAGGTTCAAAGCTAGACTTGTGGTTAGAGGGTTTACACAAAAGAAAGGTATTGATTATTTTGATACTTATTCACCTGTGACCAAAATATCGACTATTAGAACTCTTGTCGCCTTAGCTGCTATTCATAACCTTTTTATACATCAAATGGATGTCAAAACTGCCTTTTTGAATGGTGAGATAAGGGAAGATATTTATATGTCGCAACCTGAAGGGTTTGTGGTAAAGGGTCAAGAGAATAAGGTGTGTAAACTGAATAAATCACTATATGGTCTAAAACAAGCACCTAAACAGTGGTATGAGAAATTTAACAACACTTTGGTAAGTAATGGCTATATGGTTAACAACTCTGATTCATGTGTTTATTCAAAGGTAATAGAATCTGATTGTGTGCTTATATGCCTTTATGTTGATGACATGTTAATTCTTGGTAATAACTTGGAGATAATAATTAAAAACAAAGAATTTTTATCATCACAATTTGAGATGAAGGACTTAGGAGAAGCTGATGTAATCCTAGGAGTCAAGATTATTCGAAACTCTAGAGGAATTTCTTTAAGTCAATCTCATTATGTGGAAAAAGTGTTGAAAAAATGTAACTGCTTTGATGATGTGCCTGCTAGGACACCCTACGATGCCAGCATACATCTATGTAAAAACTTGGGTAAGAGTGTATCCCAAGAAGAGTATGCTAAAATCCTAGGTAGTGTGATGTTTCTTATGAACTGTACCCGACCAGATATTGCATATGCAGTTAGTAGACTGAGTCGTTATACACATAACCCTAGTAGTGAACATTGGAATGCTCTTCGTCGTTTACTAAAATACCTAAAAGGAACAGTTGACCTTTGTTTGCATTATAGTAGATTTCCTGCTATGTTAGAAGGATATTGTGATGCAAATTGGGTTGCAGGTAACGATGAGATCTGTTCTACTAGTGGTTATGTCTTCACCATGGGTGGAGGTGCTATATCGTGGAAATCTTCTAAACAGACCTGTATTGCACGCTCTACCATGGAGTCAAAGGTCATAGCTCTTGAGTTGGCAGGACAAGAGGCTGATTGGTTGAAAAACCTATTAGCAGATGTACTAGTGTGGGGAGGTCGGCAAACACCGGTCTCCTTACATTGTGACTCACAAGCTGTTATTGGTGCTGCTAAGAATAGTGTCTATAATGCAAAGAAACGACACATTCGAATCAGGCACGCTGCAGTTAGACAACTCCTTGATAATGGAGTAATCACTTTGGACTATGTGAAGTCTGAAAGCAATTTGGTTGACCCCTTTACTAAAGGATTGACTAGGAGACTAGTCGTTGAAACGTCGAGGGGAATGGGGCTTAAGTCCTTAAGTCAAGAGTGACTAGTGTTGGAGCTTGTGTCCTCCACAAATTAGTGAGATAACATTTGTAAATCTCTTACAGGTTCACAAGGGTATACTTCGTATATTTAATCAGTTGATTAACGTTTACCTAATAACGGTTGGCTTGCTAGAAAGTTTGACGTTATTATCATACAGATGGCGGTGATCAACTGGTCCCTAAAGGTCACACCTATAGGACGTATTTGAGAAATGTGGTTATAGAAATATAATTACATTGATGCCCAAAATGACTAAAACGTTAGTCAATGTGTTGATGAGATAATTATTTAATGAAAATTAAATAATATTAAGTTGAGACGAATTAACTGTCAATTCGTAAATTAAATATAATAAGTTATATTTAATTAAATATATAAAAGGTTAGTTTGAAAGAATTAATCTGTTAATTCGTAATTAAATATAATCAGTTGTATTTAATATCAACAAGTTGAATGTGTCATAGTGGTAATAGTGAGGGTACACAAGCCAAGAGGTCATGGGTTCGATCCTCACTAGATGACAATTTAACCTAATTCTTTTTCTGACCTAGCCTCCTCTTTCTCATCACAAAAACCACAAAGACAATAAAATTTTACAGAAAATTTTAGATTGATTTCTAGCATAATCAAAGGGTATATCTTAGATCGTCTTAGGTGCAACTAATAGGCGAATATCAATTTTGATATTGTTCTTAGGCCAATTTTGCAAGGACCCGAGGTTAATTCTAAATCTTTTTACTTATGCTTATGTATTTTATTTTATGACCATAGATCTGAAGGTATACATCCGTATAATACCCTTTAAATTTAGGACTATAACGTAAATTTAAACATGTGATTATTGTCATAAAACATAAATACAATAGAAACGATAAGGAACAAGAAATAACCTCGGGTCCTTTGATGCACGGCGTAAAAGAAGTAAATCAAACGAGATTCCCTCCTAATTGTTGCACCCAAGACTTGTCCGAGATATGCCCTTGTGCTAGAACGTGTTCTCCGATTGCCTTGCAATATTGGGAGAACTTGTTGTGAGGTTTTCGAGATGTGAGATCTGAGTTTTAGAGAGAAAGTGTCTCCAAAACCCTAGTTTTCTGTAAAATGAAATATCTAGGTCAAAAAGGAGAGGGAGTCTCTCCTTTTGTTAACCTCGGCCAGCCGTGGGTTTGCATGGGGAAGTGGGCTTCCACTTCCTCTTAATTTTACCTCGTGGTCCGGCTCATAAATTGCTAAATGTATATGACGCGGTTTATTATAAATCGTCATCGGTTATCGGCTATTAAAACATCAACTAATAACACGGGTTAGTTGAAGTATTAATACATGTCCGACAAAGACAATATTGTATAATTAATTCAATATACATTAATTAAATATAAAACGCTTATATTTAATTTTACGAATTAACCGGTTAATTCGCCTTAGCCCATGATATTTAATCCGTATTAAATATAATATCTCAACATCACATTTTGACTAATTACTAGTCAAATAACTCGGACTAATTGGTTAGTCAATTTTGGCATCTACATGACTGTATTTTCATACCGTCACATCTCTCGAACGTATCCTATAGGTGTGACTTTTAGGAACCAGTTGATCACCGCCATCAGTATGACAATAACGTCAAACTTATCTAGCAAGCCAACCGTTATTGATAAACGTGGATCAACCGATAATAATACCAAAAGTATGCCCTTTGATCCTTTTAGAGGTTTATAAGTCCTTGCACTAACCGTTAAGGACACTAACCCCAACAAGCTCCCACTTGTCCGTACAAGTGCATGTGCAATGACGTTATCCGCACTAACCGGAGGACACAAGCTCCAACAAACTCCCACTTGTCCGTACAAGTGTATGTGCGATAACCGATTCTCATATTCATTTAAAATTTCTCCCACTCAATGTAAAACAATTTGCAGATCCGGATCCACAAAGGTCGTATTTTACAATCGATCTGTATCTAGAGTGGTTTCCCCGACTAGAGAGTAACTTAACCGATAAAACGAATCCGTATCCGAGCATGGCCATGCATTTCGATTCTGACTCCTCGAGTGGCCCCGAGAAATATCTAGTACCGATAAAGGCTGAATATTTCCTTCAACTCGACTCCTTCCGATCTAAGCACGGCATGAAATGACCCGAAAAAAATCTACTTGGCCCCCGTTACGGATGACCGTGAGAAAGAAACCAAAGTCACCCAAAATCTGCCGTAGTCTCAAGAGACAGTCGATAGTCAAAAGAATCGACTCTTAGGATCACCATGGAGGTCCTATCCACGACCGGGCATCGAATGTTGTAAAACATTTAGGACTCCACGTCGATGTCACAATAGTGTCCTACGAAATATCCGTATAAATCGCCTCCGTGATTGGTCAGTCAACCGGTTGACTTATGGCTCGTTGAACCCACCATCAACCAACGTCACAAAATAATTGCCGAGTTATCAGCTCATGTGGGCAATTAAGGACCTGAAAAGATATAATGTTCGTTCGGTTCACTTTGTGGTGTTCAAAATTTGTCGTACAAATCCACATGACAAACAAAATATATATAAAATATCAAAACGATGATGTCGTATAGAGTACAAGAGAGAATGAATCAGATCCATAAAAGAGTACTACAACTTAGGAACACGTTTAATTCCCATGGAATTAACATGCCCTTCATGCTTATCTTGTCGTAATGCTTTAGTGAGAGGATCTGCTATGTTATCATCTCTAGCAATCTTTTCTATCACTACTTCCTTTTGCTCCACGTAATCCCGGATTAGATGAGCTTTCCGTTGTACATGTCTAGACTTGTTGCTAGACTTTGGCTCCTTAGCTTGGAAGATGGCACCACTATTGTCGCAATAGATGGTGATCGGGTCATTCGAACTAGGCACTACAGAGAGCCCATGTAAGAATTGACGCATCCATATCGCTTCCTTTGTAGCTTCAGACGCGGCATAGTACTCGGACTCGTCGTAGAATCTCTCAGTATGTTTTGTTTCGAACTCTTCCGGTGATCATAGCGCCATTAAGAGTAAAAACGAATCCAGACCGAGATTTCGAGTCATCTCGATCCGTTTGGAAGCTAGCATCTGCAGAATCGGTTGCGCATAGCGTTTGAGAGCCTCCATAAGTCAATGCCCAATCTTTAGTCCTCCGTAGGTACTTAAGAATGTTCTTGACAACCAACCAATGTGGTTCACCGGATCTTTGTTGGAATCGACTTGTCATACTCAATGCATATGCCACGTCCGGACGTGTGCATATCATGGCATACATGATTGATCCTATAGCCGAAGCATAAGGAATCCGTGTCATGCGCTCTTTCTCTTCCGGTGTCTCGGTGCCGAGATCGGCTCAAATGCACCCCCGGAGCCATAGGAAGGAACCCCTTCTTGGAGTTAGTCATACTGAATCTCTCTAGGACTTTGTCTATGTAAGACTCGATCGAGAGATAACATCCGTCGTGATCTATCTCGATAGATACGGATGCCTAGAATTCTTTGTGCCTCTCCCAGATCTTTCATCTGGAAATGGTTTTTCAACCATACTTTCACCGAAGTTAAGAGAGGTGTGTCATTCCCAATCAGGAGTATGTCGTCAACATACAATATTAGGAAGACAATCTTGCTCCCACTCGACTTGATATATAGACATGGTTCCTCGACCGATCGAGTAAATCCATTGTCTTTTATCACTTGGTCGAAGCGATGATTCCAACTCCTTGATGCTTGCTTAAGTCCATAAATGGAACGCTTAAGCTTGCACACTTTCTTAGGATGTACTGGATCGATGAAACCTTCGGGTTGTACCATGTACAACTCTTCCTCCAAAAAGCCGTTTAAGAAGGCGGTTTTCACGTCCATTTGCCAAATTTCATAGTCATGAAAAGCGGCAATCGCTAAGATAATCCGAATGGAACGCAGCATGACTACGGGTGCAAAATCTCATCGTAGTGCAAACCTGGCACTTGGGTGAAACCTTTAGCAACTAGTCGTGCTTTGTAGATATCTTGTTGACCTTCCACAGAATGCTTTATCTTGTAAAGCCATTTGTATTGAAGGGGACGAACCTTAGCAGGTAAGTCAACAAGATCCCACACGTTGTTCTCATACATAGAGTCCATCTCGGATTGCATGGCCTCAAGCCATAGCTTTGAGTCGAAACTAGTCATGGCACCTTTATAGGTTGCGGGTTCACTACTCGTTAAGAGTAGAACGTCATCTATGTCATGTTCCTCGACCATACCAATGTATCCATCGGAGGAATAGAGACTCTTCCCGTCCTCCTAGGTTCCTCAGGAATATTCACCGCAGCCGGGATTGAAGGAATAGGTTCCTCCAATGGTTGCTCGGTGTTTGGTTCGGAATCTCCGACAGTCGAAGGTTCTATCACTCTTTGCATTCTCGAGAAATTCCTTCTCTAAGAATGTCGCACTAGCCGCAACAAAAACGCGTTGTTCGGTTGGCGAATAGAAGTAATGACCAAGTGTTCCTTTAGGATAACCTATAAAGTATGTCTTGACCGATCGCGGGCCGAGCTTATCCTCGTGTCTCCACTTGACATAAGCCTCGCAGCCCCAAACCCGTATAAAGGACAAGTTAGGGACCGTTCCCTTCCATAATTCATATGGAGTCTTGTCAATGACTTTAGACGGACTTCGGTTAAGTATTAGAGCGGCCTGACATAAGAGCATAACCCCACAATGAATCGGGTAATATCGTGTGACTCATCATGGATCGAACCATATCAAGTAGTGTTCGATTTCTCCGTTCGGACACACCATTCCGAGGTGTTCCGGTGGAGTTAAGCGTAAGGCAATCCCACAGTCTTTGAGGTGTTGATCAAACTCGTGAGAAAGATACTCGCCACCACGATCTGAACGTAGTGTTTTAATCTTTCTACCTAATAGGTTCTGTACCCTATTTTGGTATTCCTTGAATTTCTCAAAGGATTCACTTTTGTGCTTCATTAAGTAGACATAGCCATATCTACTTAAATCGTCCGTGAAAGTGATGAAATATCTATAGCCTTCTCGTGCGGTGATTGACATAGGGCCACATACATCCGTGTGTACGAGTCCTAATAGGTCGGCCAGCGCGCATTCCAACACCTTTGAAGGAAATACGAGTCATCTTACCGATGAGACATGATTCACACGTGCCAAATGATTGAAAATCAAAGGCCGAGATAGCTCCATGTTTGATGAGCTGTTTTACGCGTTTCTCATTAATGTGTCCCATACGGCAGTGCCATAGATACGTTTGATCTTTGTCACCAACCTTTAACCTTTTATTCATTACGTGTAATATTTCCGTGGTCTGATCTAAAACATAAATTCCGTTCATGGAGATCGCCTTGCAGTAAATCATATCGTGTAATGAGAAAATGCAAGTATTATTTTCTATTACAAATGAAAAACCAAGTTTATCAAGTGCGTAAACCGAAATAATGTTTTTCGAAAGACTAGGAACATAATAGCAATCATATAAAGACAACTCAAATCCGCTAGGAAGTCGGATCACATATGTCCCCTTTGAGATGGCAGCCACTCTTGCTCCATTCCCAACACGCAGTTCCACCTCACCCTTTACGAGGGGTTCGATGTTTTGAGCCCCGCACATGATTACATGATGAGAACCACAACCAGTATCAAGTACCCAAGTTCCGTAACTTGCGTGGTTAATCTCAATCATATGAATAAAAGTAGAAGAAGAGGAAGACATACCAACGAGTTTAACACGACTGCCTTTAAGTCCTCATGATAAACAGGACATGTGCGTCTCCAATGCCCGGTCTTGTGGCAATGATGGCATTCCATGTTTTCATTCTTGCTCTTTGTCACGCCTGATGAGGTGCTCGACTCACCAGGCCCACTCTTACCCCGGACCCGACTTCTTGAACTTCGCCTTACCTCTCGCTAGGTTTGCCTCGAGCTTTGCCCTTACCCTTTCCTTTATTTGACACAACGAGAACATCCTGTTTCATGCTCCCACTGAACTTCATGTCCTTCTCGGTCTGTACGAGGAGGGAGTGCAGTTCATGTGGAGTTTTCTTCAAATCATTCATATAGTAATTCGCTCTAAATTGCGAATAACCATCGTGGAGTGAGTGAAGAATACGGTCGATAACAATATTCTCGCTGATGTTACAGTTAAAGGTCTCCAGTTTCTCGACATTCTCAATCATGCTGAGAATGTGTGGGCTAACCGGTTGGCCCTTCTGGAGTCTCGCATCAAAGAAGCGAGTGGTATGCTCATAGGTCACGATTCTCGGTGCTTTCGAGAATTCCTTAGTGAGCGTGGTGAAAATCTTGTTTGCACCATGGGCTATGAAGCGTTTCTGCAAATTGGGTTCCATTGCAAAAATGAGTACGTTTTTAATCGCACCCGCTTCCATACATAAATCATTAAACTTGGTGACTTCAGCGACTCTAGCCGTGGGGACTGGGTTTTTGGGATAGGCTCAAGAGATATTTGAGCTTCCGTCGCAGCGGCGGATTCCGTAATGCCGCCTCCCGGTCCGCGAAGTTGGATCCATCATTCTTGATCGAGTAGACGATTCATCCGATTCATGAAGATCCGAAGCCAGGACTCACGGTCCAATGTGGCACTTGGCATTGGGTTTTCAGTAGAACCAGCCATTTGTTGTTTAGCAGTTTAAAATACGTGATCTACACTGAAAAAGAAAGAAAAAGAAAAACGAAATAAGCAACTCATCGAGGTGATTTAAGTCTATTTTAAAATTCATTTTAAACATGTAGACTCTCGCACTTGCATAATTGATCTCCTCAAGAATGATACAAGTGATCCCAAGACTCAATTTCTGTAAATTGATAAGCCAACCTGTTTAGCTAATTCTTAGGAAGAACTCTTGGTCGATAGATTTCCGTAAATCCTATCTATAGTCCACCATAGTCACAGGATCGTACGAGTGACCATAGTGTTGAGATAAAATAGGTCAATCGGTTCCAACTTACCCGACGTAGAAGGGGTCATATTATGCCTACCGACGAAGAAGGGACTCATTGGAGTTTGACCTATAAAGACCGTTCTCAATTTTAGTTTATACGAGGAAGATCCCATCAACAAAATTATAATTCATTTTAAGTGAACGAATAACTAGCGTCTGTCGTGAATGAATTTATTTGGATGATGGCTTTAAAACGTGTGACATGAGAATGTCAATGAAAACTAACTCGTGACCTCTATATGTGTCAGTTTTCATGCAATAAATTAGGTGGTTTGGTTTTTAGGCGGAAAATGATGCATATTATCGTTGCATAAAAATAAATGGAAAAATGCAATACGTAAATAAAAAATTTCCTAGTGTGGCCTATCCTAGTATAAGAACATAATACAACTTTGGAATCCACCGTTGGACCCGAAAAGCTTGTCTTGATGTTCCATCTTGATCCATGTAGCGGGAGTGAGCATCCGGTCTCCATCTTTGGTCTTCTCAAAAATTACAATTAAAATTACAAAATATAAACCTATTTACATTCTAATTAAAAACTGTAATTACAAGTGAAAAATCCAAAACGGAGATACGAAATCTCAAAATACAACCAAGACCGTGTTCCATCATTACGGTAACACGTTCTACTAAGGCCACACTAAGTTACAAATGATTGTAAAAATTAAATACGTAATAAAAGGCATTCACAAGCATTCAAAAAAACGATAAATAAAAATGCATCAACTAAAAACAAATTCATTCGTGACATAATTCCGTAATTATGTTAAATTTATCCAAACCACCTTTTAATGATTAAAATTCATGTGATAAAACTGCTTCTATCAATTTAATTTTAATCTAATACGAAATTACTTTAAATACGCTTTAAAATAACTTAATGGTACGTGTGTGAACAGTTTCACAATCATAGCGAGTGTACAATATCCGTATAATGTACATTATGAAGCCAAAAAAATTTAAATCAAAAGAAACAAATTTTCAAAGTCATTCAAGATTTAAATCCCTCGATCCAGGGACATAAGTGCTCGATCGAGGACGGAAAGGGCTCGATCGATCGAATCGCAAGTCGATCGAGAGGTATGCTAATCAGAGGTACTCGATCATTTAACGGTGGTCGATCGAGGACTTATATCAAGAAATCGCTCGATCGAGTACGAGGACTTCTCGATCGAGCGTGGGGTTTTAAAGGTGTCGATCGAGTACAACAAGGACTCGATCGAGTAAAATCTAAACAGAAAAACCACTCGATCGATTAAAACCTTGGTCGATCAGTGCAAAAAGTCTCTCGGAAACTTAAAACCCTCGAGAAACAGTTTTGGTGAAACAAAACAAACGCAATTTAGATCAAAATCGCATCAAAACAATTTAACAATTTGACAAAACTTGACATATTGTTATAATCTCCGTATAAAACAACAATATGCATAAAACAAATTGATAAACAAGATGAATGAACCGTGTAAGACATGTCACGGTTTCAAAAAAAAATTTAGCCGTGTAAACCGGACACGGTTTTGAGACAAAGAAAAACGCACAAACAAAAAAAATTTTCGTGATTAAAAACCCGCGCCTCACGGTTTTAAAGCGAAACGCAACATCCGTGTATACAAGGCACGGATTTGAGACAAACACAACCGTTTCAATAATCGTTTTATGAAAAACACAATGAAAATTTACGTGGCCTCGCTCTGATACCACTTGAAGGTATACATCCGTATAATACCCTTTAAATTTAGGACTATAACGTAAATTTAAACATGTGATTATTGTCATAAAACATAAATACAATAGAAACGATAAGGAACAAGAAATAACCTCGGGTCCTTTGATGCACGGCGTAAAGAACAGAAATCAAACGAGATTCCCTCCTAATTGTTGCACCCAAGACTTGTCCGAGATATGCCCTTGTGCTAGAACGTGTTCTCCGATTGCCTTGCAATATTGGGAGAACTTGTTGTGAGGTTTTCGAGATGTGAGATCTGAGTTTCAGAGAGAAAGTGTCTCCAAAACCCTAGTTTTCTGTAAAATGAAATTATCTAGGTCAAAAGGAGAGGGAGTCTCTCCTTTTGTTAACCTCGGCCAGCCGTGGGTTTGCATGGGGAAGTGGGCTTCCACTTCCTCTTAATTTTACCTCGTGGTCCGGCTCATAAATTGCTAAATGTATATGACGCGGTTTATTATAAATCGTCATCGGTTATCGGCTATTAAAACATCAACTAATAACACGGGTTAGTTGAAGTATTAATACATGTCCGACAAAGACAATATTGTATAATTAATTCAATATACATTAATTAAATATAAAACGCTTATATTTAATTTTACGAATTAATTGGTTAATTCGCTTTTAGCCCATGATATTTAATCCGTATTAAATATAATATCTCAACATCACATTTTGACTAATTACTAGTCAAATAACTCGGACTAACTGGTTAGTCAATTTTGGCATCTACATGACTGTATTTTCATACCGTCACATCTCTCGAACGTATCCTATAGGTGTGACTTTTAGGGACCAGTTGATCACCGCCATCTGTATGACAATAACGTCAAACTTATCTAGCAAGCCAACCGTTATTGATAAACGTGGATCAACTGATAATAATACCAAAGTATGCCCTTTGATCCTTTTAGAGGTTTATAAGTCCTTGCACTAACTGTTAAGGACACCAACCCCAACAAGATCATCTTTATTATATCGTTATAATCCTTCATGTTAAAGGGAAGTATACAGATTATTTCCCACAAGTGGTATCAGAGCTTAAGGCTACGATTTTAATTTTGATGATTTTCATAAAATTTGTATGTAAACGATCAGATTTTCGAGAAGAAAAAAAAATTAGGGTTTCGGTTTTTTTTAGGATCGAAATTTTTATGCCGGTTTTTTTTTCGTTTGATGATAGTTCTTCCATTCTATTTTTCATATTATAGTTTATAATCAGTTAAAATTATCATATGAAGAATTGGTAGTTTTTGATTTAATGCAGATTAAGTTAAAATCAAATGGAATCGTCATGTTTATGATTAAAAGATTGTTTTTGCTATATAGTTTTTGGCATATAAATTAATCATGTTTATTATTTCATATGCTAATCATGTTCTAATAGCAAAGGTAAACAATTGATCATCAAATCTTGTTTTAGGGCATAATTGCCGCAAAAAGAAAAGAAAAAAAAGGAGGCCGTTTTTTTTAGGGTTTACGAAGAAAAAAAAAAATTTATGTTAATTTTATTTTTGGTAAACCGTGAAAAATGAAAAAAAAAATTAGGAAAGTTTTTTTTTGGCTTTTGCCGAAAAATTAGAGTAATTTTTTTGGAAAGTTTTTTTTCCCTTGTTTTTCCTATTTACCTAATTAGAATAGGAAAGGAGTTGTTTTTTTATTTTTTTTCAGCCGTGTCAAATAAAAAAAAAAAGGACTTTTCGTTTTTTTTGGCCGAGTAATATTTAGAGAATTGGATTTTATTTTTCTTTATTTTGGCCAATTAGTTATTGTGAATCGGTTCACAATTTAATGATACCGAGTTATTTTAAAGCAGTTTAAAATTTTTGACGGATAGAATTCATATTACAAGTATAATATGGATTAAGTTTGAAATTAATGTGATTAAATTGCGGAATTGTCACTTAATTTAATTTAAATAGGTGGTTTGGATAAATTAATCAACATAATTTATTTATTGTATTATGTATGTTTAATTTATTTTTAGTTGATGCTTTTAATTATGTTGAATGAATCGAATGAATGAATTTTATTTACGTATTTAATTTTGCAATCGATTGTAATTTGTAATACTTAGTGTGGCCTTAGTCAATTATGTTTTCGTAATGAAGGAAACATAATTTTTATGTAATTATGAGATCTCGAATCTCCTTTATTTTAGTTTTGGGTTTTGAAATTAGAATGTAATTAATAGGTCAATTATGTAATTTTAATTATTGTAATTTCAAAGAAGACTAAAGATGAAGATTCAAGCTCACTCCCGCTACATGGATCAAGATGGAACATCAAGACAAGCTTCTCGGGTCCAAGGATGGATTCCAAACTTGTATTTATTGTTCATTTTGATAGGATAGGCCACACTAGGACTTTTACTGTTTTTTTTACGTTTCTCATTTTATTGCTTTTCATTCACATGCTAGTAATTGCATCATATTCCGCCTAAAACCAAACTACCTACTACTAAAATGCATGAAAATTGACTCATATAGGTTGTATGTTAGTTTTCATGGACATGCAGATGTCACAGTCTTTAAGCCATCACCTTAGTTTAAATCATTCTCGCATGCTAGATTATAGTTCACTTAAAATGAATTAAAAAGTTGATGGGATCTCCCTCTAAAATGGAAATTGAGATTAGTCTTTATAAGGGCAAACATCTATGAGTCCCTTCTTCGTCGGTAGGCCTAATATGACCCCTTCTACGTTGGGTAAGTAGTTGTGTTGACTTAGTTTACCTCAACATCATAGTCCGAAGAGTTTCTCGTGATTATGATGGACTATAGATAGAATTTACAAAAATTTATCGACCAAGAATTCTAACGGTAGAATTAGCTAAAAGGTTAGCTTATCAATTTACAGAGAATTGAGTCTTGGGGTCATTTATATAATTCTTGAGGGAGGTCAATTGTATAAATGTTTTTGAGTCTTCACGTTATGACATTAGTTCATTAGACTTAAAATAAAAACGATGCATGCTTATTATTTTATTCTTCTTTCGCAGTGTAGAACACGCTTATTATCAATAATCATTTACAACAAATGGTGGAAATAACGCAATCCCGATTGCCTAGTGCCACACTAGATCGTTCGTCCCGGCTTAAAATGTTCATGGACCAAATGAATCAGTCCACTTGACTGAAGAATGATGGGTCCAATTTTGCGGATCGGGAGGCGGCACTACGGAATCTGCCACTGCATCACGACGGTAAGCTCGGGTATTTAATCGAGCCAATACCGGTCAACCAGGCCCAAATGCAGGAGCCAACGAGTCACTCGCTTATAGTGATTTCGTTATGGAAGCGGGTGCGATAAAGAACGTACTCATCTTTGCAATGGAAACCAATTTGCAGAGACGCTTCATTGCCCAAGGTGCAAACAAGATTTTCACCACGCTCACTAATGAGTTCTCAAAGGCACCGAGAATCATCACATATGAGCATACCTGTCGCTTCTTTGATGCGAAACTCCAGAAGGGCCAACCGGTTAGCCCACACATTCTTCACATGATTGACAAAGTCGAGAAGCTGGAGGCACTAAATTGTAAAATCAGTGAGAGCATTGTCATTGACCGAATGCTTCATTCTCTTCACGATGGTTTTGCCCTTTTCAGGGCGAACTACTACATGAATGACTTGAAAAAGAGTCCTCATGAGCTACACTCCCTTCTCGTACAGACCGAGAAGGATATGAAATTGAGTGGGAGCATGAAGCAGGATGTTCTCACGATTCACAACAAGAGTAAAGTTAAGGGCAAGGCTCATGGCGACCTAGGTGTAGGTAAGCCAAAGTTTAAGAAGCCAGGAAACGGTAAGAGTGCGCCTGGTGAGACTAGTGGCTCACAGGGCAAGACAAAGAGCAAGGGTGGTGACATAGAGTGCCACCATTGTCACAAGACTGGACATTGGAGGAGGAACTGTCCCGTCTACCGTGAGGACATTAAGGCAGGCCGCGTCGTTCCTGTTGGTATGTCATCTTATATTCATATGATTGAGATTAACCATGCAAGTTTCGGAACTTGGGTACTAGATACTGGTTGTGGTTCTCATATGTGTAATCATTTGCAGGGCCTAAAGAACATCATACCTCTCGAAAAAGGTGATGTGGACCTGCGAGTCGGGAATGGAGCACGAGTAGCTGCTGCCTCGAAGGGAACATATGTAATCCAACTCCCTAGTGGTTTTGAGTTATCTCTAAATAACTGTTACTATGTACCCAGTTTATCTAAGAACATTATTTTGTTTCGTACTTGCTAAAGACGGTTTTACATTTTCAATAAAGGATAATAGTTGTATTTTCTCTTTTAATGAAATGATTTATGGCAAAGCAGTTTCCATGAATGGAATTTATATCTTAGATCAAACCACGGAAGTATTACACATGAATAATAAGAAATTAAAGGTTGGTGACAAAGATCAAACCTATCTAAGGCATTGTCGAATGGGACACATAAATGAGAAACGCGTAAAGAAACTCGTCGATAATGGGACTATTCCCTCATTCGGATTTTCTGCATATGGCACGTGTGAATCATGTCTCATTGGCAAGATGACTCAAATTTCCTTCAAAGGTGTTGGAATGCGCGCTAGTGACCTATTAGGACTCATACATACGGACGTATGTGGACCTATGTCAATTACCGCTAGAGATGGCTATAGATATTTTATCACTTTCACGGACGATTTGAGTAGATACGGATATGTCTACTTAATGAAGCATAAAAATGAGTCCTTTGAGAAATTTAAGGAATACCAGAATAGGGTACAGAACCAACTGGGTAGAAAGATTAAAGCACTCCGTTCAGATCGGGGTGGCGAATATCTTTCAAATGAGTTTGATCAACACCTGAAAGACTGTGGAATCGCTCTACAGTTAACTCCACCTGGAACACCTCAATTAAATGGTGTGTCCGAACGGAGAAATCGAACCTTACTTGATATGGTTCGATCCATGATGAGTCACACGGTAGTGCCTGATTCATTATGGGGTTTTGCTCTTTTGTCAGCTGCTCTTATACTTAACCGAAGTCCGTCTAAAGCTGTCGACAAGACTCCATATGAAATGTGGAAGGGAACGGTACCTAACTTGTCCTTTATTCGGGTTTGGGGCTGCGAGGCTTATGTCAAGTGGAGACACGAGGATAAGCTCGGCCCGCGATCGGTCAAGACATACTTTATAGGTTATCCAAAAGGAACATTTGGTCATTACTTCTATTCGTCAACCGAACATCGAGTATTTGTTGCGGCTAGTGCGACGTTCTTAGAGAAAGAATTTTTCGAGAACAAGTCGAGTAATAGAACCTTCGAGCTGTCGGAGATTCTAGAACCAACAACCGAGGAACAGATGGAGGAAGCTGTACCTCCAACTGATGATACGGTTAATATTCCTGAGGAACCTAGGAGGTCGGGTAGAGACTCTCATCCTCCGGACAGATACATTGGTATGGTCGAGGAGAATGACGTTTTACTTCGAGAAAGTAATGAACCCGCAACCTATAAAGGTGCTATGGCCTGTTCCGACTCAAAGCTATGGCTCGAAGTCATGCAATCCGAGATGGACTCCATGTATGAGAATAACGTATGGGATCTAGTTGATTTACCTAATAAGGTAAAACCTCTAGAGTGCAAATGGCTTTACAAAATAAAGCGTTCTGTAGACGCGCAACCAGATATCTATAAGGCACGACTTGTGGCAAAAGGTTTCACTCAAGTGCAAGGATTGCATTATGATGAGATTTTTGCACCTGTAGTCATGCTACGTTCCATTCGGATAATCTTAGCGATTGCCGCATTTCATGATTATGAGATTTGGCAAATGGATGTGAAAACCGCCTTCTTAAACGGTTATTTGGAGGAAGAGTTGTACATGGTGCAACCCGAAGGTTTCATAGATCCTAAACATCCTAAGAAATTATGCAAGCTTAAGCGTTCCATTTATGGACTTAAGCAAGCTTCTCGGAGTTGGAATCATCGTTTCGACCAAGTGATAAAAGAGTATGGTTTCACTCGATCGGTCGAAGAACCATGCTTATATATCAAGTCGAGTGGGAGCAAGATTGTATTCTTGATATTGTATGTCGATGACATACTCTTGATTGGGAATGACATTCCTCTCCTTTCTTCGGTGAAAGAATGGTTGAAGAACCATTTCCAGATGAAAGATCTGGGTGAGGCACAGCGTATTTTGGGAATCCGTATCTACCGAGATAGATCACGACGGACGTTATCACTTAGTCAGGAGTCTTATCTAGATAAGGTTCTTGAGAGGTTCAGCATGACCAACTCCAAAAAGAGGAACCTTCCTATGACGACTGGGATGCAGTTGAGCAAGTCTCAGTCACCCACGACGGCTGAAGGTATTGAGCGCATGAGTCGTGTTCCTTATGCTTCTGCAATAGGATCGATCATGTATGCCATGATATGCACACGTCCAGACGTGGAATATGCATTGAGTATGACGAGTCGGTACCAAAAGACTCCAGGTGAAACACACTGGATAGCAGTCAAAAATATCCTCAAGTACCTACGGAGGACTAAGGATTGGGTATTGACTTATGGAGGAGATACTAAGCTATGCGCAACCGGTTACGCAAATGCTAGCTTCCAAACGGATCGAGACGATTCAAAATCTCAGTCCGGGTTCGTCTTCACTCTTAATGGTCTTTGCGGTCGGTGGAAGAGTTCCAAACAGTGTTGTAGCAGATTCTACTATCGAATCCGAGTACTATGCCGCTTCGGAGGCAGCAAAGGAAGCGATATGGATGCGTCAATTCTTACAAGGGCTTTCGGTAGTTCCTAGTTCGAATGACCCGATCACCATCTATTGTGACAATATAGGTGCCATCTTCCAGGTTAAGGAGCCAAAGTCTAGAAACAAATCTAGACATGTACTACGGAAGGCTCAGCTGATCCGTGATTACGTGGAGCAAGAAGAGATAGTGATTGACAAGATTGCGACGGATGATAACATCGCAGATCCTCTCACCAAACCATTGAATTATGATAAGCATGTAGGGCATGTTAATTCTATGGGAATTAAACATGTTCCTAAGTTGTAGTACTTGATTATGGATTTGATACATTATCTTTTTCATATATTATTTATAACTTCATCGTTTTATATATATAATATTTTGTTTTTCATGTGGATTGTACTGACAACATTGAACGCCACAAAGTGAACTGAATTACATTATATTTGTTTTTGTCCGTAATCGCCAATGTGAGCTGATAACTCCGGCTATTATATTGTGCAGTCGATTGATGGTGGGTTCAACGAGCCATAAGTTAAACGGTTGCCTAATCGATCACAGATACGAGATTATGACGATACCTCGTAGGACAATTTTTATTTGTGACAATGTAATGGAGTCCTAAATGTTCTATAACATTCGGTGTCAGGTCGTGGATAGGACATCTATTGTGTACCTAGAGTCGATTCTTTTGACTATCAACTGTCTCTTGAGATTAAGGCAGTTTTTGGGTGACTTTGGTTTCTTTCTCACGATCTACCGTAACTGGGGCTAAAGTAGATTTTTTCTGGGTCATTTCATATTGTGCTTACATCTGCAAGATTTGAGTTAAGGAAAATATCCATCCCTTATCAGGTATAGTTATTTCTCAGAGCCACTCGAGGCGGAGTTGTAACTGAAACGCATGGCCATGCTCGAATGTTGATTCGTTTATCAGTTAAGTTACTCTCTAGTCGGGAAAACCACTCTTGATACTGATCGCTTGTAAAATACGACCTTTGTGAATTCGGATTTGCAAATTGTTTTACATTGAGTGGGAGAAATTTTAAAGGATATGAGAATCGGTTATCGCACATACACTTGTGAGGACAAGTGGGAGTTTGTTGGAGCTTGTGTCCTCCACAAATTAGTGAGATAACATTTGTAAATCTCTTACAGGTTCACAAGGGTATACTTCGTATATTTAATCAGTTGATTAACGTTTACCTAATAACGGTTGGCTTGCTAGAAAGTTTGACGTTATTATCATACAGATGGCGGTGATCAACTGGTCCCTAAAGGTCACACCTATAGGACGTATTTGAGAAATGTGGTTATAGAAATATAATTACATTGATGCCCAAAATGACTAAAAAGTTAGTTAATGTGTTGATGAGATAATTATTTAATGAAAATTAAATAATATTAAGTTGAGACGAATTAACTGTCAATTCGTAAATTAAATATAATAAGTTATATTTAATTAAATATATATATAAGGTTAGTTTGAGAGAATTAATCATTAATTAAGTAATTAAATATAATCAGTTGTATTTAATATCAACAAGTTGAATGTGTCATAGTGGTAATAGTGAGGGTACACAAGCCAAGAGGTCATGGGTTCGATCCTCACTAGATGACAATTTAACACACTTTATATATTTTTGGAAAGACCAAAAATAAGGAAATTTAATTCCTTATTTTCGGATCACATTGGCCGAAATTAGGAGATGTAAATCTTTCCTAATTGATTTCGGATTTCGGTCTATATAAAAGAAAGGTGGAGAATTACTTCTAACCTAATTCTTTTTCTGACCTAGCCTCCTCTTTCTCATCACAAAAACCACAAAGACAATAAAATTTTACAGAAAATTTTAGATTGATTTCTAGCATAATCAAAGGGTATATCTTAGATCGTCTTGGGTGCAACTAATAGGCGAATATCAATTTTGATATTGTTCTTAGGCCAATTTTGCAAGGACCCGAGGTTAATTCTAAATCTTTTTACTTATGCTTATGTATTTTATTTTATGACCATAGATCATCTTTATTATATCGTTATAATCCTTCATGTTAAAGGGAAGTATACAGATTATTTCCCACAACTAGGTCACAAGCTTCCATTCCTATGGCGTTGTATGATTCATAGCCTTAAACGGTGGTGCTTTTGAGACGCACTTGATGAATTATACACAAGGTTGGACTTATGTCCTTAATGGCTCGTGTAAGAAGTGCTATTGAGAAGCACTTGAGCCACCTACGTAGGTATAATAATCATAAAACTATGAGAAGTTTTGTGAATATATCTATTAGTACCAAGGTAAACGCAAGGCTCTAAAGAGCGCGTTGCACTTTGAAATCGCGGAACGATCAAGATCTGAAGGTATGATATGTGTTGTGGGGGGTATCGACCGAAGCACAACTAGGAATTCAAATCGCAAGATATTCTCTCGCTGTAAGTAAGTTGTTTCCTCATTTCACTAAAGTGTCAATTCAAATCGAAAGATATTGACACCTAAGTATCCAACCCTTCCTTTACCCAGAAATTCTTTTAGTTCTTTTCTTCGCCATCAGTGGGGGATTGTTGGAAATGATGCCTTTGAAAAAAGGGAAAAACCAACTTTTTGGTTTTGCCTCTATCCCACATCGGTGGGGAAGCTATAGTTTGAGTGATTTATATTTGTCCCTCCCCTTGGTTGGTTAATTGTGTGGACCAAGGAGGCTTTTGTTGGGAGTATTGGGTCAGTGGGTTTGGGTCCAAACACACACACGCGCGCGCGCCGGCCCGGCCCGGCTTGAGCTCGGGCTCGGGTTTGGGTAGAGCACCTGCGGTGCGGGCCAAAGGCCCCCTTTTACCTTTTTGCTCTTGTGTGTATATGGGATGTCCATGTGCAGTGAATATGTCTAACAGTCAGTCAATATGACAGTTAGTGGGAGAAAGTCTTTCTCCCGGTTTTTCTCTGTTGTTGGCTGCGTTTTAGGGCCACGTTTTTTGGCTCTCTAACTGCCTCTATTTATTATAAATAGAGCATCAGTTCTACACCAGAAACACACACAATTCACTCTACTCTCTCAATCTCAAATGTTTCCTCTCTTCTAAATTCGTTTCTGGGTACTGTTCTTATCATCGTTCCAAAGCTTCCCGCCTTGAGTGGGCAAGTCTGGGTGCTGCAGTGTCAAACATTGGGGAACTACCGGCGCCTGCTGATCGCCACCACGGTCATGCCGAAATAGTTTTCAAGGCAGAGGCCTTCATACCTCGTCGCTGCAAATCGGTTTTGTTTCTGTTCTTATTCTTTCTTTGTTACTGCACTCTATCAAAACAACACTAGCAAACCTTTTAAATGAAGCTACGATTTTGGCAGGTCACCGTGGCAAGACTGCAATTTCCTCCAAAGAGATAGATGATTTGATTGATAGAATTGTACCTGGAATGGAGGGAACAGTGATGACTGATGGTAAAAGCAAAAGCCTTGTTGCGTATCACGAAGTGGGCCATGCTATCTGTGGGTAAGTCAGCTTTTAAAAATTATGCAGTTCACTAACATCAGTGACTGTCTTGGGGTAAGCTGCCGTCTTTGTTAACCAAGTATCATCATTGAGTATAACCATACTTTTCTGGTTTCTTTTCTTCTTTCAACCAAGCTTATCAGTTCTTCATGTTTACATCTGCAATCCTCTTTCTTGATGGAAATCGGAGAAATCTCTTTTTTCTACCTAGGATTCTAGGTGTCTCTGGGTTATTTCTTTCTCCAGGATAGAATTAATCCACATCTCTACTTTTTTTTATTGCATTTTGAAAATGACTTCAGGATACAAAATTTTCCCGTGACCATTTCTACCTTAAATCTCTGAAACTAGTACAATCATTGTAATTGTGATTAAATACGAAGATGTTGTACACTTGTACAGTTGTACGCCTTCTGGTTTGGCCATAACTTTTATTTTTCAGATTGGATGATTACTGTTTGTTTTAAACCGTTTGAAGGGCGATCAGACCAAACATTATTCAAAGTATATCTTTGGTGGGAGTTGGTTTAATTTCTCAATGGTTCAAAAAAAACCCTAACATTCTATCAACTGAAAATGTTGTAGAACAATTACTCATGATGTATTATTTTGCAGAACATTGACACCCGGGCATGACGCTGTCCAGAAGGTCACCTTAGTCCCACGTGGACAAGCACGAGGGCTGACTTGGTTCATTCCGTCAGATGATCCAACCCTAATCTCAAAGCAACAACTCTTTGCTAGAATTGTGGGTGGTCTAGGTGGAAGAGCTGCTGAGGAAGTCATCTTTGGTGAACCGGAAGTCACCACTGGAGCAGCTGGTGATTTGCAGCAAATCACTGGTTTGGCCAAACAGGTGAAACTATAATTCATCCAATCCTGTCTTCTCTTATTGGCTTTAATTGAAAATGCAGTTCCTAGTTCCTATGTTGGCAAAATAACGAATAAAAATCAGCCCATGTTGGTGCACGTATACAACCCAAACAGTGTTTTCAGTTTTGAACTCAAGCAGCTTATACTAAGGCTTTGTTTGGTTTCAAAAGAATACTTTTGAACTGAGAATATCCTCTTTTTTTTTTTTGATTCCATGTTTTCGAAGGAAAAATAAGTTATCCATGTAAGCACTTGGTTTTTCTTGTAAGACTATCCTCATCTTTCTCGACCAGAATAGGTCCTAAATTCTGTCTCTTTTGCTGGTACCTGTCAGAGAGGATTCCTAATTCGATACACAATACTTATGTGTGCGATCTTATATAACTAGTATGGAATATTATTATTCATTAAGTGCACATTAATTTTATTTGATCAAGTGCCTTAATTTATGATGGCTTTATATTATGTATGTACTTTGTATGTAAAACCGTTTTACAATAGATTTGCTAAATCGATGAATTGTCAATATCTTTTCTGGACAGATGGTTGTCACGTTTGGAATGTCGGATATTGGACCCTGGTCTCTTATCGATTCATCACAAAGTCAAGATGTGATCATGAGAATTGAGATTGATGGCCAGGAACTCCATGTCAGAGAAGCTGGCTGAGGACATTGACACTGCTATCTAGAGACTCTCCGATGAGGCTTACGAGATTGTGCTTAGCCACATTAGGAACAACCGAGAGGCCATGAACAAAATTGTTGATGTTCTCCTTGAGAAGGAAACCATTAAGGGAGACGAATTCCGTGCTCTTCTGTCATAGTTTGTAGAGATTCCTCCAGAAAACCGTGTACCCACAACAGTAGCAACTCCAGTTGCAGCATAGGTTTCCATGTATGCATATTATACTCCGAGCTTTTTCCTTCCTTTCTTGATGCTGAGGTATACAGGCTCCAGGTGGAACATACCATTGTATAATTTAGACGGTGTAAAATTGTAATTAATCGGAAATTGAAAAACTATTGATACAAGTACTTTTTTTGGTCCTTACTAAGTAGTTTATGTTATGATACCATGAACAACACCTTGTTAACTAAATCTAATTTATGGTATTCACCAAGATTTGTAGTCGGAATACGCTTGTTTCCAAGATCTTCTATCGCCACGAGTTAATGTTGTATGTGAACAGTTAGTATCGTCAAAGAAAACTTCTGCATCTTTCACGTAACTGCACTATGCATAGACAAAATTATGAGCTGGAAAAAAAGAATTGACTGGAAAGATTGATAATTTGATATAATGATGTACACAAACAAGACAGAAAAGAAGAAGAAAAAAGAATTAAAAGAATGAATTATAATTGTATTGTTTGTTATCTAAGAAGCAGAACTGGAAGGAAGGGATAAGTTGGCAAGCGAGTCGAGTATAAGCCTGACTTCATCTGTATCATTTACAAAGAAATGGGCTTTGCTAGGCTTCTGCTCTACTGTACATGCAAACACTGCCGCTTTTGGAGACAACAACTCTGCTGAAACTGCATTCTCTACTGTCTCAAACATATCCTCATCCGACCTGTCGTCCCCTATGCACAGCACGAAGTCTGCGCGTTTCCCCTTTTCCTCCATTGATTTAAAAACTTTCTCAGCAACCATACCTTTTGTGACCCCCTAGCAAACGCAATTTGATAATGGAATTCGTTAGGCTGTTGTCGTTACACTTTGATACATATAGCATATGTGACCTAACCCAAGCTTGGTAAATTCAAACCCGTACGCATCTAAACTGACCTCAGTGGCTCCTCAAACAAAATAAATAAGTACCCCATGCACTGATGCGCCCAATATTAAAAAAAAAATATGTGCAAATATTTAAAAAGAAGCTATATTTTGGGAGAAAGGAAGATTAAGTAAACATTTTGTGCAAATACTTAACATAGATTGTGATTCGTGACACTATGTAAGCTAGACAAGATATTACATGCTAGACTTAGATAACCTATATACTCCAACCTGTATTTTCTTGAGTGGCCATGTTTAACTCTACACTTATATGACACATGATACTTAACTTGGGCCAAAAACAGAAGTTTTTATTTTTATTTTTGTGATGGCGAGTCTGATGCTGGGAACGCACTACTTCTAACTGGAATGAGTAACATGGGAATATAGAATGGAGGCGTTGAGGAAGAAGCATACCTGGGGTTTGACTTCAACAATAAACTGACCCTTCTTGACAACTACAGGTTCATTAGCAAGAACACTTTCCAAATGATCAAGCATTTCTTTAGCCTGAGCCGAACCAAAGTCACAATGTGCATCTTGATAATGCCACACAAGAGCGCTCTGCTTACTCTCCAGATACGAACCATCAGTTGCCTCTGTATAATGTTTCATCACTGGCTCAGCAATCTGCATCCACCCAAACTCCGTACTATGCCCACATGTTTCCCAGTTTTCCTTCTCAGGCCACCTGAAGTAACACAGTAATTTTAGCGACAAGGTATCTTTTCTGACAGAATAGAACACTTAGTAAAATGTAGTGCTAAACTTGTCATCTATATCCATAAACCATAATTTTGTAAGCAACAGAAACCCATACTAGACAAGGGTCTAGTTTTCGACATTTTATGTTTGTTCTATTTTTACTTATATCTTATGCTCTTGCTTGCTTTAATCCGCCAGGGAAGTAATCAAACAGCCCATTTCTCAATTAAGCGGGAAGATATAAAAGTGAGGGAACTCTTTTGAGTAAAATAGATTTGAGAAGAAAAATCAATTAATAGATACAAAAACCTTGGGGAATATAATTAACAAAGAGGTCCAAATAACAAAATATGGAGTACTCAATAAACTAAAGATCTTCATAATCGACATGAATTCTCTCTTCAATCAACCCTCTCCAATGTCAAATTACACTCTGTTAAGACAACATTACAGGCACTACAGTAGCTCCCCTACATATCCCATAAACATAGGCTCTAATTTTCGACGTTCTTCAGCACACAAGCAGAGCTATGATTAACTTTATAGTTTTCAATCTCACAGGCAGAACTGCAGTCCCAAAAGAATGTAGGTAAGGTCGTTTTTTTTAACAAAATCCAGAGACAAAAACGATTTAAGATATTGACCAGGTATTAAATATTGGTTGCGATACAGAACCATGACCGAGATATTAGGGTTTCGAAGGTTTACCGCCACCGCCTTTTGAGGCAATAATTATATCGCAACGAGTGGTAGCAGATCACGACAACCAATTCTGAGATTGAATCTCTGATTTAGTACCATGATCTTGATCTCAGCTTCTTAATCTTAGAAGCTAACAGCCCACGTTGATACTTGCTAATCAATTTTTTACATATGGCATTGAAAATAAAATTCTAAATCATAAAAGAGAAAATCCAACTGTTAGAAGTAACACGTGGCAGAGAAAAAAGAGGCAAACCTCAAAAAATAACCATGCTCAGCAGCAATGCCCAGCTTCTTGCACGGTGAAAACCAGTCACTTAGACTATCCTTCCCTCTTCCACAAACAATGAAAATCGTGTTGCAGGAATCAGCACAAAGTGTAACCAATGTTGAAATGACCTCCTGATTAGGCCTTTTGCTCATGGAATTTTGTGGCATTAAAGTTCCGTCGTAGTCAAATAGAATAGCCCTGCTTTGTGAAACTTTATAAGCTGACTCAACAGCATCAATAGAGAGCTTTCTGAAATTAGGATCAATAGAGAAAACCCTAAAGCCAAATCCTAAACCAGTACCCCAATAGTTTCTCGTGAAATGGTCAGAGCAGTTTCGTTGCAAATCTTGCACAAAGCTTCTAGCCCAGTAGCCCACATTATGTGAGCTAACATATCGGTAGTGTTTTTCATGTCGCAATTGTTTTTCTGAGTCTCTTATAGAGATAGCAGCATTCATGGCTTCTGCAGTTGCTTCAACATTCCATGGGTTAACCCGAATGGCTCCACTGAGGGATGGAGAGCACCCTATGAACTCAGAAACCACAATCATACTCTTCCTTGGTCCACTTGCCACACCAGCACTTGATTCTGAACCAGAAATCCCTTCTCGGCATACGATGTACTCATATGGAGTAAGATTCAAACCATCCCTCACAGCTGTGACAACCACACACTCTGCAGTTGTGTAGTAAGCCATCTTCTCAGTTGCACTTACCGGTCTGTAAATAATAACGACAGGCTCATATCCTGGTTTCCCATATTCTTTATTAATCCTCTGAGAGATCTCCTCTATCTCAGACACCATCTCCTGTATATCACTTCCTGTAGTTCTTCCAGAGTTAATAATCTGAACTAGCACAACCCGGCCTCGCCATGCTTCATGTTGCTTTAGCATTTGCTCCATTGCCAAAAGCTTCAAATTAATTCCCTGAAATAAATCCAAATCATCCACGCCAAGTAAGACGGATTTCCCGTCAAATTGTTGCCTCAGCTGAGCTATCTTCATCTCCTCTTCTGAATGTTTTATACATAACTCGATTCTACCCACATGAACCCCAACAGGCATGATTTTAATCCCAATTGTCCTACCGTTGTATTCTAAGCCCAGGTAACCCCTCTTTGATTGGTACTCTAAACCCAACATGCGGCTACAGCAGGAAAGGAAATGTCGGGCATAATCAAAAGTATGGAAACCAATTAAGTCTGCATTCAGCAAGGATCTTATAATTTCCTCTCTAACAGGGAGTGTGCGGTAAATTTCAGATGAAGGAAAAGGGCTATGAAGGAAAAATCCCATCCTTAATTGGTGAAAACGCCTCCTCAAAAAGGTTGGCAATGCCATCAAATGGTAATCATGAATCCAAACATAATCATCATCAGGATTAAGCACCTCAATGACCTTCTCAGCAAACAATCTATTTACAGAAACATAGTCCTCCCACAATGACCGCTCAAATCGTCCTCCATTACCAGCTGAAAAGGGCAACATATAATGAAAAAGTGGCCACAAGTGCTTCTTACAAAACCTATTGAAGTATCGATCACAAAGATCAGGAGGCAAAAATGTAGGCACACATTTAAAGGTGCTCAAAAGAATTTGTGACACACTATCTTGTTCACTACTATCTACATCTGCCAGAAGCGATCCAACATAAAACACTTCTGTATCATCAGGCAAACCATCCCTCAATTGTAATAACAAAGAATCCTCATCATAGCTAAAAATCCATCCAGTACCATCCAAACCCTGATTAGCAACTATCGGTAACTGGTTCGCAACAATGATCATACGGTCTTGGGTTATAGTACACGAACTATCCGAAGATAGACTTTGGGTCTGCTCGGTTTCAAGTTCATTAACATTCCCTGGCACTTTCATTACTCTAGAGAGCCCCTTGTTCTCCAATTTCACAGTCCGAAAATCACCTGATAGTAAATCTAGCAAATTCGAATAGGATTTGGACAACATTTTTCCCGTCTGATCCACTAACCCTCTTCAAAGAATAGCTATATACACTTACAAAATCAAACTGCACCAATTCAAACAAAACAAAAACAAGAAAACAATCATTTTCCAAACATTGGATAATATCAAGCAAGCATTACCCAGTTCATAATACAAGAAGAGATCCACAACTAGACAATTGAACCTCAATACAGTCACAAAAACTCGAGCGAGACGATCTCTCCCTAAATATATCACAAAAACGTGTCAGAGACTTACTATCAATATATTGAACCAATGAACACCATAAAACGGTCAAACTAATACAAGAAAACACATAATCAAGCAAAACAATCAACGATAAACCCAAATTCCAAAATTGGTACACATAAAAAAGCAAATATAATCCAAAAAAACATGAAAATTAAACCAACTACTCTAAATCAAATACGCAGATGAAAAATTGCTGCTTTAATCTAATAAATTATCACTTGACATAAAAACCCAACTGAGTAAACTCATTGATGATAAAAAGAAGTAAAAAATCTACGAAATTCACTGTTTTTTTACCGTAAAAATTGCTTCTTTTTTTCTCTGAAATATTGATACAGAAAAATGATGAATGCAGGCTGAATTGGGTCACCTTGAATAGTAAATTCAGGAGATTTTGAGAAATATTTAATAAAAATGGAAATGAATAATGGTTGAATATCCAAAAAGAAAACGAGGTGTATGGTTTCCATACCAAAATGTTGTTGATGAGGCTCGAACTCATGACCTTTTGTGGACCTATACTTGTTATGTAATTGTGACACATTTATGCAATGTATTTATTGAGTTACTTAAGTATACTTGAAAAAAATTGAATAAAATATTTTATTTACTTATGGTAATTACCATCTATACCTTTAGTTTACATTTAACTAGGTTTAGTGCCCAGTCCCAGCGGGTTCGTGGACCGGGCCTTTGTAAAATTTGGAAAATACGTTTGTCCAAACCCTCTTTGTTAGCGGGAATAGGCCCGTCCCGTCCATGAAGAGTTCTAATTTAAATAAATATTTCAGATATTTGTTAAATCTTTCTCTTGCTTAATTTTATCAAATCAAATTTTATATTAGTTTATTATATGAATTTATTAGAGTTATATATTTAAATAAATATGAAATCTTATACTAAAATATTATTTAAGAGCGCTCATTATTATTCACTAAATAAAGTACAAATCTAATATATTATGAAATATTGCATATGTTGGGAATTTTTATTTTATTTATCTCTTTATAGTTTTCATAACCCGATTTGTTTACCATTAATTTAGTTCATTAAAGTATAATATTGGGTGTAATTAAACTTAATTTATTTATTATTATTTATTATATTAAAAATATATATATATATATATACTTAGTGTACAAAAATACAATGACACACTAAAACATGATCTAGATGTATGAAAACGAGTAGTAGGTTCATGAAAAGTGTTACATATATGAAAATGATTAGTAGGTGCATGAAAATTAGTAAAATGTATTTCGCCTCAATTTCCTTCTATAACTTAGCCAAGAAATATATTATCTAGACATGAAATTGTACGTCGAATCCAAATATGTCGTTATTTTAAAAATAAAATTTTGTAAGGGGGAGTTCTCACGGTTCTCATTATCCTAGTGGTTCTCACCGGATCCCAAATCTATATATGTACCCATTATATATCTAAGATGCACTTAATGAGTTAATGATATATATATATATATATATATATATATATATATATATATATATATATATATATATATATATATATACATACATATACACTTGATAATTAAATTGGAATATACATGACATGTCATATAGGTATATATTATGTACCTCCAGTGGAAATAAGATGTACCTTTGGTATAAATATATTTTACGTACATACATTTTCCGTTATAATAATATGTTATAGAATATAAATTTTATCTTATTTATGTAAATTATAATTACAAATAATAATTACCATATGTACATAAAATATTTAGTTTAATTTTTATCAAGTACATTTAACTAATCAAGTATGTACATTGATTTAATACTAAAGGTACATTGAATATAAGTTAGAAATACAATTAATAATTATTATATGTACATATTGTTTTAACTCAGGTCTTAACAAAGATATATATCAAAAGATATGCAAAAATGATAACAAGATGGATGGGTCACAGTGGTAATAGTAAGGGCTTTCAAACCAAGAGGTTGAAGGATCAAGCCTCATTAATGGCTTGATCAATCAACTTTGATAACGACAATTAGTCTTTAATACTTGACTAGTTGGAAAGCCTGTGCGATGCACGGGGCTCCCATTAGGATTATCTCTAAAAATAGATTCTTAAGTTGATAAAAAAAGTCTTACTATGTTGTCATTGATGAAAAAAAAATCGTGATTGGTGTAGAATGTAGCATAAAAGTTTTGTCATCGATTAGTATCAAGTGACGTAGTTATAATATGTAGCTATCATTTTCATTTTTATAGGCACAACCGGTTTTTAAATAAATTTAAAATGTTTTCTCTATAAACATGGTGGAGCTCACCAATATGAACCCTTAATAACGGAGACATGTCTTTATGAGTTTTGCAAAAACTGAATGTTGTTACAAAAAAACATCGGGTATCATAAATATATTTAGTGCGTTGAGAGAAAATATTAGATCTCTTACAACATAATTTTATGTTGACTATTTGCAATTAAGAGTATTTGCTCCTTATAAACATCTCGCAAAATCAAATCCAAAATGAATTCCAATAGTAGAATTAGTAGTCTTTAAACACAATCAAAATATCTCTTATTCTATTAAATAGAATGACCGGGCACTTAGTAGTATCATCTGTGGCAACATCGGTTAGTAGTATATGTCATTTTCTAAAATAGTTGAGTTACCAAGTTAGTATAATAATGTCCGTTAGTAGTATATATTTTATGGCACCGCTGAAAATGTTATTTTACGTTACCCTGGTCTAGTAATACAAAACTAATAAATTTAACAAAAAGTCAAACTATGCTAAAAATGGGAGCGAACAAAATTTCGGGGGTTGATTTAGATGAGGACAGATTAATCATCAGTTCCTATAACAAAAACGCAACGAAAGCATTGTGACATTTGGTATTTAACTATATCAGTTGTATACTAACATTTAGAGATATAGTTGGACTATAGAGTTACTGTTCTTATTGTCTCATCACCACCGGTTTTTAACCGAAATAGTCTTTGACTACTTATCCTTAAAAACTTCATGTAAAATACTTCTTTGTAAACAATGTCCTTCTTGTGGCCTTGATATATTTGGTCTCTATCATCGATGTAGAACCTTAATCTCTCGGATGACGTTGTTCTTAACGCTTCTACATAAAGTTGGGCATTAATAAAAACTGGTTTTGGTAGATAAATTTCGACATGATTTAGTGACTATCCCTAACTCTTGTTTATTGTCATGGCGGAACATTAGAGCCGGCAAACAATGACACGACACGAAAACACGACACGAATCCGACACGAAATTAACGGGTTTGGGTTGACATTTAACGGCCCATTTATGCAAGCGGGTCGACATGAACACGACACGAGATTTAATTGGGCTAGGTTTGGGTTGAGCACTCTACACACGAACCCGACACGAATAACCTATTTACTAAGTTAATCCCAACTTTTCTTGATCCTCATATAAACATGTTTACATTTTCCAAATATTGACATGACACGAAAATACGACACAAAATAACGGGTTAGGTTTGAGGCTTGATGACCCATTAATGTAACTAGACACGAACACGACACGAGATTTAATTGGGTCGGATTTGGGTTGAAGAGTTCGTGACCCGTTTAACTGTGACACATGAACTCGACATAACCTGATCTGTTTGTCACGTCTACGTAGCATGGCCTCAACGTATATTATTTCTGCTTAAGAACGAAAGGAATATTTGTATCCGAGGAAGTCATTACTATCCTCGGGTTCAGTACCTTTTGCCGACTTTTGAAGCCGTAAGTATCTTCCCTTCCACTATGAATTTCCAAGGTGATTGATAACAAGAAAGATCATGTCAGATAATCCTCTTACGGAGTTAAGGTTCCTCAAGTAGGGGTGTTATCGAGCCGAGCCGAGCCGAGCCCGAGCTTGGCCTTGCTCGGCTTGTGCTCATAAAGTAAAACTCGAGCTCGAGCCGAGCTCGAGCTTACCCGATCTTAAAAAAATTGTGCTCGTTATCAAGCTTGCGAGCTTTAACGCGAGGTCGAGCCTATATATAATTGTTGAATGTTCGTTTTTTCTCTCTCGATATTTTCAATAACAAGGCTAAAAAGTTTTATATAAAAATATTGGAAACTCAACGAGACATTTTTTATATATGTGATACAAATATATAATCATGACAAAATATTTTTATAAAATATGAGTAATGTCTTATCTAATTATACAAGTTCGAGCCTGCTCACGAGCTTTTCGAGCCGAGCCAACGTTTGGTCGGCTTGACTCGTTAAGCTCTCGAGCCCAGCCCTAGCCCGAGCCGAGTTTTGACCGAGCCGAGCTCGAGTTGCTCGCGAGCTATCTCGTCTCATTAACAGCTCTATCCTCAAGAACATAACCGGCATACCACAATTTGTAAAGCATACATTATGAGATATTTAAAAATTCATCATGTATACTCCCTTCTCATATTAAACATTTTCCACCTTGCTTCTTAGAGGTCAAACTTTTATAACTTTGACCATTAATATGTCGAAAATCATGGTAAAACTTCCGCATTGACGATTGTGTAGAAGCAATACGGAAGATCATTGCGAAGAGGATGAAGTACATTTAGTGTGAAATTCCTAAAAGATAATGAATCTTGCTCCCAAAGTCTACACCAACTAAAATACTTTACGAATCTTGAATAATGAAAATAAAAAACGACTCCTAAAAGCAAGGATGATGTATGGGGTATAAGACATGACAGATGTAGGCCTTCTCATACCCGTATTTAATAAAAAAATTACATGGTCCTACTTGTCGATGGTAAAAAATTTCAAAACCATAACCGGTTCAACTTGGGGAGATCTTAAAATAGTTTCGTTCCATTTAAATGTCATATACTCGTCTATTCTATAGCTTTCTCAAATAATTCTAAAATTATTTTGACCCATTTATAACACGCATGGTTGGTACGACTTAAAATTCAGTTGAGCATAAAATTTTATTTATATTCGCTGCATCTAAAACAAATGCGATATAGTTGGACACTTGTGATAGATTTTTGTTTTTGATCAAATTTGCTTTTTCATATTGTTGAGCTAACAATAATTTTTATACTTATGTGGAAAGCTAACATTTATTTTAAACCAATAACTTATTTATTATGTTCCTCATGATTTTGGAGTATATATATGTACCCTATGTTACAATGCCTAATTGCTAATATTTATTCAGAACCAATAGTTATAATAGAGATTATAAAATTTAGAAAGGAACTTGAGGTCAACTCCTAACAATAAGGTCAAAACCAAGTAAACAATGACATAAACACATCAAGAAGTAATTAATTAGATATGAGGAAGGTAGGGAGATCATGAAAATCCTCATATTTAGGCTTTGTTTCAAAGAAATAAGCTTTTGACCAAAATTTCATTTATTTTAATTTTTTTTTTGTAATTATTTGATAGATAAATTATTTACCAAAATTTGAGTAGCATGTGAGAAATAAGTTACCTGTTTTTTTATTCCTTTAATTTATAATATTAAATATAGAGAACTTATTATGTCCTTTTATATCATTTTAACAAAAAAATGGCTACATTTCGATTAGTTTGCCAAACATTTTTTACTTAATCAATTAAGTTATCAGCTCTTAATTTTCAGTTACCTTTTAAGGTACTTTTTTAAGCTTTTGTTAATTATTCAGTTAGTATGACTAATGAAATTTAAGATATAATGTATGACTAATGTTTATGTTATTAATATTAATATACCATATAATTAGTTACATTGTGTATTTTGAGTATCACCTACTTATATTAGAATAATCTTATTAAAATAATTTCTTATATTAGGATAATTTTATTAAAATATTAAGAAATCTACTTTTATTAGGATAATTTTATTAAATTTGTTTCGAAATCTACTCTTGTTAGGAATTCTAAAAAAAGTTGGGACTTTCTAATATCACTCGAAAAGTTCGAAATCTACTTTTGTTAGGAATTCTAAAAAAGTTGGACTCTCTAATATCGCTCGAAAAGTTTCTGCTTTATATATATGTATTGATTTTCCAGTACGGATAACATTATTTTTCAATTATTTAAGAGTTTACCATGTGCGTAAATTTGCTTAATAAGTTTAACGGTCTATATAAAAGGAAGTTTTATTATCCTAAATAAATGGTGTTAGAAATACTATTCACATGATGTGACCATAATTAGCGCATATTTAGTCCCCGAATTAGCCTTGTTCCCATGCTTTTCAGTGCATATTTGGGTCATTTATTGTCTTTAGTTCTTTGTTTTGCATATTCTTTGAGGTTTTGTGTCCTTGGTAGGAAAGGAGTGCAAACCTTGCATTTTCATGGCAAAATGAGACTAAATTGATTAAATTCAATGACCAAGCATCAAGGAGTGACAAGATTAGAAGGCCTTTGTACATATTATAGTAGATGAGTAATGTTGAGGAAAGATCCTTGCATCCCCAAGGAAATCCCCAAGGATTTTACGAAGAAAAGGGAAGAAAAGAAGAAGAAACAAGACTGAGGAGCAATCCGTGCGGATTGTCCTGAATCCGGCCGTCCCCAGCACGACAATCCGTGCGTCTTCCTTCAAAGACGCCCGAGTAGCAGCTCCAGAAGACGTGCGTCTTCTCCCAAAGACGCCCGGGCAGAGGCTCACGAATCCGCCCGTCCCGTGCCTAAGACGCACGGATTCCAGTCCAGCACAAATTCGTTTCTTCAAGCTTCAAAGAAAGAAGCCCTTCCTTCGAAAAATACCGGCGTCTCCCTGTTCAAATCTCAAAAAGTGTAATTACTAGTTTAACCCTTATTTAACCCTAATGCATCCACCTAATTTCCACTATAAATACCCCATTAGTCTAATTAGAAGAGCATGTTCTTCTTATAGAGTATTAGAGTAGTTAATATCAATCAAATCTCTCTTTAGTTTTGTAATCAACAATTAATCAAGTTTTAATACAAGTTTTATTTCCTTAATCTCTCTTTTGTTCATCCTTTATTTTGGGTAATTGAAGATTATTTGGGTTATTATTGGGAGATTGACAACCTCTCAATCAAGCATCAAGTACTTCTTTTATTCTTTGCTTTTGTAACACCCCGACCCAAACCGGGTCCGGAGCGGTTACTTGTGATAGCTCACCAGGCTGTGTACATGGCCCACAGATCAACACGTGTCCTTTATAGCGCATTTTGTCCTCACTCATGCGCATCCCGAAACCTTCCCGGAGGTCACCCATCCTAAGACTACTCCCGTCAAGCACGCTTAACTTTGGAGTTCTTTCGCATGGATGACCATAAAAGAAAGTGCACTTTGTTGATATGAGTAGTACTTCTAATCCCTTTAAGCACTAGTCATTTAAGCCTATCATTGGACCTCTTCAATTACTGTGGGGTGTTACAGTCACCCCCACTTGAAGAACGCAACGTCCTCGTTGCGCCTGGGAGCATAACCGCTAACCCAGAATCCTCCCCCGCTAGGTGTGTGATCACAATGGAGCGTATAACCACTGCCTCCAGGATCGTATAACAACTGTCTCCGATCACCACACGGTCGCAGGGTTGCTCTGATACCACTTGTAACACCCCGACCCAAACCGGGTCCGGAGCGGTTACTTGTGATAGCTCACCAGGCTGTGTACATGGCCCACAGATCAACACGTGTCCTTTATAGCGCATTTTGTCCTCACTCATGCGCATCCCAGAAACCTTCCCAGGAGGTCACCCATCCTAAGACTACTCCCAGTCAAGCACGCTTAACTTTGGAGTTCTTTCGCATGGATGACCATAAAAGAAAGTGCACTTTGTTGATATGAGTAGTACTTCTAATCCCTTTAAGCACTAGTCATTTAAGCCTATCACTGGACCTCTTCAATTACTGTGGGGTGTTACAGCTTTATTATTGGAATCATTAATAGGTATAATTCTCTTAATCCCTTTTTAATTATTGTTAATTACTTTCATTTATTCATCATGTTTCATTTTGTTGGTATGATTGACAACCTTGCTAGCATGATCAACATGATAATGAGTGAGTAGTGACCTAGCTAGGGTTAATGGGTAATTAGGGGAAACCATTATGGGTAATGATTCATGCTTAAATTTATATGCTTTCATGGTTTATTTGCTTGCTTGTTTTGATCTCAACTCATGCTAATGTTATGTTTGATGAAATGTGAGCCTATGAATCCTTGCATTTTTTACCCATCACCTATCTTTTCAATGAGACTTGTAAGACATAAACCAACTCGAGTCTCATTAGACCATGCATGTTGTTGAGTAGGGAAGATTAAGTCGACTTGTAGGTGTTGTACAATCTAATCGATTCGGCTCCGGGACCCAAACTTTCCTAGGATTGTAAGATATAACCCAACTCAATCCATCACAACAATAATTGCTTGCTTATAATTTGAGAACATGTTTGTATGATCAATTCCCATGATTCCCCTATGACCCCATGATACCCTAGTGCTTTTTATCAATTGTTTACAACCCTTTCAATTCATCTTGCTTATTTAATTTCATTGTTATTTAGTTTAGTGACCTTCTACATCAACCCAAATTATGACACCTCTAAGACACCACTAGTTTCAATAAAAATCTAATCTCAATTCCCGTCCCTTAGGATCCGACCTTTACTTGCCTCTTTACTAATTGTAGAGTTGTTTGTGAAGTTATAAATTGTGTTTTGGTCTAGGTGCTCCTAACGACAAGTTACCGAAAAGATTTAGTCCGACCAAAAATGGCGCCGTTGCCGGGGACGGTGTTAACTTGATTTAGATTTTCTTATATTGTTATTAGTTGTGTCTTTCTTTGCCTTGGGGAAGTAAAACTCCTCAAGGTTTGCTCTAATTGTTTTCAAGTTGTTCGATATTTTGCAAGATGGACCTTATAGATTGTTTTGTAGAGGACCACTTAAGTATACCTTTCTTCAAAGATCCCATGCAAGCATTGGAAGCCTTGGAAGCAAGTGAGGCTAAAAATATGTATTGGGGATTGGAGGTGGATCTTTTTGAGGCCGCTCTAGCTAACAAAGAACTTACTCATGCACAATCCGTATTGGTGCATAACATCCTTGTGGAAGCATGTCAACCCATAGAAGATGAGCAATCCATCCTAGAAGATATTTTACAAGCTCAAGAGCAAGAGGAACCCATCATGGAATTTGAATATGATGAGGTTGATGAGAATGAAGAACAAGTTAAATATGCTATGAGAATGGAATGTCTAATGGAGATGGAACAAATTCTCAATGAAACTCCAAAGGAGGAAAGTGAGGTACAAACTCCTACTTTAAAACCCCTTCCCCCAAATTTGAAATATGCTTACCTTGATGAATCAAAGACCAAACCCGTGATTGTTAATGATAGACTTGATGATAACCAATTGGGAAAATTGCTTGATGTGTTAAAACAACATGAGAAGGCTATAGGTTATAGTCTAGATGACCTTAAGGGGATAAGTCCCAACTTTTGCATGCATAGAATTCATCTAGAGGAAGACCATAGACCTACCATGCAATCCCCAAGAAGATTGAACCCCCACATGCAAGAAGTTGTCAAGGGAGAAGTTATGAAATTACTTGATGCGGGAATCATATATCCCATATCGGACTCTTTGTGAGTTAGCCCCGTCCAAGTGGTACCTAAGAAAGGAGGTACCACGGTAGTGACAAATGAAAAGAATGAAATAATACCCACAAGGATGATCACCGGTTGGCGTATGTGTATTGACTATCGAAAATTAAACTCCGCAACAAGAAATGATCATTTCCCCCTACCATTCATTGACCAAATGCTTGAGAGGTTAGCCTCCAACAAATTCTTTTGTTACCTTGACGGGTATTCGGGATTCTTCCAAATCCCTATACACCCGGATGACCAACATAAGACCACCTTCACATGCCCTTATGGTACCTTTGCATATAGGAGGATGCCTTTTGGTTTATGTAATGCCCCCGCCACTTTCCAAAGATGCATGATGAGTGTCTTCTCCGATTACTTAGAGACCATAATGGAAGTTTTTATGGATGATTTTAGTGTTTATGGAAAGGACTTTGACTCATATTTGCATAATCTTTCTCTTGTGTTGCAAAAATGTGAAGATGTTAGTCTTGTTTTAAATTGGGAAAAGTGTCACTTCATGGTCAATGAAGGAATTGTTTTGGGTCATTTGATTTCGGAAAAGGGCATCGAGGTCAATAAAGCTATAGTTGAGGTGATAGAGAAACTCCCACCTCCCGTGAATGTTAGAGGGGTGAGAAGTTTTCTCGGTCACGCGAGTTTCTATCGCCGTTTCATAAAGGATTTTTCAAAAATAGCGAAACCCCTCACTCAACTTTTACTTAAAGATGCCCAATTCCAATTCACTGATGTGTGTGTTGAAGCCTTTAATAGAATCAAGGAAGCACTAATCTCGGCACCAATCATCCAACCTCCAAATTGGGAACTACCGTTCGAGATTATGTGTGATGCTAGTAACTACGCCGATGGAGCGGTTCTTGGCCAACGGGTAGGGAGAGCTCTTCACGCCATCTATTATATAAGCAAGACTCTTGACCCCTCCCAAGTGAATTATGATACCACCGAGAAGGAGCTTCTTGCCATTGTTTATGCTTTGGACAAATTCCGTTCCTACTTGCTTGGGTCCAAAGTGATTGTATTTTCGGATCACCGTGCTCTCCGACACCTCTTGATAAAGAAGGAGGCAAAGGCAAGATTGTTGAGATGGATTTTGCTTCTTCAAGAATTTGACTTAGAAATAAGGGACAAGAAAGGAGCCGAGAATGTATTGGCGGATCATTTGTCAAGGATCCGGTTTCATGATGAAAATGGAGAAACCTCGATCAATGACTCATTTCCCGACGATATTTTGATGGCCATCCAAACACAACTCGAAAGGCACATCACCCCATGGTTTGCCGATTATGCTAATTATATTGTTGGAAAAGTACTCCCTCCAAATTTGAACCACAACTAAAGGAAGAGATTCCTATTCGAAGTGAAGAGGTACTTTTGGGATGACCCAAACCTCTACAAGGAGTGTAGTGATGGGCTCTACCGGAGATGCATCCCTCAATGGGAAGTCCAAGGAATCTTGGAAGGATGTCACTCATCACCCTACGGTGGGCACCATGGAGTAAGGAGGCCCGTTGCAAAAATTCTTCAATCGGGCTTCTATTGGCCTACAATGTTTCAAGACACAAGAGAATTTATCATTCATTGCGATGCTTGTCAAAGAACGGGGAATATCTCTTGGAGGAACGAAATGCCACAAAGGGGCATTCTAGAGGTGGAGATCTTCGATGTTTGGGGAATCGACTACCAAGGTCCCTTTGTGACATCCAATGGGAATTAGTACATCCTTGTGGCCGTAGACTACGTTTCAAAGTGGGTGGAAGAAATTGCCACTCCAAATGATGATGCAAAAACGGTCACCAAGCTCTTCAAGAAGATAATCTTCCCAAGATTTGGAGTTCCTAGAGCAATCATAAGTGATGGAGGAATGCATTTCCATGAGAAGAAACTTGCATCTCTTTTGACCAAATATGGTGTTCAACATAGAACCGGCTTGGGATATCATCCTCAAACAAGCAGTCAAGTTGAAGTTTCAAATAGAGAGATCAAACAAATCCTTGAGAAAGTTGTGAACAAGACTCAGAAAGATTGGAGCACAAAGCTTGATGATGCTCTTTGGGCTTATAGGACGGCCTATAAGACTCCCATAGGAGCCTCCCCTTACAAGCTTGTCTATGGAAAAGCATGTCATTTGCCAATAGAATTGGAGTACAAAGCTTTTTGGGCAATCCGAGCGCTTAATCTTGATCTCAAATCGAGTGGTCAAAAGAGGATGATTCAAATTCAAGAGTTGGAGGAATTCCGACTACAATCCTATGAGAATGCAAAGATTTACAAGGAAAGAACGAAATTACTCCATGACAAGAGGATTAGACAAAAGGCCTTGCACAAAGGGGACAAAGTCCTTCTATTCAATTCCCGCTACCGACTTTTTCCGGGAAAGTTGAACTCTAGATGGATGGGTCCCTATGTGATAACCGAAGTTGGAAAATATGGAGATTTTGAGCTCAAGGCGGAAGATGGAAGCAAGTTCAAAGTCAATGGTCAAAGATTGAAGCCATACTATGAAGGAGCGTTTATTGGAGAGGTCGAGGTCACCCACCTCGAGCCTTCTCATCCTTAAAAGAACCATCAAAGGGAGAGTTTGGTGGAGTCCTCCCTAAACCACCACTTTTAAATATACTAACCCTCTAACTTGTATTTATAATTTTATTGCATTTCTTTTAATAATAAGCATAAGCTCTTTTCATGAGAGTAAGTGAGGGAGGGTCACTAACAAATTTTTAATGAAGGAATGAACCAATTTTCAAGTGTGGGGAAGCATCTAAGAGAGGAAAGAAAGTCAAAGGAAGAATTCACAGCTTGAACCCGTGCGTGTTCCCTTGAATCCGGCCGTCTTGCTGGAATCCAGGCGTGCTGAGGAGAATCCGTCCGTCCTGCTAAGCTGAGAATTTGAAGATTTTGGGACTGAAGGAGAATCCGAGCGTCTCAGAAGGGAAATGCCCGTCCTGAATAATCCGGCCGGGTTTGCAGAAAGACGCCCGTCTTTCTACCTGTGCATTTCAAGAAAAATCCCTGGAAAGGAATCCGCCCGTCTTCAGAAGAAGACGCCCGTCCCGATAAGAAAGAATCCGAGCGTCTCATGCTCGGGACGCCCGTCTTTGTGGCGTCATATTTTTGGAAACTTAGCTGTGACAGAATCCGGGCGTCTTACCCAGAATCCGCCCGTCCCGAGAAGCCTGAATCCGAGCGTCTTCTGCTCGAATCCGCCCGTCTTCCCACGTTGATTTGACCCGTCTTTTCTTAATTAAAATTACACCCCACCACACATTTAGTGACACATCACCCTTCCTTCCACTTGCATTATAAAACCCACCTCCTTATGACTCCCATGCATATCCAAATCACTCTTAAACCCAACAAAATCAAAAAGCCCCAATTTTCTAGGGTTTCCAAAGACAACACTCAATCAACAAGGAGCATCTTTATTCCTTCACAAATCAAGAGAATCCAGCTTAATAATCAAGGAATGGCACCAAGGAGATCCTCTTTTAGGAATAGGAGAAGACCAAGGATGAGGGGGAGTTCTTCTACCTCCCATGTCAACACATTAAGAAGGGAACATGAAGAGATTGTAGATCTTACAAGGCTTGATGACTTCTCAAATGTGGAATTTGTCAATGATGTGCAAAGATTAGTCTTCCACCGGATTCTAAGTAAGAACATTCTTCCCACTAAGTTTATTTGTCATGATACCTTGAGGAAACTTGGGATTTATCACCAAGTGGAAGCTCTCTTTGAAGTATTTGGTCTCTCCACCCTTTTTCATATGTATGAGCAAACTTATCGATCTCTTGTGCTTGAGTTTTTGAGCTTTTTGAAAATTACAACCTTGAACAAAACAATATGCATAGAGTTTAGGTTGGAAAATATCCCAAGAATGATGACCCCTGTAGAATTCGCAAATGTGCTTGGACTCGATGTTACGCCTACCCGAACATCGAAGCCAAAGAAATACAGTGTTGAACCTTTGTGGAGGGCCATGACCGGCCGGGACTTCATACACAACAAGGAATGTCTTGCTTTTCATATCCAAAATCCGATCTTAAGAGTCACTTACCGGTTTCTCTCGGGCACCCTCTTTGCTCGCCGAGATCCGGCGATCGTGAATCAATTAGACCTTGTGTTTATGGAATCCTACCTCAATATTCAAGGAAGAAGTGCGTACCACTTCAATGCACCGCTAGTGTTACTCGAGAAATGGGCAAAGTTTAGGAATGGTGATGATGACAGAATGAAACACATTGTGAATGGAGGACTCATTACTAGGCTTGCGAAGCATTTCAATCCGAGATTCAACGAGAATAATGAGTATGTTCCACTTTCGGAAAACACGAGGATAAATGAAGATCTTCTTCTCATTCATCATCATTGGATAACCCTTGAGGGGGTTGAAAAGCGGATCAAGTGGTTAACAAAAGGAAGTGATCCGATATATCAACCGATGACTGGCCTACCATGAATTTCCCCGAGAAGAGGACCTTTGTCTCCAATCCCATTTTACCTCATCCCTTCAAACCCAACCCAATCAAGACAAGCACCACCACCTCCAAATCCCCAACAACAACAACAAGACCAACAATCCCAAGATGAGAAGATCAAAGTGCCTCCCTACCCATTTCCTTATCAACCGTATAACCATCCCAACCCCTTCATCCTTCCCCGTGACGACTTTGTCATGGGAATTCTACAAGATTTGCACTTCCGCCAATACGAAACCAACGTGGACATTTACTATGCACTCTATCCTCACTACCACGATATGGTTCAAAAGGGAAAGATTAGTGAGGAAGGAGCATTTCCCTCATGGGCTCATATGGACCTACTCTTCCCCAATTCGGAGAGGGCAAATGAAGGAGCAAACGGGAGACAAGAGGAGGGAAGCAACAATTCTTGCGGAGGGGACACGGTGGAGCTTGAAAGTGAAGAGGACGAGTTCATGGACCCAAGTATGAGTGATGCATCAAAGAAGATATGGGATAGCGATTTAGAAGGAGATGATAACGATCTCTAGAGGATTACTTCATAGCTAGGTGGAGCGGGCGAGAGGCACCCACCTAAGTTTAAGTGAAGTTCCCTCATCTCCTCTCTTTAATTTTCAAGTTTCATGAAAAGAAGTTTGTGTTTTGTTAACTTGTATATTTATTTATCTTGATCATTTTTGGAGTAGTCCTAGCACCATAGAGGACTAACACCTCGGCCCCATTGAGGTGTTCTCATTTTATTGTTCCCACCTTTTGAAAATGCAAAATGACAAAATTAGTTTCATGCATTGCATAGTGTGTGCATGAACTACACCCAACCTTAGGACATTAGCAATAATGTCTAGATCGGTTTGGGGAAGTTAATGCATACACAATGGGAGGTAATCTAAATTATCCTCTCCGTCATAAACAAAAACCATGCATCATGTAGTGTAGACTAGTGTAGCTTGCATTTAGTGTAGAAATCATGCATCATGTTTGCATAATTTCCCATCATTTTGGCCATTGAGGACAATGCCCATATTAGTGTGGGGATGAGGAATTCTAACTTAACTTTTATTCAAAAATCCAAAAAAATTGAAAAAATTCGAAAAACCATAAAAATTTGAAAATTGAAAAACCCAAAAACAAGTTCATTTCTTTTTTAGTGTAGTCATGTACATATTTTTGTATATATTATGTTTGTTCTATCCTTGTTCACATTGATTGACTACGCCACATCCGAGGCATGAGGATCATGAAGACCGCATGGTATGATCTTTCCAATCTCCTTTTTCCTCTTTATGTTAATGACTATGTGGCTTTATTTTGATTGATGCGGTATAACAATGTGAACTTAGGACTTGCATTTAGTTTATATGTCATATTAGTTGGTAGAATCACTTGCATTAGGATGTATATAATAGTTGCATCATGGCATGTAGTTGCATTTAGATGAAATATTTTGAAAAGTGCCTAATTGAGAACTTTGACAAGAGCAACTAACCCATTACAAATACTTTTTCAACTTAAGACTTTGCCTACTAGAATGGTTGTAAAAGACCCTAGATTGTGTCATACTAGTGTCTTTTGACCCATGACCCAAAGCCTAGTCAAGGGTTTGCATGTGAGTCACCTATTCCAACCCCGTGATGCGATGTGGACTTGGTTAACTTGTCTAGGTGACCTTGATTGACCTTGTGGTAAGGCAACCCAAAAATACTTTCTATCAATAAGTTTGAAGTGCTCATTTCGAAAATTTTGTTATGTGGAAGTAATTTATTGCCAAGAAAACCTCAAATGATATGAAATGTTGAAATGTTGAGAATTTTAGTTGTTTTGATGGAGGCGTACCACTTCGATGTGCTTTGGAGAGGGATCCATTGAATTGGGCCCCCACACGGTTGTGAATTTAACCGCCCAGAGACAGAGTGACTATCACCCCGAAAAGCTATTGTCTAGAGGTTAACCGGTTGCCTAATAAGCGATTGGCGAAAGCAAAGGACATTAGCCCGGAAGGGACAAACCCCATCTCTAATTTTTGAAATGAGAAAGTTTAATGAGGTCAATTTTTGAATACTAGTCATATCCACCCTTTTTTATAAATATTTGAGCATTTCATTCCCAAAAAGCCTTTTTGTCAAGCCACTTTGTCGAGCTTGGGACGATCCATGACCTTTACTTTTGTAGAGAATTCGAGATTTGTCATGTCATATGCTACTAGCAACATAGGAATCATCATTCCATACCATCCGATCGCTCTTGACGAAAGCATTTGGAAATTGAGGATGAAAGTAGTCTAGTTTAACACCATTTGGAGGTGATTTAGTGCCATCCTCTTAGCCTTAGTAATTTGTTGAACTAGTATTTGTGAAGGATTATATGCTCTTAAATTTTTTCTCTTTTAGTTGCCTCCGCCACTTGATGAGGAAGTGGCTATTCCTTTTGTAGATGCTCCATTATTTGATTTTGTGTGCTTAATGTTTGGATGTGTCGCCATTTTGGCAAGACCCACCTTGCCTTGCAAGAAGGCATCCTACCTCATGGTTGTCTTGTTGTTAGTTGAAGGGGCGGAGTGAGACCCGCTAATTGTCTCATATCGGCTATGTTATTAGGTTAGTTTAAATAATGGTCCTAGTCTTTGTCACCTCTTTACTCGATACGAGCAAAGGTTCGGTTTGGGTATATTTGATGTGACCATAATTAGCGCATATTTAGTCCCCGAATTAGCCTTGTTCCCATGCATTTTAGTGCATATTTGGGTCATTTATTGTCTTTAGTTCTTTGTTTTGCATATTCTTTGAGGTTTTGTGTCCTTGGTAGGAAAGGAGTGCAAACCTTGCATTTTCATGGCAAAATGAGACTAAATTGATTAAATTCAATGACTAAGCATCAAGGAGAGACAAGATTAGAAGGCCTTTCTACATATTATAGTAGATGAGCAATGTTGAGGAAAGATCCTTGCATCCCCAAGGAAATCCCCAAGGATTTTACGAAGAAAAGGGAAGAAAAGAAGAAGAAACAAGACTGAGGTGCAATCCGTGCGGATTGTCCTGAATCCGGCCGTCCCCAGCACGACAATCCGTGCGTCTTCCTTCAAAGACGCCCGGGGAGCAGCTCCAGAAGACGTGCGTCTTCTCCCAAAGACGCCCATGAAGGAAAAATAGATTCATATACATGTTAACATACTCAAATATGTCAAAACTAATTTGTCATAAAATTAAAACGGATCTTATGCATGCAAACGATAATATAAATAGAGGAGAAATCATGTCCTTACATAGTAGATTTCGGCTATTAGGGCACAAGAGAGATCACCTTTCTCTTCTTGTTCTTGAGCTTTTCCAATGGAAGAACAAAGATCTAAGTGTAAGATCTCTCCCTATGTATTATACCCAAGGCTTCTCTTAATATAATTAATATTACAAATACTAGTTATAATATTAATCAAAGGTAGAAAATTGAACCAAAACTTTTATAAAACACTTATTTGTTTCGGTTTTTAAGAGAGAAGAAGAGAGGATTTTATCTCACTAGAAATCTCTATATTTGATGATGGAATAGAATGAATAATGATATACAACATTTTGTATATTATTAGGTAAAAATAAAACAAAAGCCATGATGGCTTTTGCCTTCTCAAAACCGGGTAAGAGGAGGGGTTTTTGGGGAGCCAATGCATGAACACCTTTGTCTTCACAAGAATATTAGGGTTGCATGGCTAGGAATGTAGGTAATCATTGTGTTCTTATAATAATTAAACAAACACAATATTAGCTTCCACTAACCTTTTATTTCGGCACAATGGATAATATAGAGTCCATATTATTTTTGTCAATTGTCTATATGTTACATGTCACATGTCACATATATTTGTTATGTAATTTTTATCATATCAAAAATCAACGTATTAATAAAAATACGTCACATACAAAAATTGACTTAGTAATTTCATAATTACTTATGCCAAAAATTTTACCAATTTATAAATCACAACTGATTGTATTTATAATAATTCATTCAATTTAATTGTTACATTAAACAATTATTTCATCCGAGTAATGATACAATTCAATTACTCGGACCGTATCTTATTTAATCACATTTCAATATGATACGTAAATTTTACTTCCAAAATCGTCCGTCAATTTTCAAGTAATTTAATTAACTCGTAACATTATACGATTAATTAAATAATCAATTAAGAGTGTTGCCCTTTAGGTATGACCTAGGGGTCAATCGATCACCACCGTCACACGACAAGAATGTCAAACTCTAGTCAACCAATCATTACCGATATATGTTGACCAGTTGTGAGAACAAAATTACTTCCCAATTGTATTCATTTTAATGAGACTTAAACATGTGATCATCATGATCAACAGTCGTGATCGCATTATTGTCGGAGGACACATATTCCAACAATCTCCCACTTGTCCTCGACAAGTGTGCGTCACCAATTCTCTTGTCCTATTACTATCTCCCACTCAATGCAAGGTGTCTTTCAGGTCGTACTTGCAAGTGATCATATCAAGAGTGGTTTCCTCGATCCGGAGAATAATCGATTGACCGGATTTATCCACTCTGGATGCCATCCGAGCGTGGCCACGCATTTCGATTCATTACTCCTCGAGTGGCCCCGAGATATTGTTATAACCCTGACTAGGGGTGGACAATTCCTATCGCACTCATTCCCTTGAACTAGCCACAGCCATCATAACCCAAAATATGCCCATTTGACCCCATTTACGAAGGTCGTAGTAACACAAATCAAAGTTAATCCGAAACTGTGCCATCTTAGGAGAATAGTCTTTAGTCAAAAGAATCGACTCATTTGAATACTATAGTAGCTCTCGCCACGACCAGGCTATATAAATTTGCCAGAACTCTATAAGCGGTCATTAGCCCGACAAAATGTTCCTAACAGTCTGCCTATGTGATCGACTAGTCATCTCACATGACTGTATGGCACTTGAACTTGCCATCAATCGCCTCACACTCTAGTCACTTCGAGACGTCACCTCATATAAGTAACTATGGGCAAAAACAATGTTAATCCATGTTCACTTTAACGGGGTTCAATTGTCTCTACAACCCGTTTGGATATAACAATGTTCAAAGTGAGTTAATAATAACTCAAACGACAAGTGTCGACATCACACTCGGGTAGTCAATATCATATTACAACCTTGTGATGTTTATCATAAGTATAAACACTTATTGATTGCAATAGAAGTTTAACATCCCATGTGTCCATGTGTTCAAACTTCTTACACTTGCATTTTCCTTTACATTCATGTTTTCTCTCATAGCATGAATCTTACCAAGTACACATCAAGGTTCTCGACCTTGGTTTTGGTTCTTTAACTTGAAAGAACTTTCTTATCGCTCATCTCATAACGAACGAATTTGCGATGAATAATACAACTTGTACTGATCAAGTGTTCCATCCACACACAATGCACTAGGTATATGTTTTGTAGAATCTTGTAACAATTTACAAGATTATTCAACTTAGCACTTCTCACAAGTCCTAGCTTTACTAGGAAAGATTGTTTTTGAATAACTTCTTATTCAACCAAGCATCTTTCCAAAGCTTCTCATTTCTCTTTCTAGCTCGAAAGTTTTAGGATTCTCATAAATCCTTACCTGTGTTCGGATTTCATATATATGTGCAACCTATTGTCACATAATCGAGTATTCCGTCAAACACCGAAATCGCTCATCGGATTCTACTCGAGAATTCATGACGTTTCTTTTATGGCTCACCAACCAATCATCATGCTCTTATGCATATGATTCAAAATTGGACACGTACATGATCATTCTAATGGCGGAAACATTAGTTACTAATAATCATGAGATCAACCGTTCTCAGGTTCAATGAACTACCATGACTGCTAATGGTAATCCCATTTTCATTCATATGAATAACCTATGTATATGTTGATATGATGTGTATCTCTTAATACTAATCCAACATTCCTGATGCAATTGGATTCATCATTGTCCATTTTCATCCAGAATTGAAAACTCAAACGCTTCTTTATGAAAGAAGGCATTAGCTCGTCATTCTTTAATGAGTAATGAGTTTTATACATTCAAGGATGATAGCTCCCACTAAATTCCATGTCTTCACATGAGAATTTCCTAACTCCCACTCAATTCAACATATTTTGAAATTGACTTCTCAATCGAAATTTGTCAAAGATATAAATATAAATTGCTTTGCCAAGTTACTAGGATAAAACCATATATGTTCCCATCATATCCTTTCAAAAAGCCTATTTTGAAGTGGTCTCATCTCAACCTTACGGAAAGAGATTTTTAAATCTCTAACACACTCATGTCATAATGATGTGTAGTAATGTCATTATTCAAATATAAACAATATCTAGAATACGTCCCTCGCAAATACCCTTTTGGAAGGAGATTTAACCATTTCATAGCGAGGTTAAGCAATGACATTTGCGTGGTTAAAACGTTGGCTATTGAAGATATCGGAATATCAATCTTTGCAACTTAATCTTGATCATAACTAGTATGTTACTTTGATTCATTTAGGCTCTTAAGTAAAACTCATGATTGAAACTATTTGGTCAAAATTTATCATATAGAACTTAGTCAAAACTTGTTAAGACTTTACATTAGTCATTTTTATCCAAAACTTCTTTTGGTCTCCTCGTGTAGTTATTTTGAGAATTTACTCTTATGATTACTACACTTGGTCTCATTAGTTATATAGAACTAACTTGAGACCATAGATCTCATCTATTTGGTATACTATGTAAATAGATATACCTTTATTCAAATCATTTTCTCTTGTGTAGATCTACATTTACACAAGTACACAATTTTATCTTGCCTTGTGTGTTGTGTCCTCATTTTTCTCCCACTCTATCTTTAGAATAAATACACTATATATTCAAAGATAGCATATGAGACACTAATCAATGATGTTGAAGTATAAGGAGAACTATCTCATAGACAGACTAATAGTAATTGATTTCATGTGTGTACTTGGTGATTGACATACCTTTAAGAGAGTTCATAGACTCAAAATCACTTCATAAATGATCATACACAAGCCTTAAGCATGTGGACATATAATGAAACCCGTCATTATAATTGTCTATTAGATCACCTTTAAGTGAATGATCTTATGTTTCAAAACGCAAGCATTTAAAGATGAATTTTAGAACATTAAAAGGATAAATGATAAAACGGGTGACTTGGGTTGCAAACCAAGTCACTATCATCCAAAATACAACTCATTATCCAAAATACTTTTCCATGTCGAACACGGAAACTCAAAGTTCTAGAATCCAAAACATAACTTAAAATAAGACAATGAAAAACAAAGCTCCATAAAAGCTATTCTTAGCTTCTCCATGGTTTCTCATGCTTGTTTTTCTTTTCCCTTGTCTTTGCTTGGTGGAGGCCCTATTTACAATAAAAAGGGAGATACATTATCACAACTTTGCATCATAATACCATAGTTGAATTTAGAAACATAAAAGAAGGTTAGTCATTTACCTCTTTGGAGTGATCTTTCCAGCTTTGATATCACCAAGGTATTTGGAACAATTCCTTTTCCAATGACCCATGCCGTTACAATAATGGCATTTGTCAAGAGGACCCTTCTTGACTTTGGATGTGCTAGCTTCACAAGACTTAGCTTTGGTGAATGTGGGAGCTTGCTTCTTGCCCTTTCTCCCATTCTTCTTGAACTTCCCCTTACTCTTTGTGCTTATGTTAAGCACATCCTTGGGAGGGTTCACATTTAACCCCATGTCCCTCTCGGCTTGCACAAGTAACTTGTGCAACTCCTCAAGAGACACATCCTTGTCTTGCATGTTGAAATTCACCCGGAATTGCACATATGCCTTGACTTTAGACAAGGAGTGTAGAATCCTATCTACGATGAGTTCTTTGGGGATTTCAACCTTTTGAATTTTCAAGGTCTCGACAAGCTCCATGAGTTTGAGCACATGAGGGCTAACCTTTTGGCCCTCTTTGAAGTCGAGATCAAAGAATGCCGCGGCCGCCTCATATTGGACGATCCGCGGAGTTTGTGGAAACATGGTCACAAGTTTGGAGTAAATCTCATTAGCATTGCCCATTTTGAAGGCTCTCCTTTGGAGTTCCGCCTCCATTGCAAATATCAATACATTTTTCATTGCGGCGGACTCCTTTTGGTAAGCCTCATAGGCTTCCCTAGTGGCCGCGGTGGACCTAGCGGAGGGTTCGGGTGGAGAGGCCTCGGTAAGGTAACGAAGCTTGTCGTCACCCTCGGCGGCTAATTTGAGTTGGGCATCCCACTCGGAGAAATTTGACCCATTCTTTTCAAGTTTACATCGATCCATAAAGGATCGGAGCCAAGATGAAGTAGCGAGTGGTGTAGCATTAGGAGTTGGTGTTGCCATTTGTTATGAATAAGAAGTGGTCTACAAAACAAAATATAAGGAGTAAAACATATGTCGTTTTAATTATACTCGTAAAAATGAATGATTTAAACAAGTTTTATGCATTTTTCTAGTGACCTCTACCCAACTAGAATAAATGATTCCAAGACCCAAATTCATATCGACTTAGGCAGGGGTAGCCGATGAAACCCTTATCAATATAACTCGGTGGATTAACTTTTAATCGATTCTACTTTTAGAACTCTTGGTCGATAAAATTACTCTAATATTTATCTATAGCCCAAAACACATCAATAAGGGCACGGGGTAGCCGATGAAACCCTTATCAATTACTTTTGTTGAGTTCAATCCAAATTTAGAATAAATGTGTCCATTATCCAAACCCACATTAACTTAGGCACGGGGTAGCGATGAAACCCTCATCAACATGAATTCGGTGGATTAGACATTTATCACCCACTTCCCCTACGTAACAAGGTTTGTACCACGGGGTAGCCGAGTGCACTCCCTCGCGAAATAGGTTTTCATGGTTTCTACTATTTGGTAAGGCTATGTCTCAATTAGTAGTTTTAGCGAGAGGTCATGTCAATTTATTATCTATCACGTTATAAGTGAACTAAAGCGGTGAACTACGATAATTCTAATTGACACGGTCGATAAACTCGATAAAATAAGGATGCATGTTTAGTTATGGCGATTTAGCGATGCATGTGACATAAAATAAAATGCAAGCATAAAGATAAAAATCCTAGTATGGCCTTTCCTAAAATAGAAAAACTATTAATCTATTACATATTCGGAAACCAACTCCATTGGTCCCTTGAACTTCGGTTGTGGCACACATCTCGAGGTAACACCGTCTTTATGTATCGCCATTCTTGAAGTAATCCGTCTTTTGGAACTCCGGAATGAATAAAATTACATAATAAATTACATAATTTCCTATTATACATTTGTAACTAAAATAAAATAAATCTATTAAATTACAAAACGGTGATACGAGATCACAATAAAAATTACAACCGAATCGATATTCCCATACATTTCGGGAAATACCAATTAAAATCTAAGGCCATACTAAGTAAAATTACATAATTCAAAAATTACATAAATTAAAATTATGACAATCATAAGGAAAATGCAGCATTATAATATGTATGAACATGCTCAATTTTTATGCTAAATTGCCTTTTAATTAGCCAATATCGTATATTACTCGGTTTTTTACAGTTTGCGTGATTTCAACATTTTATAATCACAAAAATGCATAAACTCATATTTATGCATAAGTTAATTACCCTAACCTCTTAGGACTCAAAATATAGTCTTCACTAATAATTTGACCATAATTAACCTTTATTTATAAAATTGTTCAAAAATGGACCAAAAATTACAAAAATAAGCCATTAAACTTCAAATAAATCTAAAAATTTCAAATAAATTCAAAATTTGAAATTTAAATTCATGAACGTTCTGGAAAAATTCCATGACACTCATAATGTTCAAAATCTTAGGTTAAAAATTTCAAAATTTTCCGGAAAAACAATGTTGCGGTTTATCGATATTTAATAAAATAATCATAAAAACATGGAAAAATTATTTTCATTAACCTTTCAATTTTAGATCTGAAAACAAATATAATAAAATGCAACATTAGACGTTTTTCCTAAGTCATAGATTATATTTTATTAATTTTCACTAATAATGTCACTATTTATGCCATTTTTCTTCAAAAATTCATAAATCATGCTAAAAGACTTATTTATAGCCAATTATTTTACACACATCTTGTAAAATTGCATGTGACAACATATTAATTTTATATGACCAGATTCGAAATTTAACTCATATTAACCTTTTTTTCTCTTAAATCCGAATTTAATGATGAAAAAATCATTTTTCGAGCATAACAAGTCCAAAAATTATGAAAATTTACAGGTTATCTCAAAATAATATATGTAACAACATATCCAAAAACCAAGTGAAAATTCGAAGTATAGCTATTTTTAGACCAAAAATGACATTTTTACTCATAAAATCACATTTAAATGCCATTATTGTAAATTATGAACAATAAAAATCCGAAAAAATAACCAAAATATCCTAAAATACTATAGGACCAGAAATATTAACATGCATGTAATAATTTCGTGATATATCATAATAACACAAATTTTACAAGTTTTATTTTGTTATTCATATAACTCGGAAAAACTTTTAACCAATTTGCATGCAAACAACCATGGCTCATGATACCGATTGAAGGAAAAATAGATTCATATACATGTTAACATACTCAAATATGTCAAAACTAATTTGTCATAAAATTAAAACGGATCTTATGCATGCAAACGATAATATAAATAGAGGAGAAATCATGTCCTTACATAGTAGATTTCGGCTATTAGGGCACAAGAGAGATCACCTTTCTCTTCTTGTTCTTGAGCTTTTCCAATGGAAGAACAAAGATCTAAGTGTAAGATCTCTCCCTATGTATTATACCCAAGGCTTCTCTTAATATAATTAATATTACAAATACTAGTTATAATATTAATCAAAGGTAGAAAATTGAACCAAAACTTTTATAAAACACTTATTTGTTTCGGTTTTTAAGAGAGAAGAAGAGAGGATTTTATCTCACTAGAAATCTCTATATTTGATGATGGAATAGAATGAATAATGATATACAACATTTTGTATATTATTAGGTAAAAATAAAACAAAAGCCATGATGGCTTTTGCCTTCTCAAAACCGGGTAAGAGGAGGGGTTTTTGGGGAGCCAATGCATGAACACCTTTGTCTTCACAAGAATATTAGGGTTGCATGGCTAGGAATGTAGGTAATCATTGTGTTCTTATAATAATTAAACAAACACAATATTAGCTTCCACTAACCTTTTATTTCGGCACAATGGATAATATAGAGTCCATATTATTTTTGTCAATTGTCTATATGTTACATGTCACATATATTTGTTATGTAATTTTTATCATATCAAAAATCAACGTATTAATAAAAATACGTCACATACAAAAATTGACTTAGTAATTTCATAATTACTTATGCCAAAAATTTTACCAATTTATAAATCACAACTGATTGTATTTATAATAATTCATTCAATTTAATTGTTACATTAAACAATTATTTCATCCGAGTAATGATACAATTCAATTACTCAGACCGTATCTTATTTAATCACATTTCAATATGATACGTAAATTTTACTTCCAAAATCGTCCGTCAATTTTCAAGTAATTTAATTAACTCGTAACATTATACGATTAATTAAATAATCAATTAAGAGTGTTGCCCTTTAGGTATGACCTAGGGGGTCAACTGATCACCACCGTCACACGACAGTAATGTCAAACTCTAGTCAGCCAATCATTACCGATATATGTTGACCAGTTGACAGTAACAAAATTACTTCCCAATTATATTCATTTTAATGAGACTTAAACATGTGATCATCATGATCAACAGTCGTGATCGCATTATTGTCGGAGGACACATATTCCAACAGCCCGGGCAGTGGCTCACGAATCCGCCCGTCCCGTGCCTAAGACGCACGGATTCCAGTCCAGCACAAATTCGTTTCTTCAAGCTTCAAAGAAAGAAGCCCTTCCTTCGAAAAATACCGGCGTCTCCCTGCTCAAATCTCAAAAAGTGTAATTACTAGTTTAGCCCTTAGTTAACCCTAATGCATCCACCTAATTTCCACTATAAATACCCCATTAGTCTAATTAGAAGAGCATGTTCTTCTTATCAATTATTAGAGTAGTTAATATCAATCAAATCTCTCTTTAGTTTTGTAATCAACAATTAATCAAGTTTTAATACAAGTTTTATTTCCTTAATCTCTCTTTTGTTCATCCTTTATTTTGGGTAATTGAAGATTATTTGGGTTATTATTGGGAGATTGACAACCTCTCAATCAAGCATCAAGTACTTCTTTTATTCTTTGCTTTATTATTGGAATCATTAATAGGTATAATTCTCTTAATCCCATTTTAATTATTGTTAATTACTTTCATTTATTCATCATGTTTCATTTTTTTGGTATGATTGACAACCTTGCAAGCATGATCAACATGATAATGAGTGAGTAGTGACCTAGCTAGGGTTAATGGGTAATTAGGGGAAACCAACATGGGGAATGATTCATGCTTAAATTAATATGCTTTCATGGTTTATTTGCTTGCTTGTTTTGATCTCAACTCATGCACATGTTATGTTTGATGAAATGTGAGCCTATGAATCCTTGCATTTTTTACCCATAACCTATCTTTTCAATGAGACTTGTAAGACATAAACCAACTCGAGTCTCATTAGACCATGCATGTTGTTGAGTAGGGAAGATTAAGTCGACTTGTAGGTGTTGTACAATCTAATCGATTCGGCTCCGGGACCCAAACATTCCTAGGATTGTAAGATATAACCCAACTCAATCCATCACAACAATAATTGCTTGCTTATAATTTGAGAACATGTTTGTATGATCAATTCCCATGATTCCCCTATGACCCCATGATACCCTAGTGCTTTTTATCAATTGTTTACAACCCTTTCAATTCATCTTGCTTATTTACTTTCATTGTTATTTAGTTTAGTGACCTTCTACATCAACCCAAATTATGACACCTCTAAGACACCACTAGTTTCAATAGAAATCTCATCTCAATTCCCGTCCCTTGGGATCTGACCTTTACTTGCCTCTTTACTAATTGTAGAGTTGTTTGTGAAGTTATAAATTATGTTTTGGTCTAGGTGCTCCTAACGACAAGTTACCGAAAAGATTTAGTCCGACCATCACACTAGTCAAATTGATCAAAAAACTATTAAGGCCGATCTGGATCTCATATTTCTAGACCATGGAATATGAGTCGGGGAGGGGTGTTTAAGGTCCACTGCAGTGACGAGCACGGGAACTAGGCCTTTGGTTTTTTTTTTTTTGAAAGAAACGAACATTTCATTAATAGAACATCATACGACACTTACAAAGGATATGAATAATCGAAAAACAATCTAATATAAACCAAAGAAAAATATTTTTCTTATAAACTAGGAATCTCAAAACATGTTCTGACAATTCGGCTCGTCCTATTATCGTTATCTTCATGTAGCTTTTGAGGGGATCCATCGTTTGATAGAGATAAAATTTACCCTTGATTGATTCCAAACCATCAACGAACTATTCTTGACTATATTACTGATGAGATTAAACACACGAATAAATGGAAAACCTCTGAAATAACGGACGGAAAAACGGATCTCACCAAAAGGGAGAATATTATTGAATAGAAGATAGATCTGCATACTATTGGTGGAAAAATAAAGCAATTTTGGGGGCTTACCATCGATTGATGATCGATGGGAGCCCCCATAAAATAAACTAGGCCTCCGATTATTATCATCAAATTTACAAGATTTGTTGATAGAATTCAATACAAACCTTGAAGTATACTACTACCTCTGATTCTTTATAACAAGAAGTTTAAGAGTGTACCATGTGCGTAATTGGCTTATAATGGTCTTTATAACAGGAATTTTTATTCAAAATGATGTTAAAAATGCTATTTACAGTAGTAAATCGTATTGCGGGTTTTTATACGGCGAATATGGATCTTATTTTTTTTAGACTATGGATATGAGTCAGGTCTATCTGGAAAATTTAAATGAGTCTGATCTTGTCGTTGAGACTCATAAGTCATACCCAATTGGACACATATTTTTTTTAGTATTAAGTATCCCAATTGTTAAATCTTGTCAACAAGTTACTACAAATCGGCGATATTATTAACAACTACCCAAACTACCCCTCTTATCTCTTTCATCCTAGTTAAACCACAAGTACTGATATTTCACTAAAAACCAAACACAAAAATAAAATCCGCTTTCAAAACTTCAATTTTTTTCTTAAACAATGAATCGAATAATTATCATTGTCATCAAGTTACTAATTATCGTCGACAGTATTAATGAAATACCTCCAAACACTTTAATTTATAACGTTAAACTGGTCGAAACAACATTAAACGAATTAAAACAACGTTGAACTAATCAAATTAAACGAATTGAAACATTGCTAAACTAATCGATTTACAAAAAAAAAAAAAAATAGAGGGAAGGTGCCGAACGTGGAACCATCAAACATAAAGTCAATTCCTAGACACGAATGTGCGACCACCATGTCTATACCTGGACCAGACCTTGAACAACCATGACAGGGCAGTCGTATACCTATCAAAAATACCAACAGGCTCTAACTAATATAGCTAGGGAAGTCAGGTCGATCTCCACAGGGAGATGGGAAAATGTCAACTTTGTCTAAGTTTGTCACGGTAATCGATTTGGGGGGTTTTAATCGAGTTGTTCTAAACTAATGAGAATGAGAAAGAGAAAAAGGCAGGAGAATAAAGATTAAGCAGACAAGGAAAAAGCAGCTAAGATAGTCAGTTCACCATGATCATTCAATCAAGCAATCTAGGTCTCAGGTCAATGCAAGTATGGTCAAAGGGGCAGTGAATATCTCCTTCCGGTCTCAATTCGCCCTAAAGCACAAATAGCTTAGCTTCCGCCCTCACTACGGTGCCCTAATGTTCGCTACGAGTCTCACCCTTTCCAACCTTCCGGTCCAGGTCAAGGTTTACTATGATTTAAATGTCTCATTGCGTCGATTCAATTAGACAGATACATTTAAGTGCAGCGATTAACAACAAGGACTACACAAGCATTAACCTAATAATTCAATTACTCTTCCTTCATAATCATGGATTTCCTAGCCTTAGCAAAAGAGAATTAGCTACACATTACTATCGAATCAACAACGATAATATATAGAGAATGAAAATTAAACATGTTAATAATGAAAACAGGGGGATCGAATAAGGCAATAATAAAAGCAAGAAGAGAAAAGGAGAATTCAAGAAGCAATTACGATTAAGAAATAAAGGGAGTAATAATACCGATTAAAATTCCGAATCCGAGTAGAAAAGAGTAGTAGAAGAGTAAAATGAAAGAAGCAGTGGAAAAAGATGAAGTAGAAGTGAATGCGGAAGAGTTACGCAGTCTACCCCTTTTAGTAGCACACGAAATTCTCCCCCTTAAACCTAATCCAAAGCTTAATTACAAAAGCCCATACGAAAATAGGCAGAAAAATACAAATATAAAGCAAACCACTCGATCGAGTGGAACTAAACCGCTCGATCGAGTAATTAAGCAGCAATCCCTTCGATCGAGTGAAAATAAACCACTCGATCGAGTAACTCCTTGTAATGCCTTCTCGATCGAGTAGATATGTTACTCGATCGTGTAATCTTCATAAAATAAAGCATTCGATCGACTGGAAAAGTAGTCGATCGAGCTATTTTGGCACGTTTAAGCACTAATACACCTTCCGAAACCAGCTCACGCATCCTCAAAGTGATAAACTCCAAGCTCTGATTCCTTGTTCTCCATAAATGCATGCAAATGGAATGAGTTTAGGCTCGATTTATCTTCTATTCGGTCTAATCCTGCAATTTACACAAAACGAACCAAAGTAGACTATTCGGGGGTGTTTGTAGCTAGATGCCACGTAAAATAGTATAGAAATGCGTGTAAAAAGGAGGTAAAAACCATATATAAAATACACGCATCAAATCTCCCCAAACCAAACCTTTGCTTGTCCCCAAGCAAACTATGAATGCAACTAAGAAAAAAACAGTGGAACGGGACCAACACATCAGCTACAAATCATCCACCAAAACCAGTTTAATGCAACAACTAACAAAGTGGCAAATGATAAGTGCAAACGAGTTAAATCAATGTTTCAAACTTACTGAACCGTCGACCTTGCAAGACTCAAAGATATCGGACTCTCACGGGTCGCTCATCACTCAAATTCAGGCACCAGGTGAGTATATACGTGAAAGATAGAAAGAAGTAAAGACACTCACCTAACTCGACCTATAAGAACATGCATGCAGCTACAACCGTACATAAGCATTCCAACCATACTAATGACCAAGACACATGCCGAGGACTTACATTTGGGTAAGTGAGGTAATGGGTAAGAAGGGGCTAAGATGAATTTGGATATGTGGAGTTAGTAGCCAAACTAGCAGCACGGATCCAAATTATGAAACTGCATCCCAACTTCGTACTCAATATAATAATACAGAGTGGTACAAATTCAATGCACTCAACTCACAATACACCATAAACTTGTCAACTCCCCATAAAATATAAATAGGCAATGGGAGTGAAAATCATCCATACAATTTTTTCGTCTTTCGCATATGATTTTTCTTTCTTTCAACTCTTTTTTCATATTTCCAATTTTTTTTCTTTTCATTCTTTTTTTTTTTTTTTTTTTCATTTTTCATTCATTTTCTTTCAGCATTTCCTTCTTTTCATTCCCTTCGATTCTTCCACCAACTTCTGAAATCAGATATATAACCAGACTGCAGTGAAGCATTTCAAACAGCTACTCATCACTAGCTTGGCTAGGGTAGGAAAGATTATAGTTTGTAGCTAGTAGGACAAAAAGGGCAATTTGGTTATGTAAGGCTCATGGGTAGAATGAAATAAAGGGAACTGCCTCTCCTAACATGTGTCACCATCCACAGACCGAATGCATACAGGTGTTAAGAAGACTAGACTCATGCTTATGCAAATTAATGTTACATGCTTTACAGAGAGTACTACTCACATCCTAAATGAAACCGGTCATGAATGTCACCAGTTTGTAGAGCTCTAACCTCAGAATGTAATGTAGCTTGCCAATATATGAGTCAAGTCTATTCGTTCAGATAAGAGAGAATCAAAAAGTCATAGATCATGCACATTATCATGCCAACTAAATGTCAAGAATATTCAAGGCAGAGGTAAGGATTCAATGTAGCATCAACGTTCAAACGTTCCGACTCAAATTAAACAATTTTTGAAAATTTTGTGAATTTTTGAATTTAAGAACGACAATGCATGCAGAAGTAAATAAATGTGCAAACAGAAATGCAAAGAAAACATGCAGACACAGATATGGATGCATACCTCCCCAAACCAAACCGTAAAATGCCCTCATTGTACCAAAAATAGGGAAAGAAATGCAAACTAAGGAGAAAAGGATAAGTGGAGTCGGAAAACTTACAAAACGTCATGAAGAGGGACCTCCCCAAACCAACCATGAACATTGGAGGTCAAAGGAAACCTAGCAGTAGCTCAACAGACGAAAAGAAGCAGCTGGAAGACGAAACAACTCGATCGAGTAGCTTGGAACAGCTCGATCGAGTGAATTGGTGTCAAAAGGGCTCGATCGAGTGAACTATTACTCGATCGAGTGGGCGTGAATTTGCAGCTTGTCGATCGAGTACATATGTTACTCGATCGAGTGATTCTTAACTCAAATGTGCTCGATCGAGTAGAAAAACTACTCGATCGAGTAAATTGCACCTGCAAAACACGAGTAAAGAGCAAGGGAAATACAAAGGGTGCATAAAACAGCGTTTACAGTTCAACAAAAAGCTAAATGTGAAGGAAAAAGTTCAACAAAAATACAACAAAACAGTCCGGGCTGCCTCCCGGAGAGCGCAGGTTTAAGAGGTCCCGCACGACCATTTATGGCATCAATTAAGTGGCTCGTCAAGCTCGTCGAAGTACAGGACTTCAACATGATTGTCTGCTTCATTTGCCTTGTGATAACGCTTCACATACTGCCCATTCACCTTGAACCGATTTCCCTCGGGGCTTTCTAGTTCAACGAATCCAAATTTAGTAACAGCTGTCACTGTATAAGGACCACTCCACCTGGACTTCAGATTGCCAGGAAATAATCGCAGTCGGGCATTAAACAGCAACACCTTTTGCCCAACATTAAATTCCCGAGGTAGAATTCTTTTGTCATGCCATCTCTTCGTCTTTTCCTTGTAAATGCGTGAGCTATCATAGGCATTGAGCCTAAACTCTTCCAATTCATCTAACTGCAAAAGACGATTCTGATCATACAACTTAGGATCAAAGTTAAGCTCACGAATTGCCCACCAAGCCTTACATTCCAACTCAACAAGTAAATGACATGATTTCCCATAAACTAACCGATAAGGTGATGCACCAATCGGTGTCTTAAAGGCAGTTTTGTAGGCCCATAATGTGTCTTCTAATTTAAGACTCCAGTCCCTCCGTGATTTAGAAACTTCTTTAGACAAGATCTCTTTAAGCTCGCGATTAGAGACCTCAACCTGACCACTAGTTTGGGGATGATACCCCAAACCACGCCGGTGTTGAACACCAACTTTAGACAAAATAGAAGTTAGTTTCTTTTCTTTAAAGTGCATTCCCCCATACTAATGACGACCCTAGGGACACCAAATCGGGGAAATGTGACCTTTTTAAACATTTTTATCACGGTCTTGGCATCACAATGAGGTGAGGCAATTGCCTCAACCCACTTCGACACATAATCTACCGCTACTAAAATGTACTTGTTACCTTTACTAGACGGGAACGGTCCTTGGAAATCAATGCCCCAGACATCGAAAACCTCAACCTCTAAGATACCATTTTGTGGCATCTCATGTCTCTTTGAAAAGTTCCCTGATCGTTGGCAGGCATCACAAGTTGAAACAAAAGACTTAGCATCAGCAAACAAAGAAGGCCAGTAAAAACAAGACTGAAGTACCTTAGCCACGGTGCGCGATGGACCGTGGTGACCACCATAGGAAGAGGAGTGACAGCCTTCCAGGACCACTTTGGTCTCCCACTGCGGGATACACTGTCTGTAAAGACCGTCTGCACATTCCTTAAACAAATAAGGATCATCCCAAAAATACTGCTTAACGTTATACAGAAAACGCTTCCTCTGCTGATGAGAAAGGTCAGGCGGCAGCTTGCCACTGACAACGTAATTAGCTTTATCTGCATACCAAGGCTCTTGGTTAACAATAGACGATAATATAGCAAATAAAGAATCATCAGGAAAAGACTCATCAATAGGTAAAGAATCTTCCCCTTCTTGTCGCGACAGTCGTGACAGATGATCAACTACAACGTTCTCAGCTCCTTTCTTATCTTTAAGCTGCAAGTCAAACTCCTGGAGAAGGAGTATCCATCTCAATAGCCGTGGTTTAGCCTCATTCTTAGCAAGGAGATGCCTCAAAGCTGCATGGTCAGTAAAAACAGTAACTTCTGACCCAATCAAATAAGAACGAAATTTTTCTAAGGCATAAACTACAGCTAGCAGCTCCTTTTCAGTGGTGGTGTACTTCACTTGAGCCTCATCCATTATTCGGCTCGCATAGTATATTGCATTTAAAGCTTTGTCTTTCCATTGGCCTAGCACTGCCTCTAGTGCATAATCACTGGCATCACACATTATCTCAAACGGCAGATCCCAGTCGGGAGGCTGTATGATCGGCGTAGAGACCAAAGCCTTCTTTAACCTGTTAAAAGCAGAAAGACACTCGTCAGTAAATACAAAAGGGGCATCCTTAAGTAGCAGTTGTGTAAGTGGTTTAGCAATTTTTGAGAAATCCTTGATAAACCGGCGATAAAAGCCGGCGTGACCAAGGAAACTCCTCACTCCCTTAACATTAATAGGAGGGGGTAATTGCTGAATCACTTCCACTTTTGCTTTATCAACTTCTATTCCCCTATCAGAAACTAAGTGCCCTAAGACAACTCCCTCGTTGACCTTAAAATGGCACTTCTCCCAGTTAAGAACGAGATTAACATCAATGCAGCGCTGCAACACTTTATCAAGGTTAGACAGACAGTTAGAAAAATCACTTCCATAAACACTAAAATCGTCCATGAAAACTTCCATAATAGACTCAATATACTCTTAACATATCCCCATCATGCACCTTTGAAAGGTGGCAGGGGCATTACATAAACCAAAAGGCATCCTGCGATAAGCAAACACGCCATAAGGACAAGTAAAAGTAGTCTTAGCTTGATCATCTGGGTGAATAAGGATCTGAAAGAACCCTGAATACTCGTCTAGATAGCAGAAAAACTTATGAGAAGCGAACCTTTCTACCATTTGATCAATAAAAGGAAGGGGAAAGTGATCTTTCTTGGTGGCGGCATTTAGCTGTCTGTTGTCTATACACATCCGCCATCCAGTCACTACTCTAGTAGGTATTAATTCATTTTTGTCATTCTTAACCACGGTGGTCCCTCCTTTCTTAGGGAATACCTGCACTGGACTCACCCACTTAGAATGACCAATAGAATAGATAATACCTACATCAAGCAGCTTCATTACCTCAGCCATCACAACATCTTGCATCTTCTGGTTCAGCCGACGCTGACCCTGTCTGCAAGGTTTGTGATCTTCCTCTAGCTCTATCCTGTGCATACAGATATCGGGACTAATCGTCCAGGGAATAACCCAAAGCTTTCCTGTTTTTCTTAAGTACAGCTAACAAAGAAATCAGCTGATCATTATCAAGCTTAGCACTAACAATGACTGGATATTACTCAGTATCATCTAAGAAGACATATTTTAGATGAGAGGGAAGAGGCTTACGCTCAGGCACCTTTACCTCAATGGAGCAAAGGATACTGATCATCTGTTCCACTTTCTCTCCCTCAGCATCGGTGAGTTCGCGCTCCTCTAAATCATTCTTAAGCAAATCCAACACAGCATCATCGTCATCTGGGTTATCTGCACACTCATCCAAAAGCATAAGAGCTTCTAGTGGGTCCTTTGTAAAAGAACCCGCCCAGAAGTCATAAATAGACTCGTCAATAATATCGACAGAAAAACATGTGTCCTCTATCATTGGCCGAGCTAAAGTGCTAGGCAGACTGAAAGTAATCGCGTCATCCCCTACTGTAAGAGTCAAGCGCCCTTGTTTGACATTAATAATGCCCCCAGCTGTATAAAGGAACGGTCTTCCTAATATAATTGGGGTTCGGGTGTCCTCAGCTATGTCTAAAACAATGAAATCTACTGGTATAAAGAACTTGCCTATTTTCACAGGCACGTCCTCTAAGACACCTAAGGGTCTCCTAATAGATCTATCAGCCATCTGTAGGGTAATATTAGTCAATTTAAGATGACCTATATTCAATTTCTTGTAGATAGATAGGGGCATGACACTGACGCTGGCTCCTAAATCACAAAGAGCCTTATCAATAACTACATTGCCTATAACACAAGTAATAGAGAAGCTACCCGGGTCTTTCATTTTAGGTGGAGCCTTATTTGAAAGAAAATTACTAGACTCTTCCAAAAATGAAACGGTCTGAAATTCACTTAGCTCTCTCTTACGCGTCACAATATCTTTCATGAATTTAGCGTAAGTGGGTACGTGGGTAATAAGCTCGGTAAAAGGGACAGTTACCTAGAGGTTCTTCACAACGTCCACAAACTTACCGTACTGTCGCTCGACCTTCGCGTCCTTCAGACGACTTGGGAAGGGTACCCTGGTAGCAATGAGTGGACCCGACACTTTCTCTTTACCTTTATCGACTCGTGACATCTTCACAGCAGGGGAAGATGACACGCTAGCGAAATTGGATGTCAAAAAAGGATCTCCGCTGGCTCTGGCACTCGATTGACCACTTTCTTCACTCGATCGAGTGCACTAGAGTAGTGGACAATTTTTCTTTTATTTGTGTCACCAAAACCGGTTGGTGCACTAGAGTAGTGGACAATTTTTCTTTTTCTTTTTATCTTCACAAGACAAATGGTGTAAGGCTTTGTCATTGTCAAGTCACTATCAAGTGTCATGGACAAATGAATAAGACAAATGAATAAGACCAAAAACCACTAAAACTCCCACCTAATTTCGGTTTATCTAGTGTAATATGGAGTCCATTTTATTTTTGTCAATTCTACAATTGTATGTCATGTGACATGTGACATGTCTTATGTCATGTTTTAATTTAAAATGCATATTTAACAAATTAAATATCATTTACAAATTAAATAAATCATATTTAACAAATTGACTAGTAATTTAATATTACTTTCTCATAAAATGGTCATTTAATTACTAGTTAGTATAATTCACAACATCTTGTAATTATAACTGACTTATCATTCTCATCTCGCGTGTTTCGCAAACATCGATTAATTTTAGTAATATAACTTCTTAAATTACTAAATAAAATCTCATTTAATCACATTATAATAAGATGTCATTTTCTCTCTTATGATAATAATTTGTTCAATTTTAAGGAATTAATTAATCTGTATCGGCATACAATTAATTAACCTTTTCAATTAAGGGAATCGTCCTTTAGGTGTGACCTCAAGGGATCAACTGATCACCACTGTCGCACGACAGTAATGTCAAACTCTAGCCAGCCAATCATTACCGATATGTGTGGACCAGTTGACTATATATATATAATGTATCATCCCTTTCGTATTCTTGTAATGAGATTTAAATATGTGATCAATATGATCAACAATTGTGATCGCATTATTGTCGGAGGACACTTACTCCAACAATCTCCCACTTGTCCTCGACAAGTGTGCGTCACCAATTCTCTTGTCCTATTACTATCTCCCACTCAATGCAAGGTGTCTTTCGGGTCGTACTTGCAAGTGATCATATCGAGAGTGGTTTCCTCGATATGGAGAATAACTGATTGACCGGATTTATCTATCATAGATACCTTCCGAGCGTGGCCACGCATTTCCAGTTCATTACTCCTCGAGTGGCCCTGAGATATTGTTTTAACCCTGACAAAGGGGTGGACAATTCCTATCGCACTTATTCCCTTTGACTAGCCACAACCATCATATCCCAAAATATGCCCATTTGACCCCATTTACGAAGGTCGTAGTAACACAAATCAAAGTTAATCTGAAACTGTGCCATCTTAGGCGAATAGTCTTTAGTCAAAAGAATCGACTCATTAGAATACTATAGTAGCTCTCGCCATGACCAGGCTATATAAATTTGTCAGAACTCTATAAGCGGTCACTGCCCGACAAAGTGTTCCTAACAGTCTGCCTATGTAATCGACTAGTCATCTCACATGACTCTATGGCATTTGAACTTGCCATCAATCGCATCACATTCTAGTCACTTCGAGACGTCACCTCATACAAATGACTATGGGCTAATACTATGTTAATCCGGGTTCACTTTAACGGGGTTCAATATTGTCTCTACAACCCGTTTGGATGTAACAAAGTATAATTAAAGTATTTTAAAGTAAAAATCGAACGACAAATGCGATTATCACATATGAATAGTCAATGCCTGATTACTACTTCATGTTCTATAATCTAATTTGATCTTGTATGTAATTGTTCATTTCAATTCAATTGAAATGACATGACTCATCATGTTTAGCGTATGAGAAGGCTTTGGTTAGTAGGTTTTATCAACTTCTTGTACCTTACTCAACCTTACTACATACTCGTTTTCCTTTGTAATGTATACATTTGCATCACAAAACTTTCGGAGTACGTGTCGAGATCCAATCAAGACATAGGCCTTCTAGCCTTAGAATAGCTCCCACTGTTTTCACAGTGTTCGGGACTCATCCTTTTTGCACATCCCATGATTGCAAGTGTACTCAATTTCCGTTGTAAATATTTCTCATTGTTCTTTATTGCCTAGAACGATTCTAGAAAATCTACTTCTTAATTAACATAGCCACAATGGTATCCTAACCATCCTTATGTGTTTTGATTATGGTTTTGTCAGAAACTATGCGCAATTTCAATTGTCAATTGTCACTTGTGTAACGCCCTTACACAAAATTGCATCATAAACACTTTGCTTTACTTCCTTAATGCTTCTGCAAGCACTTAAGGGTAATCTTTATGGCTTACTTGGTAAAGATTACTTAAATTCGATTTTGAAAACAATTCATCATACTCAAAGTATATGAAGTGTTATACATCATATCTTATTTAATTGATTCGGCAGCGGAAGCAAAAGCAATTAATCAAATATGTTCAATTTGATTGAACTAGTCATGAATCTTATCCACATAAGACTTCTTATTAGACGCTAAAATCATGTAGATTTATCTTCATAAATCCGGATATTATAGATGTTTTATATTACTCCAAAAGTCTTAAATCATTTCCAATGATCAATATGTTATCCACATATAAGACTATTTAAAATTTCCGTAACTCCCACTAAACTTCATGTATAAACACAACTTCTCGACTTATCGAGAAAAGTTTTATAACATGATCAAAACATTGATTCCAACTCATTGATGTCCTACTTAAGATTCTCTCTTTATTAGTGCAAAACTCTTTGTCACTAATCAAGCCTTTAATTTCGGATTTTCTTGGCTCCAAGCCTTGTATTGAGTTGTGACTTATATACTCTTAGGTAAGTCATATATTCATTACTTTCTAGAAGTAACTTGAATCAAAAAATTTCTTTGTAAGTTATAAGCTCTTTACTTTCTTAAAAGTAGCATGAATTCATCAGCTTTAACAAGTGACGAATTTAACCTCCTAGGTTTTAAAGAAACAACATCTTACACAAAACGTCTCATGTACCAAGAAAGACCAGTTTCTTGCGACATAACATTCTTTGTGGCTTTCTTTGTGGCTCTTGAATAATTTCTCCCACTCTGTCTTCTAGAAATAAACTTGTATTTTAGAAAGACAGCTTCACGAGCCGCAAACCCGTCGTTCTCATGATAATTGAAAGGGAAAAAATGAGCATTTGTTTCTTGTGAAAACTTACAAATATGGTACATTACCATTTCATATCTCATATGATTTAGTGGAAAATAATTTAGACAAGAATGATAAATTCTCCAAAAGGATCAAGTAACTCAAAGTAACTTGATTGAAGTCCAAACCATATCGAATAGCGTTTGATTTCTTATCCAACCACACATTATTTCATAATGCGTGCTAAGAGAGATTAACTTGTGATACTATATCACATTTCTTTTGGCTTATATCAAATTCTTCACTTTGATAATCCCATCACGATTAAATCGTGATTCCTTGAACTCTTTGAACTTCTTCAAAGATTTCTCTATTTACCTTATTAAGTGAACACATTAGCATCAACTTAAATTGTTGGTAAAAGAAAATGATTAACCTATTATGGATCAATGATTTACAACCTCGATTTCCTTTTCAACCAAAAGCACGAGATATCTTGCTTTGAATACAAGATACGCATAAACCATTAACAATCTAATGGTTTCAAGAGTACTCGATAACTCCTTGCGTTCATCATTCTAGAATTTAAGGTTTAATCTTGGGTTACCAATTTGAGTCTTGCGTCATTTTCTTGATATATCATTCTAGTTTGGTTTAGAACATACTCACCTTGATAATGGGCTAGCCATACATCAAATCGTGGTGTATAGGGTCACAAAAGTGAAACCTCTTTTGTATCTTAACAAGTTTATATTCTTATTTAGAGTTTACTTAATAGTCATAATTAAGTACAACTATAAACCCAAAACTAGATTGATTACACAATGACTCTATCTCTCAACATCATTGTTGCTAGTCGTCATATTCTAATCATCCTATGTATCAAGTACAATGATGAAAACCTCCATTAGTTTCTAATATTGACGAAGTAGTTCTAGCAAGATTCATGTCAATCAAATAAACATTTAAAGAAGAAGGTCCCATTAGATGTCCCACAACTAACTTGTTGATTCTTCAATAATTTGGGGTAGGTTCCTTTCTAGTGTCCAACGTTTAAGACAGTGGAAACTTTATCGGTTAGAATTGATAGGTTTAGTATCGTTATTCTCAATAACTTTACTTTTAACATTACCTTGTATCAATTCCATTATAATCTTTACTTCTTGAACCTCGTCCTCATCTTAACGGTTTAAGAGAATGCTCCCACTTATTTCAATGAGTCTTTGCTTTGAGAAGCAAAATTGAATTCATGAAGATTACTCTTCATTTGTTCGTTTTAGTCTTAAACTTTCATTGAAGTGGTTGCGTTATTTTGGTCAATTACGAATTACCAAAACAATTTATCGCTTCAAGGTACTTAATTCAATTAAGTATATGAAACATAATCCATTGTAAGTAGAAGTGTTAGTCAAGAATCAAAAACCTGTTTGATAATGAATAACTTTAATCTATATTCTTTACAAGAGATCCTTAGCAATGGTACATTTGAGGTTTTAGAAGCAAATTCATATTTGTCTTTAGTTACGATGTTTTAATGGAGATTTGAATCAAAAATCGAAATGATATCGTAAATGAATTTTGGTAAAGAAATTGAACAATATGATAACGGAATAGTGGAAAACTTAACATTTATCGATTTATTAATACTTGTAAATAAAAAGTAAAGCATTTACATAGTGACCTCTACCCAACTATGATAAATGATTCCAAGACCCAAATTCATATTAACTTGGGCACGGTGTGGCCGATAAAACCCTTATCAATATAACTCGGTGGATTAACGCTTTAATCGATTCTACTTTTAGAACTCTTGGTCGATAATATTACATTAACATTTATCTTTAGCCCAAAACACATTCAACAAGGGTACGGTGTGGCCGATAAAACCCTTATCGAAAAACTTTTGTTGAGTTCAATCCAAATTTCGAATAAATGTGTCCATGATCCAAACCCACATTAACTTGGGCACGGTGTGGCCGATAAAACCCTCATCAACATGAATTCGGTGGATAGACATTTATCACCCACTTCCCCTACGTAACAAGGTTTGTACCTCGGTGTGGCCGAGTGCACTCCCTCACGAAATAGGTTTTCATGGTTTCTACTCTTTGGTAAGGCTATGTCTCAATTGATTGTTTTAGCGAGAGGTCATGTCAATTTATTATCTATCACGTTTTAAGTGAACTAAAGCGGTGAACTATGATAATTTTAATTGACACGGTCGATAAACTCGATTAAACTGACAATGCATGTTTTAGTTATGGCGATTTAGCGATGCATGCGACATATAAATAAAATGCAAAGCATAAAAATAAATCCTAGTATGGCCTTCCTAAAATAGAAAAACTATTTAACTATTACACATTCGGAAACCAACTCCATTGGTCCCTTGAACTTCGGTTGTGTCACGCATCTCGAGGTAACACCGTCTTTAAATATCGCCTTCTTGAATGACACCGTCTTCAAGGAACTCCGGAATAAATAAATTACATAACAAATTACATAATTTCCTATTATACATTTGTAATTAAAATAAAATAAATCTATTAAATTACAAAACGGTGATACAAGATCACAATAAATTACAACCGAATCGATATTCCCATACATTTCGGGTAATACCAATTAAAAACTAAGGCCATACTAAGTAAAAAAATACATAATTCAAATTACATAAAATAAAATTATGACAATCATAAATAAAATAAAGCATTATAATATGTATGAACATGCCCAATTTTATGCTAAATCGCCTTTAAGGAGCCAATATCGTATATTAAACGGTTTTTATGGATTTGCGTGATTCAACCTTTTAAATTCACAATAAAATACATAAATTCATATTTATGCACAAGTTAATTACCCTAACCTCTTAGGACTCAAAATTAGTCTCCACTAACTATTTGACCATAATTAACTCATATTTCTAAAATTGTTCATTAATGGACTCAAAATTACAATAAAATGCCATAAACTTCAAATAAATCACAAAAATTCCAAATAAATTCAAAATTTAAAATTTAAACTTATGAACATTCTGGAAAAATACCATGACACTCATAATGTTCAAAAAACTTAGTTTAAAATTTCGTAAAATTATCGGAAAAACTATGTTGCGGTTTATCGGATTTATTAATTAAAATCATAAAAACATGAGAAAAATTATATTCATCAACTTTTTAATTTTAAATCTGAAAAAGATAATAAAATGCAACATGTGACGTTTTTCCTTAGTCATGAAATATGTTTTAAGCAATTTTTCACTAATTAAGTCACTATTTATGCTATTTTTAATCAAAAATCCATAAATCATGCATGAAGACTTCATTATAGCCTATTATTTTACACACATCTTGTAAAATTGCATGTGACAACATACTAAATTTTTATGACCAGATTCGAAATATTTCTCATATTAACCTATTTTTCATTTAAATTCGATTTTTATCATGAAAAATCCATATTTTGAGCATAAGAACTCCAAAATTTTTGAAAATTTCTAGATCATCCAAAAATATTATATGTGAAAATATATCCAAAAAACACCTGAAAATTCGAAGTTTAGCTAATTTTCTTCCAAAATTGACATTTTTATCATAAAAATCACATTTTAATGCCAATATAATATAAAATGAACAATAAAATCCATAAATTAACAAAAATATCCTAAATACATTTTAGGACCAGAAACTTTAACATGCATAAATTATTTTCGTGATATATCATAATAACACAAATTTACAAGTTTTATATGTTAATCGTATAACTCGGAAAAACTATAACCGATTTGCATGCAAACAACCTTGTGCTCTGATACTGCTTGTTGGAAATCTATATCTCATTAAACAACATATTCATATATGTTTTAATTAATTTAGTCATAAAATTAATTACTAATCTTATGCATGCAAACTTAAATAAGAAGAGATAAGAAAATCAATTTCTCACCATATAAATTTCGGTCAAATGGGCACCAACAAGATCTCCTTCTTGTTAGTTCTTGAGATTTCCATTAATGGATGAACATTCATGACTTCAAATTAGAAGCCCTCCAATTACTAGCACCAAAAACTATCCCTCAATCCCACAAACTAATATGTACTAGATATTTGTAATGTGGTTTACCTTAAAATTGATTACTAATGCTCATATACTACTACTAGTATTATTAGTATTTGATTTGTACAAATTAGATTTATCAAACTTGATTTTTATGATGAACAAGAGAGAGAAAATAGTTTTTATGGAAAAACATAAGAGAATGAATAATAGAGGAAAAATCCTCTCTTATTTGTGTCACCAAAACCGGTTGGTGCACTAGAGTAGTGGACAATTTTTCTTTTTCTTTTTGTCTTCACAAGACAAATGGTGTAAGACTTTGTCATTGTCAAGTCACTATCAAGTGTCATGGACAAATGAATAAAATAAATGAATAAGACCAAAAACCACTATAACTCCCACCTAATTTCGGTTTATCTAGTGTAATATGGAGTCCATTTTATTTTTGTCAATTGTACAATTGTATGTCATGTGACATGTGACATGTCTTATGTCATGTTTTAATTTAAAATGCATATTTAACAAATTAAATATCATTTACAAATTAAATAAATCATATTTAACAAATTGACTAGTAATTTAAAATTACTTTCTCATAAAATGGTCATTTAATTACTAGTTAGTATAATTCACAACATCTTGTAATTATAACTGACTTATCATTCTCATCTCGCGTGTTTCGCAAACATCGATTAATTTTAGTAATATAACTTCTTAAATTACTAAATAAAATCTCATTTAATCACATTATAATAAGATGTCATTTTCTCTCTTATGATAATAATTTTTTCAATTTTAAGGAATTAATTAATCTGTATCGGCATACAATTAACACCTTTTCAATTTAGGGAATCGTCCTTTAGGTGTGACCTCAAGGGATCAACTGATCACCACTGTCGCACGACAGTAATGTCAAACTCTAGCCAGCCAATCATTACCGATATGTGTGGACCAGTTGACTATATATATGTAATGTATCATCCCTTTCGTATTCTTGTAATGAGATTTAAATATGTGATCAATATGATCAACAATTGTGATCGAATTATTGTCGGAGGACACTTACTCCAACAGTAACTTCATCAGCTAAATTGTTTGATCGAGTAGAAGTTATTGGTCGATCGAGTTCTTCAAATTGAGCACCACTCGATCGAGTAGTATTTTTACTCGATCGACTGTCTTGGTGGGTAATTTCACTCGATCGAGTAGTATTTTCACTCGATCAAGTGACGGGACAACATACAGCAGGGATATCGTCCACAAACTCGTCTATCTCTTCTTCCGGGGCATTATCAGCTGTAACAACCCCATCATTTGGCATTTTTGGCCCCTCATGTAATACTCCGTATTTATAGTCTTGGGGGTACTCTATCGAGTAGGCCTTACTCTGTCGAGTAAGGGTAAGTGGCAAAGCAAAATAGTTTCTGACCTGTTGGGCACTCGATCGAGTAGTGGGGCACTCGATCGAGTAGTAGGGTACTCGATCGAGTACCTTGGGTACTCGATCGAGTGTCCGGTTTTACGGGGAGTTTTTCGGGTTTTGTTAATTATGCGATTAGGGTATTTAAACATAATCGTCGTTGTTTTAATTCACTTTTACCAAAACCTAAAACCTGTTTAGAGAGAAAGCGATCAGATCATCTTCCTAATCGCATCCTTAACAATTCCGGAGTTAGACGGTCGGTTCGTGTCGTAGTTCGTGTCGTTGGATTCCTTGCGTCGAGGGTAAGCTTTTAATATAATTTATATAATGTTTTGCTAGGTTTGGTCAAACCCTAATTTAGGATTTGGGGGTTTTATGAATAGTAAGTAATTGGTAGTCTTTATGTGTTATATGTTAGGAGGAGAATTCGTAGAAGAGGCGTTTTGAGACATTTTGTAGATACCGTCTGCGTGTTGTGCTTTCGGGTAGGATTTCCTACTCGGTATTAGTCCCATAATGGGATATTGGTGATGTGTTGTAGTTAGTTGTTTGATATGATGATTGTATTGTGTTTGTGTTTGTGATTCTTTGTTGATGGTTCTCGAGATGCGTTCTCGGTGAGTGGGGTCACTTGCGGGAGTGACTTCACGCCTTAGTTTCGCCCTTCGTGGAACCCGCCACGGAAGGGGATGTGCACATTAATGGACAGGGTTATCGCTCGTACGATGAGCGGGGCTTAGGTGGGAACGGTGCGGTCCCCCATGGCGTGGCCGGGTCCGGTGGACGATCGAGTATGGAGATGATGGGAGTTGGTGGTGTATGTGTGTGTGTGACGTCAATTTTGTCTGTTTGTCTTATTATTGTTATCTATATTGATTGTGTGATTAGTACCGACCCCGGTGTTGTTTTGTAAAACCTGCGGTGATCCATTCGGGGGATGGTGAGTAGATATTGAACAGGTATAGAGATGATCTTGGGATATTTGGGATGGCCACGACATGACGATAGAGTCTTCATTTGTAGTTTAGTATTTATTTACATTTCGGTTGAGAACAGATAGTTTGGAATAATGTATTATACTTTCAGTTTGGTTTCGAGGATTGTACTTATTCATTAAATTACTTATAATAAATGTTGTTTCCGTTTTGTCTATTTGATTATCATACCTCGGGCAACCGAGATGGTGATGTCTTCATACCGAGTGGTTTCGGTAAGGCACTCGGAGTATGGGGGTGTTACAAATGGTATCGAGCGACGATCCCGAAACCTGTAACCAATGAACTTAATGAACATAGGGAGTCAATTAAAATGAACCCGGGGTAAAAGTTGTAGGAGCTAGTGCAAAGGCTTGGGAGACGTCCTAAAGTCGCGGGGATCGCCTTACAACTTTGAACCGGTCACATGGGGAAATGTGTGTTGAGTCATGTGTGTGCTTAGTAACTTGCGTAACAATGTGATGGAATGTGTTGATGGTTGGATGTTCGAATTGGAAGTTGATGAGATGAAAGAAAAGTAATGTTATATATATAGACATTGTTGATGAAATGATAGCATGATGGAATGTTTTACAACGTGGCAATTAATAGCATGATTGTTATGATATAATGTGATTTATAAAGTTAGCATGTTAGTATACGACGTAATATGCGGGTAGCTCTTACGTATTGGTGGTACTTGATCGAGTGAGGCTGACTCGATCGGGTAGGTTTTTGGCGATTTTGAGTCCAGAATCGAGTTTTGGGGCACTCGATCGAGTAACTAGGGGTACTCGATCGAGTAGGGGGTCACTCGATCGAGTAGCCTAGATACTCGATCGAGTGGGTTAGAGATCAGAAGGTCTGTTTGGTTCTGAAGTTTGGGTACTCGATCGAGTACATGGGGGCACTCGATCGAGTAGCCCGTTACTCGATCGAGTGGGTTTGGATACTCGATCGAGTAGGTTCTGTGCAGCGCGTTTTCGTGTTTTGAGGTTAGTACGCGTGTTTATGTTTATCCCTTTCTTATATAGCTTCAAGATGCCGCCCAAGAGAAATGCTTTGTACGCGAGAGCTGAGCTTATGACTACGGATGACATCGTTAAGATGTTGGAACACCAGTGACGCTCTTCCGAGACCCTGAAGAGAGTGAATGAGGACAAGGATAAGAGTAAGGAGAAGGAGGTTGACCATGCTAAAGTCAGCCTCTATATTGCGAGGTTTAACCCAAAGGAGTACAAGGGAGTTGAGGAGCCTAACCATCTTGATAGTTGGCTGAGGGAGATGGAGAACATACTAGATTTAGTTCGTCTGTCCGATGAGATGAGAGTGGATCAGCCGCATTCTATCCGAGGGAGGCGCTGGCAAATGGTGGGATTCGAGTGAAAGTGAGTGCCAAGGAGATATATACCAACCAGGGGTTACCTGCTATACCTTGGGAGGAGTTTTCGTAGGGGTGTGAGGAAGGAGTTCGTGCGAACATGTGAGAAGTAAGTTGAGAGAGGAGTTCGACAAGTTTAAGATGACGGTGAGATGTCCGTGGTGAGTACTACAGCGGTTCAATGAGAAATCCAGATATCCGAGGATATGGGTTTGAGTGAGGAGAATCGGGCTTTGAGGTTTGAGAGAGGGCTAACCACGAAAATTATGGATAAGTTACCGTGGGAGTCCTTGCGATGTGAAGGAAGCGTATGAGAGGGTTGGGAGAGCCGAGAGACTAGTGGAGATGGCTCAGGAGAGGTCAGGTGGAGAGAAGAGGAAGTCGAAGAGCGAGGGTGGTGGCCAATCTAATTTCAAGAAAGGCAACCACAATCAATCTAAGGGATTTTCTTCTGGGTCTGGGTTTAGTCTTTGGAACTTCCTTTGGGCGAGGTCGTGGGAGTGTGAGCAATAGCTGGGGAGTGACCTGCTTTGGTTGTGGTGGCGTAGGCCACAAGAGACATGAGTGCACGAGTGCACCGGGATCCTTTCGAGACTGCGCAGAGCTTTGCGAGCAACGGACCGGTGGATCATGGCCAAACAGGGAGGTCGAGCTACCGAGTGGAGGCAACCGCAACGGCGGTAATTCTTATCAGAAGACACCGATGAACAACAACAACAATCAAGGGTCGGGTGCTAAGCCGACCGCATCAGCTAGTACTGTCCAGGGAGGTGGGCAGCTGAGGAGGATGCGCACGTTATCACCGGTACATTCCTTGTTAATGGTATTCCTACGTTTGTTTTGTTTGATTCGGGGGCTTCTCAGTCGTTTGTGTCTTCGAGTCATGTAAAACAGTTGGGTTTGAGAGTATATGAGTCTGTTAGGGAGCAAGTTTTCATACCTTCAGGTGAGTCTGTATCGTGTGGGAGGTTGTTTAGAGATGTATCTTTGATAGTTGGGTAAGTCTATTTCCCTGTAGACTTGCTAGAGTTTCCTTTTAATGGTTTTGAGATGATAGTTGGGATGGATTGGTTAGGAAAGTATAAGGCTAAGATAGACTGTCATCAAAAGAGAGTGTCCCTTAGAGGTCCTAAGGGCGTAAGTGTGTCTTATCGTGGGTTTCTAGTCAAACCCAAAGTTAAGTTGATTGCAGCTGTCACTTTGAAGTCGTATCTGAGGAAGGGATGTCCTTTGATCCTGTGCCATGTGAGAGATGACCGGATAGAGAGCCCGGCAGTTGATGAGATACCAGTGGTGGGAGAGTTTGCAGATGTTTTCCCGGAGGAGATTAGGGGTTGCCACCGAAGAGGGAGATAGATTTCACCGTTGAGTTGAAGCCAGGGACGGGGCCAATCTCTAAGGCACCGTACCGTATGGGTCCTAAGGAGATGGAGGAACTTAGGAGACAGTTGGATGATTTGATAGAGAAGGGGTACATTAGACCAAGTGTATCGCCTTGGGGAGCACCAGTTCTTTTCGTGAAGAAGAAAGATGGGAGTTTGAGGCTGTGCATAGATTACGGGAGTCGAACCGTGTGACGATAAAGAACAAGTATCCTTTGCCAAGGATAAATGACCTGTTTGATCAGTTGAGTGGTGCAACAGTCTTTTCTAAGATTGATTTAAGGTCGGGGTACCATCAGGTGAAGATTAGAGATGTGGACATACCGAAGACAGCTTTCACGTCGAGGTATGGCCATTATGAGTATGTGGTGATGCCGTTTGGGTTGTCTAATGCGCCGGCAGTGTTTATGGATTTGATGAATAGGATCTTCAGACAGTTCTTGGATCAGTTTGTAGTAGTGTTTATCGATGACATCTTGGTTTACTCTAAGACTAAGGAGGAGCATGAGGAGCATCTGAGGATCGTGTTGCAGACTTTGAGGGATCATGAGTTGTATGCTAAGCTGTCCAAGTGTGAGTTCTGGTTGGAGAAAGTTGCCTTTCTGGGGCATGTAATCTCTAAAGATGGGGTAGCTGTGGATCCGGCGAAGATTGAGGCAGTGACAAAGTGGGAGGCACCAAAGAATGTTGCTGAGGTGAGGAGTTTCTTGGGTTTAGCTGGATACTACAGACGGTTCGTGAAAGATTTCTCCAAGATAGCTAGACCGATGACAGCGTTGATGAGGAAAGAGAACAGGTTTCGTTGGGATGAGAGTTGTGAGACGGCGTTCCAAACCTTAAAGGAGCGTTTGACCACAGCTCCTGTCTTGGCATTGCCTGAAGGGAGCGAGAATTTTGAGGTCTATACAGATGCCTCGAAGAATGGGTTGGGGTGTGTGTTGATGCAGAATGGTAAAGTGATTGCCTATGCTTCTAGGCAGTTGAAGCCTTATGAGGAGAACTACCCTACTCATGATCTGGAGTTGGGTGCAGTGGTGTTTGCTCTCAAGATTTGGAGACATTACCTTTATGGAGCAATCTTTAAGGTATTTTCTGATCACAAGAGTCTCAAGTACATCTTCACGCAGAAGGAGTTGAACATGAGACAGAGGAGGTGGATGGAGCTGATTGGTGATTACGATATGGAAATCATCTACCATGAAGGGAAGGCCAATGTTGTTGCTGATGCTTTGAGTAGAAAGAGTGTACATTCCTTGTGTACAGCTCTATCTTTGATGAGGCTGAGGGATGAGGTAGCGAGCTTTGGGATTCATATGATGCAGAAAGGAGATGCTATGGGTGATATGACAGTACACATGGAGTTTTATGATGATATTCGAGATAAGCAGGCTTTGGATCCTAAGATAGTGGAGTGGAGAGCTGGAGTAGAGAAAGGGACAGTGTCCCGGTTTTCCATTCATACAGATGGTAGCTTGAGGTTTGATGGTAGGTGGTGTGTTCCTAATGACGAGGAGTTGAAAAAGACAATCATGATGACGCGCATTGCACACCATATTCGGTGCATCCGGTGGAGACAAGCTTTACAAAGATTTGAAGAAAACGTTTTGGTGGCATGGGATGAAGAAAGAGACAGTGATTTTGTGTCCGTTGTTTGACATGCCGAGAGAGTTAAAGGGGAACAGAGAAGACCACAAGGTAAGGTTCAGTCTTTGGAGGTGCCGGAGTGGAAGTGGGAATCCATTTCCATGGATTTCATTGTGGGTTTGCCGAAGAGTCAACAAGGTAACAATATGATTTGGGTGGTAGTGGATCGTCTGACCAAGTCAGCTCACTTTGTTCCAATGAAAGATACATGGACTAAGGCACAACTGGCTATGGCCTATCGAAAGAACGTGCTTAAGTTACATGGAGTCCCTAAGGACATAGTGTCTGACAGAGATGCGAGGTTTATATCAAGGTTTTGGAAGGAGTTGCAGGAATCGTTGGGAACAGCTTTGAAGATGAGTACAAAGACATTTCATCCCGCAAGACGGGCAGACTGACGAGAGAACAATCAAGACTCTTGAGGATATGTTGCGAGCTTGTGTGTTGGATTTTGGTGGTATTTGGGAGCGAGAGGTTGGACTTGATAGAGTTTTCTTACAACACGGCTATCACACCAAAGTATTGGTATGGCACCGTTTGAGGCTTTGTATGGGAGGAGATGTAGGAGTCCGATCTGTTGGGACGATAGTCTTTGAGGCGGTGGTTTTAGGACCGAGATGGTACATGAGATGGTGGAACAGATTAAGATGATCAGAAAACGGATGAGAGCGAGCCCGGGATCGACGAGAAGAGTTATGCGGATCTACATCGTCGGGACATAGAGTTTCAGGTTGGGGACAAGGTTCTTCTGAAAGTGTCTCCTATGCGTGGGGTTATGAGGTTTGGGAAGAAAGGCAAGCTAAGTCAGAAGTTTATAGGGCCTTATGAGATCTTAGAGCGAGTTGGGGAAGTGGCTTATCGTTTGGCTTTACCGGTTGCGTTGGAGAGAGTGCATAATGTGTTTCATGTATCGCAGCTGCGGAAGTATGTGAGTGACCCGTCACATGTGTTGGAGGCAGAGAGCTTAGAGCTGGATGAGTCTTTATCATATCTGGAGGTGCCTAAGCAGATCCTAGACCGAAAGGTTAGAAAGACCAGGAGTGGTGAGACATTTCTGCTTAAGATCCTTTGGTCTAACCACGAGACTGAGGAAGCTACATGGGAGGCAGAGGATATCATGAAAGAGCGTTACCCTTTCCTTTTTGATCAGGTATGTATGGTTACGGGGACGTAACCTTGTTTCTTTTAGGGGGGTAGGAGATGATCGCGAGAGTTTTTAAGAGTTCTATATACACCTTTTATATGTTGTGTCGGTATGATTGTCGGGATAGGTTGGGGTTAGTATCATGTTTTACGTTGAATTTTGTTTGACCTTCGAGTCGGGAAGCTTATGGGAGTACCTTTGTTTAGTGGTGGTTTGAACTTCGGGGACGAAGTTCCTTTTAAGGAGGGAAGACTGTAATACTCCGTATTTATAGTCTTGGGGGTACTCTATCGAGTAGGCCTTACTCTGTCGAGTAAGGGTAAGTGGCGAAACAAAATAGTTTCGACTGTTGGGCACTCGATCGAGTAGTGGGGCACTCGATCGAGTAGGTACTCGATCGAGTACCTTGGGTACTCGATCGAGTGTCCAGTTTACGGGGAGTTTTTCGCGGGTTTTGTTAATTATGCGATTAGGGTATTTAAACATAATCGTCGTTGTTTTAATTCACTTTTACCAAAACCTAAAACCTGTTTAAGAGAGAAAGCGATCATCATCTTCCTAATCGCATCCTTAACAATTCCGGAGTTCAGACGGTCGGTTCGTGTCGTAGTTCGTGTCGTTGGATTTCTTGCGTCGAGGGTAAGCTTTTAATATAATTTATATAATGTTTTGCTAGGTTTGGTCAAACCCTAATTTAGGATTTGGGGTTTTGTGAATAGTAAGTAATTGGTAGTCTTTATGTGTTATATGTTAGGAGGAGAATTCGTAGAAGAGGCGTTTTGAGACACTTTGTAGATACCGTTTGCGTGTTGTGCTTTCCGGTAGGATTTCCTACTCGTATTAGTCCCATAATGGGATATTGGTGATGTCTTGTAGTTAGTTGTTTGATATGGTGATTGTATTGTGTTTGTGGTTGTGATTGTTGTTGATGGTTCTCGAGATGCGTTCTCGGTTGAGTGGGGTCACTTGCGGGAGTGACTTCACGCCCTAGTTTCGCCCTTCGTGGAACCCGCCACGGAAGGGGATGTGCACATTAATGGACGGGGTTATCGCTCGTACGATGAGCGGGGCTTAGGTGGGAACGGCTGCGGTCCCCCATCGCGAGGTGGGTCCAAAGTGGACGGTCAAGTATGGAGATGATGGGAGTTGGTGGTGTATGTGTGTGTGTGTGATTCAAATTTGTCTGTTTGTCTTATTATTGTTATCTATATTGATTGTGTGATTATCGACCCCGGTGTTGTTTTGTAAAACTGCGGTGATCCATTCGGGGATGGTGAGTAGATATTGAACAGTATAGAGATGATCTTTGGGATAGCTGGGATGGCCACGACATGACGATAGAGTCTTCGCATTTGTAGTTTAGTATTTATTTACATTTCAGTTGAGAACAGATAGTTTGGAATAATGTATTGTACTTTCAGTTTGGTTTCGAGGATTGTACTTATTCATTAAATTACTTATAATAAATGTTGTTTCCGTTTTGTCTATTTGATTATCATACCTCGGGCAACCGAGATGGTGATGTCTTCATACCTGAGTGGTCCTGGTAAGGCACTCGGAGTATGGGGGTGTTACACCTCATAAGCAAGGCCACTTCGGAGATTGATTGCGTTAACTGGGTCGCATGTCGGTGGGTGATTAGCTTGGTCTTCCGTGAGTGTTACTTGCGCGACTTGTTTTCTTAACTTCACTATGACAGTTTCATTCTTGTTGCATTTCTCCCCAAACTATCGTGTTAAGTTCAACATCAAGGACTTCAGTTCGGCAATTTCCTCGTTTTTAGAAGGGGGATTTGGCTGCGGCACTAGCGTAGAAGGAATATAAACATTTGCCATTTCTTCATATAATTGAAAAAAAGGAACGCCCTGCTTGTATTTATGATAAGCAAGGACTCGCTCTATCCTCGCCATACAATCAACGGCATCCTGCCCCTCCATGCCGCACCTACCACATATCTCCACATGTTTAGTAATTGCACAAACTTGTGCATGCTCACCCATAGCCTCCGTAATCTCCACATTACCTAGACTTTTGCTAGGACTTCCCACTTCAGCTGCTACCAACTCGTTAGCTTGCCCACTTCCTCGGGGATTTCCATATTCAGTAACATGGATGGCCATCTCCTCAATAAGACGCCACCCTTGATCATCTTCCACGTTTTTCGTGAATCTCCCCTTTGCTACACTATCAAGGATAACTCTCTGATTTCGATATAACCCGTTGTAAAATTGGGTACATAGGAACCAGCGCTTGAAGCCGTGATGAGGCACAGAATTGACGAGCTTCTTGAACCTAGTCCAAGCCCCATCCAAGTCTTCGGTAGAAAATTGCTTAAATGAAGTAATCTGAGCTCTCAACGCATTAGTGCGTTGCGGTGAAAAATATCGCCTGTAAAAGGCCAAAGCAAGAGAACTCCAGTCGGTCACACCGGCTGCTTCCCTATCTAAATCCCTTAACCAGTCCCGGGCATCATCAGCTAAAGAGAAGGGAAAGAGAACTTCCTTCACTTTGTCCTGTGTCACCCCAGCAGCAAGAGGAATGGTAGAGCAATACTCTGTAAATAGCTCTATATGCCTGCACGGATCTTCCTCAGGTACCCCCCCTGAAGAGATTTCTCTCGACCAGCTGTATGTAAGATGGGTGGATTCCAAAAGTTCCCGACTCAGTAGTGGGTAGTAAGAAACCTTTTGGAAGCGAATCCACATTAGGCTCTGAATGGTTGGCTATATTCGGCATCCTGGCAGATAGAATTTACAGACTGGAACAGGTATGACAATGTTCTCTTTCTAGAAAAGATATCCTGCAACTAATCAAAAACTTTGCAAAAATGAGATCAGTCTCAAGGAATAAATTCCCTGAGACGAAAGACAAACTTAAATTAAGCAACAAAATTGCGCCAGCTCCCCGGCAACGGCGGCAAAATTTGACAGGGCAGTCGTATACCTATCAAAAATACCAACAGGCTCTAACTAATATAGCTAGGGAAGTCAGGTCGATCTCCACAGGGAGATGGGAAAATGTTAACTTTGTCTAAGTTCTTCACGATAATCGATTTGGGGGGTTTTATTTGAGTTGTTCTAAACTAATGAAAATGAGAAAGAGAAAAAGGCAGCAGAATAAAGATTAAGCAGACAAGGAAAAAGCAGCTAAGACAGTCGGTTCACCATGATCATTCAATCAAGCAATGTAGGTCTTAGGTCAAAGCAAGTATGGTCAAAGGGGCAGTGAATATCTCCTTCCGGTCTCAATTCGCCCTAAAGCACAAATAGCTTAGCTTCCGCCCTCACTACGGTGCCCTAATGTTCGCTACGAGTCTCACCCTTTCCAACCTTCCGGTCCAGGTCAAGGTTTACTATGATTTAAATGCCTCATTGCGTCGACTCAATTAGACAGATACATTTAAGTGCAGCGATTAACAACAAGGACTACACAAGCATTAACCTAATAATTCAATTACTCTTCCTTCATAATTATGGATTCCCTAGCCTTAGCAAAAGGGAATTAGCTACACATTACTATCGAATCAACAACGATAATATATAGATAATGAAAATTAAACATGTTAATAATGAAAACAAGGGGATAAAATAAGGCAATAATAAAAGCAATAAGAGAAAAGGAGAATTCAAGAAGCAATTACGATTAAGAAATAAAGGGAGTAATAATACCGATTACAACTCCGAATCCGAGTAGAAAAGAGTAGTAGAAGAGTAAAATGAAAGAAGCAGTGGAAAAAGATGAAGTAGAAGTGAATGCGGAAGAGTTACGCAGTCTACCCCTTTTATTAGCACACGAAATTCTCCCCCTTAAACCTAATCCAAAGCTTAATTACAAAAAACCATACGAAAATAGGCGGAAAAATACAAATATAAAGTAAACCACTCGATCGAGTGGAACTAAACCGCTCGATCGAGTAATTAAGCAACAATCGCTTCGATCGAGTGGAAATAAACCACTCGATCGAGTAACTCCTTGTAATGCCTTCTCGATCGAGTAGATATGTTACTCGATCGTGTAATCTTCATGAAATAAAGCATTCGATCGACTGGAAAAGTAGTCGATCGAGCTATTTTGGCACGTTTAGGCACTAAGACACCTTCTGAAACCAGCTCACGCGTCCTCAAAGTGATAGACTCCAAGCTTCGATTCCTTGTTCTCCATAAATGCATGCAAATGGAATGAGTTTAGGCTCGATTTATCTTCTCTTCGGTCTATTCCTGCAATTTACACAAAACGAACCAAAGTAGACTATTCGGGGGTATTTGTAGCTAGATGCCACGTAAAATAGTATAGAAATGCGTGTAAAAAGAAGGTAAAAACCTTATATAAAATACACGCATGAAACCACGTCCAACCGCAGGTGGAGACGTGGTGGTTTCAAGTCCTTACCTGGAGCAAGACGTGTGTTGCAGTGGGAGACTGTATTAAATATACTATTTAATAGACCTGGTAAACGGGCAAGTCAGGTTAGTGTTGATGTGGAAAACCGGGGTCCAAAAAAGGAAAGGTTTTCATTTGAAAAGAGTCACAACCAAGTCTTAGGAAAACTCGGAATCCTTTTAAGAAAATGGGTTCATTGTGAAAGTACGTGATGGGAAGTTTGTTAATAAAACACCCACCCTCGCTTGAAAAATCGGCCTTTACTAAGGAACGTGATGGTTGATCGTTATATGAAGTGCAACCATGTTGTTTGAGCCTAGCATGTGAATTTGGTTTCTAATCGTTTAATGGAACTAAACTACTTTGTCAAAGTGATTTAGCATGTGAGGTTGATTTGAACTATCTAAATAAGCATTCATAACATGGCTCAGATGGGAATGAGGGAGCCGTTGGGGAGCTAACTATTTCTACCCAGGAAATTCTTGCCGACTTGATGCGCACACAAGTGAAAATATATACAACTCGATCTATATACAATTGTCTAGACAACACTACGACACACGCCCACTTAGGCGTCATACTAGACCTTGGAAAACGTGCCAACGGGGAAACCATGGCTCATGTTGAGCCTTATATTTTACACTATCGCCAGGGTATAACTCGGCCTAGCAGTATCATTCTGTGGACATAGCCACCTGCAACGCCCAGCCAATTTGTGGACATGCAGCGGTCTTTTGAAAGCCATGCTCGGCGGCGTAAAAATGCTTTCGACCGGATCGTTTTAGATCCGTCGTTTTCGTCTCGGCGAGGGTCTTGAAACGATGAAAGAGATCTTAGGAGTCGCCACCAAGCATTTGTGGGATGCTTGGAACCCGTTCGAATCCACTTTATACCTAGGTTAACCAAGGCAAAAAGCGGTGTTTGACATAGGTACTAAAGAAAAGGAGTCGTTCCTCTTCAGCCTCCTATCTCTAGAATGACTCTCGTACGCCCTGGATAAGGTCGTACACTATCCAAAGTTCCTGAGTAAGAGGTGAAGGTACATATTGGGAAGCCCTTTAATCGGACACCCAATCCCGCCCACGGTAGCGGCCTCTACTGATCGATCTTGGTTGGTTAAATGCAAAAGTTGATAAAACGGGTAAATGCATGAATGCGCATCGATAAGTTTGAACCTAACATGTGAGCTTTCTATGTCGGTTGTTTAATCCAAGTATCAAGCATTTGATGTCAAGTTGGATTTAATGTTGATTTGCATGCACGACGGAAATTAAACATCCATTTACCGAGTTAGGTTTATGGTGCATAATGTGATCCATTTGTCTTAGTAAGGCGTTTTGAAAATACAATGTAAAATGGGCAGATTCGTCATCTGATCCATCCTGTATTCGGGTTAACCGAAGTAGGGATCGTCCTACAAGTGCTGGAAGGAAACAAGGTCTACATCAGGCAGCCTATATAGGCGCGAGCCATCAAGCGATGCAAACAGGCCTGTCCTGGTTTGAAAATGGGAAAATGATTAGCTTGTTTAGGTGCGGGTCAACAGACGATTGAAGGACGTCTTCTGACCATTAAAAAGTTTGTTAAATGGTTTGAAAAGAGGGTGTTTGAACCCGTCTTTATTTGAAAAGATCGTTTAGACCGCTTTTATATTGATGTGAAGAACGAGACTTGAAACATTATTTTGACAATATTCGATGTCGGGTTCGGTTTTGCAAGTTTGACATGAATAGTTTTGAAAATGATTATGAACTAATTGTTTTAAGTTCATTTGTTTGTGATTAGTCAATGTTTATCATCGTACTCGGGTTAAAATCCGACATGGTATGTAAAACCAAGGATGATTTTGTATTTATGACTAATGCATTTGTTTTGAAAATGTAAAGAAATGAAATAAAAGATTTTAAATACCTTTTAAAATGTATTTAACCATATATTATCACCGAAACATGGATTAAACCGTCATGGTATTAGGAACCAAGGGTGAAAATGTTTTATGGTTAAAAGTTTATCATGAAAGAAATGATTTGAAATATTTGAAATGGTAAAAAACCGATTACAAATAAGAAATGAATTAAAGGGGAAGACGAAATCAAACACGGCTGTATTAAGGCCTGAGAGGGGCTTTAGGCGCGAGCCCTACTTCTATACAAGCAGCTCCTGTCTCCGGCCAAAATCCAGTTTTGGCTCATTTAACCCATATTTGAATCATGTTATGCATGTTTTAGCATGTTATAGTCATAAAACAGATGAACAACATGATAGACGAGGATCTTTACACCCTCAAACTTACATGTTAGGCTTGAGACGAGAAATCGACGAAAGTGTATCAACTTGCTTGGTCGGAAAACTCGGTTTGAAAACCGTTTTAGCAATGTAAAAGAGTGTTTTAATTTTAGTGGTGGTGTAGTTGGTCGAGATAGTCGGTCAAGTGATTTAATGCACGATGACGGTACCAAACAATGTGTAAGGCTTGTGTTTTCGATCGGCAAGTCAAAAACTCGTGTCGGTTTGTGACTTGAGAAGTTGAGTCTAGAATTTTAAGGGAGAAATGAGGGGGCGGACACTCGCGTCAGGTGTTATGGTGTGTGAAGATGGGTATTTATAGAGAAATGGGTGGTTGTGTGCGTTTTGAGCGACGTGGCCGCATGGGCTGCTCGAGGAGGCGCGAGCTAATTCGCGGGTCTTCGAGGTGTCTTGTCACTATCACGTAATTGAAATCATGATTTGTTCTATCCTATGTTTTGGATGACTTGATTTGTACTTGACCATGAAGTATTCCGGGAACACTAAACATGTAAGTCTTGAAAAGTTGTGTTTTTTGTGTTTGACTCGGTTTGACTCGTTGTTGGTGTCTGGATTTGAATTTTGAGTTGATTTTTGGTCCGGTGTCGGTTTTAACTGTAGTTAGTGTCATTGTGACCCCGTCGTCATGCATTAAACACTCCAGGTACTTTTAAAAAGTTTTGAAATATTTTGTTTTCGAAATCTTTTTAAGTTTTCCGACGTGTAGTTGTACAAAACTGTCGATTAAACGCTGCGATTCCTAAGCATGTTTAGTCCGATAATCATCGGGTGTTTGTTGGAAACTTGAAAGATACTGGGTATCTATAGAGCCCCCACTTTGACTGAGGCTTGGACAGAGTGAAAGTCAAGTATAGCCCCCAGGTCAATCGAAGATTATAACCTGGAGACCGAAGCGACGTCGAGGCTGCTCAAAAGGGTTCAGGCCGAGGACCTGCCGTCGGGAAGGGCGACGCCAAGGCTACTCGGGGATATGAGTCAAGGACCTATCATCGGGAACAGTTTAGAATCAGTCGACTGTGCGTGCCGGTCGTTTAAAGTCCGTTAGACTACGTACAAAGGCTCGCCATCCATAAGAAGGAGTCATACCTGAGGCATCTTCAGGATATGTCCTTGAGTTGTTTCTTATTTGCGGACAAAGGCTCGCCAGCCGTGTTGCGGATATGATGGGGCTCGTTAGCCGCTAGCGGATATAAAGGGGCTCGCCAGCCGCGTTGCGGATATGAAGGGGCTCGGCAGCCGCTCACGGATATGAAGGGGATCGCCAGCCGCGTGGCGGATATGAAGGGGCTCGCCAGCCGCATCGCGGATATGAAAGGGCTCGCCAGCAGCGTTGCAGATATGAAGGGGTTCGCCAGCCGCGTTGAATGCGATGCGTTTCGAGACTCGCTAGCCGCGTTGAATGTGTTGCGTTTTGGGGGCTCGCCAGCCATGTTGAATGTGTTGCGTTTTGGGGCTCGCCAGCTATGTTGAATGTCGACTGATCGATTGTGGGAAATAGCCGCGTTGGACAGGCCTATTTCGAGAAGTTGTTTGAGTTAGCGGGCTTCGTGAGGGAGCCTCCGATATCCTATTGGGGAATCTCGGCGTTTATATCAGATGTCTGTGGCGTCGGAAAGGGGTAGGCTGGTGAGCTTGACTCCCGTGGTTGGCGGTGATCTTGAATCTCGAAGAGAGATAGCGGTTTTTATTGCCGTTTATTTTGTGGAAAAAGGACAGATGTATATTCTGCCATCTGACGTGTGTTTGGGGAGGACGATTTTAATTTCGTCTTCCCATGATTTGAGATTTGTGAAGGGTAGTGAATTTCACCACCCCTCTTTGAAGGTTTGACAGTTTTTAATGCCGTTTGTTTGAGGTTTGAACATGTCGCTGAAAATCTTGTGAGAATAGCGAATTTGAACTTCACTATTGATTTTTGTATTTGAAAGATGACGGTTTTTATTGCCGTTGTTGAAAGTTTGTGAAAATAGCGAATTTGAATTTCGCTACTTCGTTTTCGTTTTTGAGAGAGGACGGTTTTTATTGCCGTCGTCGAAAATATGTGAAAATAGCAAATTTGAATTTCACTACTTATTTTTGTATTTGAAAGATGACGGGTTTTAATGCCGTCGTTGAAAATTTGTGAAAATAGTGAATTTGAATTTCACTATTTTGTTTTTGTATTTGAAAAATGACGGTTTATAATGCTGTCGTTGAAAATTTGTGAAAATAGCGAATTTGAATTTCACTATTGACTTTTGTATTTGAAAGATGACGGTTTTTATTGCCGTCGTTGAAAGTTTGTGAAAATAGCGAATTTGAATTTCGCTACTTCGTTTTCATTTTTGAGAGATGACGGTTTTTATTGCCGTCGTCGAAAATTTGTGAAAAAAGCGAATTTGAGTTTCACTACTTATTTTTGTATTTGAAAGATGACGATTTTTAATGCCGTCGTTGAAAATTTGTGAAAATAGTGAATTTGAATTTCACTATTTTGTTTTTGTATTTGAAAAATGATGGTTTTTAATGCCGTCGTTGAAAATTTGTGAAAATAGCAAATTTGAATTTCACTATTGACTTTTGTGTTTGAAAGATGACGGTTTTTATTGCCGTCGTTGAAAGTTTGTGAAAATAGCGAATTTGATTTTTCGCTACTTCGTTTTCGTTTTTGAGTGATGAAGGAGCTTCCTATTTTACGTAAAAAGACGCAAGAATAGGAAGCTCCCATTCCCATCGTCTTCTTCGACACAACACACGATAATCACAAAAAATCGCCATTTTCGACCTTGCTTTATCGCTTGCATTTGAATTTCGCTACTTCGTTTTCATTTTTGAGAGATGACGGTTTTTATTGCCGTCGTCGAAAATTTGTGAAAAAAGCGAATTTGAGTTTCACTACTTATTTTTGTATTTGAAAGATGACGATTTTTAATGCCGTCGTTGAAAATTTGTGAAAATAGTGAATTTGAATTTCACTATTTTGTTTTTGTATTTGAAAAATGATGGTTTTTAATGCCGTCGTTGAAAATTTGTGAAAATAGCAAATTTGAATTTCACTATTGACTTTTGTGTTTGAAAGATGACGGTTTTTATTGCCGTCGTTGAAAGTTTGTGAAAATAGCGAATTTGATTTTTCGCTACTTCGTTTTCGTTTTTGAGTGATGAAGGGAGCTTCCCTATTTTCTGTAAAAAGACGCAAGAATAGGAAGCTCCCCATTCCCATCGTCTTCTTCGACACAACACACGATAATCACAAAAAATCGCCATTTTCGACCTTGCTTTATCGCTTGCATTTGAATTTCGCTACTTCGTTTTCATTTTTGAGAGATGACGGTTTTTATTGCCGTCGTCGAAAATTTGTGAAAAAAGCGAATTTGAGTTTCACTACTTATTTTTGTATTTGAAAGATGACGATTTTTAATGCCGTCGTTGAAAATTTGTGAAAATAGTGAATTTGAATTTCACTATTTTGTTTTTGTATTTGAAAAATGATGGTTTTTAATGCCGTCGTTGAAAATTTGTGAAAATAGCAAATTTGAATTTCACTATTGACTTTTGTGTTTGAAAGATGACGGTTTTTATTGCCGTCGTTGAAAGTTTGTGAAAATAGCGAATTTGATTTTTCGCTACTTCGTTTTCGTTTTTGAGTGATGAAGGGAGCTTCCCTATTTTCTGTAAAAAGACGCAAGAATAGGAAGCTCCCCATTCCCATCGTCTTCTTCGACACAACACACGATAATCACAAAAAATCGCCATTTTCGACCTTGCTTTATCGCTTGCATTTGTGCCATTGTCATCATGTCTTCTCAAGATATGTAAATCCTTTTGAATCCATTTGAATTTGTTTGTCTTTTGGTTAATTGAATTAGGGCGAGACCCTAAACTTTCGGAAATTAAATTTGGCGTTTCTGTTTAACCCACTTTCGAGTGAAATTGATGATTGCATTAGGTTAGAAACCTGTTTAGGAGTATAAGGGTACTTTTAGTTTGCATTTTGGTCCCCGTTCCCGGTCCCTAGGCTCGAAAAACGTGAATGAAACGAAAAAATCGTCTTATTTCGCAAATGCCAAGTTTGTTTGCTTGAGTTGTGGGCCCCACTAGGTTGTATTGTAGTCGGGGAAGACCGTCTTTGCCATATTGAACCTTCGTTGGGTGTTGTGGGCAAAATTTGAGTTTTTGCCTTTTTGTGACGGTCTTATGTCTGATGAAATAAGCGTCCGCTTGGGGTCAAATTGAGTAAGTTTGTCTTGAGATGGACCTTAACGGTAGTTTAGGTCACTTTGAGACGTGATTAAATCATGTTGCTTTGCTGTGGTCGTATTTTGAATTTTTGACCTGTTTGTGCGTGAATTGGCGTAAAATTGCCTTTTTAAGCTGTGAAAAATACCCAGTTGTGTCGGGAATTTTTGTTGTTGTTTTGCGGGCCTTGTGTGGGCCTTGAGGTGTTGGGTGGTTTTTGAAATTTTTTGTTGTTGTTTTGACTCGTCTTTTGATTGAAAAGAAGGGCAAGTCGTTTTTTGTGCGGTTTTTGTGAAGTGTTTTTGTTGGTTGGGTTTGGGCGGGCTTGCCCTTAATTTTGTTTTGCATTTGCAGTTTTTTTTTTTTTTTTGGATTTGTCCATTTTGTGCCGTCGTAATGTCGAGATTTCGGCTGACGTTTTCTGTTTTGTCCTGATGGCAGGGGAGTGTTCTGGGCCCAATGGGTCAGTTGCTGTGACCTTAGAGGTCTTTTTTGGGACCAGGCCGGTTAGCACACCGGCGAGTGCGCCTGAGGCGGTGGTAGAGGATGTTTCCGATGAGGAGGGGCCTACTAAGGAGGCCGTTAGAGCCGAGGGAGCCACGAAGGCTCGTGAGGAGCCCGTTGTTGGGGCCGTTGGTGCTGAGGGAGCCATAGGGGCTCGGGAGGAGCCTGCTGTTGAGGCTATTGGTGCTAGGAGGGCTCAAACAGGGTCTGAGGACGGTACTTCTGGGCAGAGGGTTGGTACCACTAGGAGGAGGGGTCCTCGACAAACTAGACAGGAGATTCAGAAGGTCGCTAGGGCCGTTGAGAGGCCTCCTTCTCGCCGCGTGGAGTCTCGTGGAGGAAAGAGACGGAGAGTTGAGGTGGATGCGGATGACGCCTTCGTCGCAAGCTGGGATGTTAGACGGGTTACGGCTCCCCGGGGGTAGAACCTGGGGCCGGCGCCTGCTTGGGCTGAGGGCTTTGACGGTAGCCAGCTGTTGTTGCGGCAAAACACTCACATCTCCTACCGTGCACACGAGGATTTGGTGAGTTTGCCGCTTTGTTGAGATTTTGCTGTTTTTGTTGTTTCAGACCTGAATAGGTATTCTGATGTTGTTTGTTTCCCAAATTCAGGAGATTGCTACCATGAGGACCTTCTCATGCTTCTCGACTTATTTGGGTTTCTACGACGTTCTCCGGGTCGGTACGGGGGCGTTGATAGAGAGGTCGGCTATGGGGCCGTTGGTGGCTATTTGGCGTGACATTCACAGGGCTTCGATTAGGTCGAACCTGTGTTTGATCCGTGCTATGTTGGACCGTTACTGGGACACAACATTGTCATTCCACATGGAGTTTGGGGAGCTCGATGTCACCTTGGAGGACTTTGCCATGATATCAGGCCTTCCCTGTGGCGAGATGCCTGTTGAGTTGCCAGAAACGCCGGACAGAGTGTCTTCCGCCGTGGTTATGGATTTGATCGACAAGGTTTTGCCTGCGCCGACTGACATCACTCCTTTCCTGATCGCGAACACATATGTGAGGGACCACTTCAGGGGGAGAGTGGCGGGCTATGTTCCGGCGCCGTTGGCGAGTCCGGAGGCTGAGTCTGACGCGTAGGAGGCACAATTGTGGTTGTGGTACTTCTTGGGTACCATGTACTTTGGTGACAAGAGTGAGCGCTTGTCGACCAAGGTACTTCCTTTGCTTGCTCACCTGGACGCCCTGGGTCAGTTTGACTGGGTGACGCTGGCTTTGGCGAGTTTTACCTGTTACCTGCATGCTGCACTTCGTCCGGAGGTGATGGGGGATGGGAGTTCTCCGGCTTTGGTTGGTCCCGGCCTCATCTTGGAGGTACGAGCATTTTTGTGTTTTTTGTTGACTTTGGTTTTGGTTTTGATTTTGTTTTGTGGTTGATTTTTGGATTGAGTTTGAGTTTTGGCAAATTTTGAAAAAATTGGCTGATTTGTGATTGCTGTGTTTTGTTACAGGCTTGGTTGTATGCTTATTTCGTCCCCTTGCGCCTGAGGACAACTGGTGACGTTCCTTCAGCTTACCCTACTATGAGGGCTTGGACGGTGGCTCGGAAGAAGTCGACCAAGTCGACTTATGAGGACTGTAGGCATCGGATGAACGCCCTCCGAGTTGGTGACGTAAGTCGTTGCTTCTTATCTCTTTTGTTTTGTAGAAATGGATAGAGATAAGATGACTAGGTAGCCTAGAGACCCCCCCTAGCTAGTTGATTAGCTTTGGCTTAAGTGCAGTTTGTCGTGTGGCATTGGGAGCACTACACAGGTGTGCCGGCTGCTGTCAGGGAGCATCTACGACCTGGCAGTTCCCAGCGTTTGTACCTCGAGATGGCAATCGAGCCGGTTCGGTACCTGGGCGAGCGTCTAGCTCGTTAGTGTTTTAGTGAGACCTTTGTGGTGTCAGTCGATCCGCCTAGGGTGTTGTTCCAGGAGTCGACACCCGATGAGGTTGAGGAGCACCTTGACGGTCGCGGAGGTGAGGAGCTGTTGTTATGGGAGGCCGACTACGACACCTTCCGCTTGTCGAGGCTTGCCTGGTACCCGATTGAAATATGTTTTCCTCTGTTCTTTGTTTTCATTGCCTCCTTTTGATAGAAGGATTTGTTACCTTCGATGCGGATCCATATTGTAGGGTGTCGACGCGTTGATGAGGACCCAGCCCCCAGTTTTCTCGACACAGACCACCTTTCAGGGGCCGGGTGTTGAGGAGCTACAGCTGCGTCTGCCAGAGCCTGCGGCCGCTGAGGTGATCGACGCTGTCATGGAGTGGAGGTTGACAGTTCTGACTTATTTGAATACTCCTCCTCGTTTGTATTTTGCCTTGCATTTTTGTTGTGTTGAAGGACATTTCTGGTTGTAGGTGTCGATCGCTAGTCATCAAGCTTTGTGGCAGATGGCTAACCGGTGGAGGGTACTTGCTGGTGACCTGGCTGCGAGGGAGTCTCGACTTGCGCAGGTGCTTTTTGTTGGTTGTTTTTGTGTTTTTGCGTTGCCTTTCACGTTTAGATCTCAATGACCTGTATTGTATTTTGCAGGGTACTGCGGATCGGCGGAGCTTGCTCGGGTCCGTGCTGATTTGGACGCAGCGAGGTCGACGATCCAGGCATAGAAGCTGGGGATCATCAGTCGGGACATGGAGCTGAGGCGTCGTAAGGACGGGTTGCGGAGCCGAGATGCAGAGATTGCCTCTCTCAGGGCTCAGTTGGATGCGACGGAGGAGCTTCGCGTCACCATGTAGTACGAGACGTTGAAGAGTTCTCCGGAGAGGGGGCCCGAGCAGGAGGTGGTGTCTGCTTTGCTCGCGACTCCTCGTGAGACTGAGACTGGCCCACCGGGAGGCGTTGAGTAGTTGTAGTTGTTTGCCTGTGTTTTGGACTTTTGTTTGTACATATTTACATTTTGCGTGAGGCGGGTTGTATATATATATTTTTGGTTTGTGGTTTATTTGTTTTTGGCTTTTTTGTGTTGTGTTTTGGAGAAGCGCGGTTAGCTGTTGATTACCTTTTTGCTTTGCATTTGTTCCTGCATCGTTAGTGTAGAAAACAAGCAATAGGTAACATGTACGCATAAACGTAAACACGCAAAAGCATTTGAGAAAAACAAAAATAACCACGATGACTCGAAATTAAAATTTGAAAATTAAATTTTGAAAACTCCGCGACAGGTCATTACGTTTGGATTTTTCAAAAGAAATTGATTTAAAATTTTAGGCAATTAACTCGTGTTTGAATTATGCATCGAATTTTGCTAAAAATTGATTTGTAACTCGAAAAACTAAAACCCAAACCGTCACGGATGAATTTCAAAAGGGATTTTTGCGAGTGTATTTGAATTGATTTTTGTGAGATCAAGAATTGGATTTGCAAGAGCTTGAATTTTTGAAAAAAATTGACGTCGGGTTATCAATTCTCGAATTTTGTGGGAAAATACAAAAAAGCGAAAAATTTTCGGAATTTCGACCGACATGGAAATGATCCATCGCGGATCGGGGCGACTAGCTCGGAATTTTTGGAATTTCGACCGACATGGAAACGATCCTTCGCGGATCGGGGCAACTAGCTCTTCCCTCTAAAAAAAGAAGAGAAAAACCCGTTTGTTTAAAGCTGCGCTATGGAAACCGTGCCGGATTTCGTAAAACGCGAAAACAAGGAAATGTGAGTGTGAGAAAACACAAAAATTCCTGGATAGGCCCAAAGAGACGCGAGCCCTATGGCGGGAGTGTTTAGGTGTCAGGAAGAAACACAACTTGATAGGGACAAATCAAGGTGCGGATCCTGGGAACTAGCCCAAAGAGGCGCGAGGCCATGAGCGATGGAAGGGAGCTTCCCCTTTTTCGGAAAAAAGCGCTGATTGTTTTGTATAAATAGGGAAGTTTGTGCTTCATTGTTTCATCATCCGAAACACGAAAAATATCTCTACGAAAACCTTTCTTCTTCTTCTTCTTCTTCCACAAAATAAGTCATGGATGCTTTCGAAAATAGGTTGCGACATTGGTGTTGGGATTTTTCGCCTCCCGAGAAATATCAACTCGTTGTAATGGGAGTTGGTCAATTGTTGGTGCTTCGTCAAGTCAAGGTGCAATCCTCATTCCTTGAAGCATGCTCTCGGTTTTGGGATTCAAAACATCATGTTTTCGTTTTCCCGAAAAGTGAAATTTGTCCTCTTGCCGAAGAAGTCGGCGCCATTGGTGGATGGCCGGGTTGTACTCCGGTGCTTCCCCTGACTTGGTTGTGTTATAAAGAGAAGTTTCGTTCAATATTGGGCTTGTCAACAAGTCGAGTGAACTTTCTCCTTGCTCCCCATGGTGTGGATATGTTGGCTCTTATCAACATTTTCTTAAACCGGTTGGATGTTAATGTTTCTGAGGTGGCTAGGAGAAGGGCTCTTGCCTTTTGCCTAGTGCATGCATACCTACTTGTCGATGCCTTGAAGAAGGAGGGGTCAAAGTGTTATGGTAGTATGACCCTTGTGCATATAGTTGAGAAAATGGAGCATGGTAGGGATCCATCATGGTTGGTGCTTGGCGAGAATATCGAAGCCTTGGATAAGAAGGGCTCTTGTGGAGAAGCTCCCTCGTTCGGATCTCCAAGGATCCTCCAAGTGTGGCTCTTGGAGAGGCTAACGTATGTAGAGCCTCCGGCCGATTCTTCTTCTTACTCCTTCCATCAACTTACTATGAGGAAGAAGTTGTACTCGGATAGTTTTGCATCCACCGAGGCCTATTGGACCTCGATATTGGTGAAGGAGGGTTGATACGTGCAAATTGTATAGTCTTTTTAGCCTATTTTAGCACGTATTTCCATGCATTTTTGTATTGTTTACATAGTATTATGGCTCGAATTGGCTACTTTGGTTCGTTTTGCCCGTTTTGTAGAAATGAACGCGAAAGTAGTGGAATCGTACCATTTTTCGTCCTTTTTGCATGCATTTTGAGGAGACGGGATTTTCCAGAGTGAGATACTGCATTGGAATGCGTGAAGGCACGGTTTACGAGGCAGTCGGGTATGAGATTGGGCTGATTTGAAGGAAGAAGGCTCGATCGAGTGGTTTTATTACTCGATCGAGTGCTTTTTATAGCCATGGTTGATCGATCGAGTAGTTATTTACTTGATCAAGAAGTGCTTAAAAGAGAGGTTACTCGGTCGAGTAACTATTCTACTCGATCGAGTAGATTTTCTGGAGTTTTGCTCAATCGAGTGGATTTATTCTACTCGATCGAGTGGTTTAGGCTTTCGTGGGCTTTAATTAGCCCGTGAACGTGTTTTAGTTTTTGGATTTAGTTTGTTTTCTATTTAAACTTTCGTTAACTAGGTCATTAGGACCTTATCAACTTTTATCTTATGATTCATCAGTTTTAGCTTTGACAAAAAACACATTATGTTGCTTTTCTCTTTTCTCTGTAGCTTTGCTTTCAGGATTATTTCGCTCGGATTTTGTCGTTCTTTACGCCGGATTCTCACGATTGTAATCTCTTCCTCCTTTCTTAATAATAATCTTTATTTCATTCGCTTTAATTCTTTGTTTTACTTCATTTAATTTCTGCCCTAATTCACTTTTATGCAATTTAATTATCATTTTAATATGTTGAATGTTGGTCATTTATCTGCTGTTAGTTTTTATAGTATAAATAGTGATATGAGTAGCTAAACTTGTTTCATGTTGGGATTAGGGGATCTACGGTAGACATGTGACGATGTAGTAAATAGGTTAGATGAGTTAATTGTGAGATTCTGTCACCATAGCAATATAACTGTATTTTTACCGACTTAGTTGAGTGCACGCTTCTGAGTCACCCTTTAATCTGGCTATATTTAATCCTGGATCGGAAGATTGGACTAAATAGGCCTGCTATGAACAGTAGACCACCCTGGCGAGGACGGAAGTTAAGTTAGTGGAAGTTTAGGGTAGAAAGTGGACCGGAAGGACCTTTCCATATCCGTCTCGCATTAATTTGTCTAAGGTGTTTACAGTTGAGTCACTGGACTACCGTAGTGAACCGAAATCCTGACATGACCCTTCTCTATATGATAGTTTAACTCTATTTTTCTGCCTTTACTGCTCTTGTCTCTGCTTCTCTTTTCTTTAAACCTTTTAGTTTAGAAAACCAATTTAAACAACCCCCCATTTGTGACCAAATAGACGGACTTCTACAGATATCTTGCCTCCCTAAGGAGATCGACCTGACTTCCCTAGCTATATAGTTAGTTTAATTAGTTATTTATGATAGGTACACGACAGACGTATCAAATTTTGGCGCCGTTGCCGGCGAGGCAATTGCCCTATCTGTCTTTGTTTCGTTTATTTTATCCGTCTCAGGGAATTTTTATTCCTTGAGGCAGTTCTTATTTATTTTCTTTCAGTGTTGTTTATGTCCAGGTCAGACAGGTTTGAGTTAGTTTCAGCTGATTCAGAGCCAGAGAGACTATTCAGGCATAGACTCCGTCTGCAGAGAAAATCACGAAAGGAAGACTTGAGTACTTTTGAGCCAGAGCTACATCATTTTGTTTTCGCAGAAGACCAGTCTTTAGAAGAAGACATTCCTATTTCTGCCGATCAACCAGTAAAGATGCCGAACATTGCTAGTCACTCGGAGCCTAAAGCATCGTATATTCCTAAAGGTTTCAATCTCCAGACTGAGGATGGGAATACATTTGACATCCGTCCTTCCTATATCAATCTGGTGGAGAGAAATCTCAATAGAGGTGTGGCAGGTGAAGACCCGAGGAAGCATATGGAGGTCTTTACGGACTACTGTTCTACTATCCCCGCCACAAAGGGGGTAACTCAAGACAAGATTAAGGAAGTTCTGCTTCCTTTTTCTTTGACTGATGCAGCCAGGGAGTGGTTGACTGATTTGGACCGTACGACCGCGGGGGTTACAAACTGGGAGACCCTTGCTCTTGCTTTTTATAAGAGATATTTCCCTCCACAACGCACCAATCAGCTGAGGGCAAAGATTACGAGTTTTAAGCAGGCACATGATGAGACTCTTTATGAAGCATGGTCCCGTTTCAAGAAGTTGGTGAGGTCTCTTCCTCACCATGGTTTTGACCCGTGGTTTCTGTCTAACCAGTTCTACAATGGGCTGTATGATGATCATAGAGCCATACTTGATGCGTCATCTAATGGGAGATTCCAAGAGAATACTGACGATGATAAGGGATGTGCCCTTATTGAAGAGATGGCGAACCACAGTGTTGAATATGAAAACCCGAGGGATGGTATTAGAACAGTTCATGCAGTCGATAAGTAAGTTGTGGCTCAGCTGGAAGCCATGAATACTAGATTTGATAAGTTGGAGTTACATTCTGCTGGGGAGCCTCAGACGGTCCATATACTTACTAGAGGGGAGACTGTCACATGTGAGAGGTGTGGTAGCAACGATGGCCATACTGTTGTTGGCTGTCTTACAGAGAAGGAACAGGTCCTTGCCTTTCAACAATATAGGCAAGGAGGGGGTTCCTATTATAACAACCAAGGGGCAGTCCATCCCAATTTGAGGTGGACAAGTCAAAATGTGCTCAATCCTACCCCTCCTCCGCACCAGCAGCAGTCATATGTCCTTCCACATAAGGCTCAACAAGGCTTTCAGAAGCCTCCTTCCTTTTCTACATCTAATCAAGGTGCCTCGTCTTCTGGTGGGGTAAGTGAGTTAGGTGAGATGAAGACGATGTTGCAGTCTTTGACAAAGCAGTGGAAGTTAAGCGACCAATAAAAAGATGCTTCTATCAAGGCACTTGAAACTCAAGTTGCCCAGTTAGCTACGAACCAGTCCACAAGGAAACCGGGTCATTTACCGTCACAAGCTGACAAAAATCCACATGAGACGGTAAATTTAATTAATTTGAGAAGCGGTCGTTCATATGAGGGACCAAAAGTGTTGAAATCAGACCCGAGGAAGGAAAATATAGCTGATGAACAATGTTCTGCAAAAGGAAATGAGCTGACGGCTAAGAAAGTACTCGATCGACTAGTTTCTGGAGGTCAATCGAGTATATTTAATGAAGAAAGTGCTCGATCGAGTGAGAAATCGCCTGAAAGACCTCGTTCGAGAGGAAAGAAGCGTCCAAAGGATACAGAGCTTGATCCGGCTGACACGTTGGAAGAGAGAAACAAGGGACTCGAGATACCCATCACGGTTCCCTTCCCGAGGCGTCTGCAGAGTACTAAAGCTAATCAACAATTCGGCAAATTTGCCGAGATCCTGAGAAGCTTGCAGGTCACTGTGCCATTCGTCGAACTGCTGACACATGTACCCTCTTACCTTAAATTTATGAAAGAAATTTTATCGCGTAAGAGGCACATTCATGATCATCAGACGGTAGCTTTGACTGAGGTAGGGACGACCCTAGTTCAGAATAAGTTACCTCCCAAACAGTCACACACGGGAATTTTCTCAATTCCGTGTCATATTGGTACCCATTTGATTGATAACGCGTTATGCGATCTAGGCGCTAGCGTGAGTGTCTTACCGTTGTCTCTGGCTAAGAGACTTGGTTTGGCAAAGTTTAATTATACCAACATGACTGTTCAGATGGCCGACCATAGCATATGATGGCCACTAGGTGTAATAGAAGACATACCTGTTAAGATCGGGAGGTTCTTTATTCCCGTTGGCTTCGTTGTACTTGACATCCCTGAAGATGCGCATACCCCTATTATTTTAGGGAGACCATTTTTATCTACTGCCCGTGCAGTAATAGACGTCGGGGGCAAGACATTGACTTCTTCAGGTTGGGGACGAGGAGCTGATATTCCATCAGTCTAAGTTCCGGAGGGCTCCCATGCAAGCTCAGCCTTGCAATGCCCTCTCTTCTATTGACTCTATTATTGACACTCCAAATGAAAATTTGGAGCATTGTGCTGCTATTGTGACCCCTCCGCCTCAGGTTGAGAGCAAAAAGGAGGAAAGTTCGTCTGTTTTCCTTGCTGCAGGTACAGATGAAAACAATGAAGGGGCGGTCAAAGGGCATTGTGCAATTAATGTCAGTCAAAGTGGGAGTGACAGTGTTAAAGCCGGTGAGAAAGGAGCGAGGGTGAGAAAAATTCGCGCATATGTGGACGTGAACTATTCTCCTCCTAATGATTCAAGTTCAAGCTCATGGAAGCTGAAGAGGACGATCAATGTTGCTGAGGTGACGTCCTCCAGCCAGGAGCCATCCGAGGGGCTACTGAATTGCTTTGGGAAGTGAGCGGCGAAATGCCCCGTGTACCAACTTGTATAAACAATTTTTGAATTTCCGTTTAATTTCTTTTATTGCTTTTAATTAGGACCATTAGAATTTAGACAATTTTTAGCGTAGATAGAGACAATAGACTGTTTCTTTGCGTATTTGGTATTTTGGGATATTTTTGCAAGTGTTTTTATGCAGGTTTGGGTAATTTTACGCAAATTTAAAGGAAGAATGACGAATTCAAGAGCTTACACGAGAAAAAGAGCTCGATCGAGTACTTTTTGTACTCGATCGAGTGGATTCTGTTCGATCGAGTAATGCCATATCAGTCGATCGAGTAAAGCAGAAATGGGGAGTTCTCGATCGAGTAAATTTCTATCGATCGAGTAGATGGATCCATAAAGTCCTCGATCGAGCAGTTCTAAACCACTCGATCGAGTGAAATCGCAAGAGACGCAGGGAGTTTTTCCTTAACTTCCTTCTTTTTGGTTCTTATTTCATTTTACCCCCAATATTTCGACCTCCCTTCCTATTTTGCGATAAAAAACCCCCAAATCCCTCATTTTTCTTGCCCTTTTGCCACATTCGTCACCTACATTGTGCTTATTGTTGATTAATCGTTATTTGCCCTCTGTTTTCCCTTTGATTCACGCCTATTTACACGGTCTATTGAGGGAATTAGGGTTCCGCGGTTTTCGTTCAAAAAATCGCCTAATTTGCTTATTTCTTGTCGATTAATTGTTCTTTGTAGGATCTCTAGCATCAAGTAAGTAATTCCTACACCTCATTGCATTTTGATTTCATTTATTTTGCCTTTTATGAAGTGAATAGGAACTAGGGTTTCGATCTGTTTTGGGTCGAAATTATCGACTATAATTTTGATTCAATGCTTAGTCTTGCTTACTTGATGCTCATTCCCGTCTCCTCACTGTTTTTTTACATGTTTAATTCGAATTTTGCGCGAAATTTGCGTTTAGGGGTCTTTACAGTCGAAATTTTCGACTGAAACTTGGTTTTCGAATGTCACCTGGTTTCGCTGCTGTCTTTTGCTCAATATATCCACATTGTTGTGTAAATTATTGCTGCTGTAATTTGCTATCATCACCTATCGCTGTTTACATGCTTTTGTTCGAATTTTTGAGGAAAATTGGGAATTTATGGGTTGTAGTCGAATTTTTCGACTGATTGGGAATTGTCATGCTGTTATCACGTTGTTTTCATGCTGTTTAGCCGCTGTTTTCTTATCAATTTCCCTGCCTTATTTATTCAGGATGGATTCTCGTTCGATGCCTTCATCGAGCTCTTCTGCTAGTCTGTCTTTGTCTCTGTCTGAGACGGTATTCCCTCTTTGTTACTACTAGTCCTCCGCACCGCCAACACTCTGTGTTCTTAGTTTCAGCCAGATCTTTTGTTTTTACGCCGACTAGCACCTCTTAGCTAGCTCATTTATTTGCTACCTAGTCACAACCACCACCACCACTGCTAGCACTGCTGCTAGTCTTTCTTCCTCAGTGGTGGTCACAACAGCCACAACCTCTACTCCAGCCACGGTGAGCACACCTGTGGCGGACTCACCTGAAGTTGCAGCTGCCTTTAGAGCGGCCCTAGTTCCTCGCACCGTCACTGGACGGGCTTCTACTTCGGGTTCTAGAGGTCGGGGCCGAGGTCGTGGACGTTCCCGTTCTACGCGAGCTTCTAGCACTTCCACTTCAGCTGCTCCTTCTGGCACGGTCACTATCCGAGGGGACAACACCCTCGACTCTCACCCCGACTACCCGTAGGTAATTTTCATTAACGGTGTACATTGTAAGAGGTTTTATAACCTCCTTGGCTGTGAGTTTGTACCTTCCCGGTTTTTAGATAAACCGGCACTTGAGAGACTCGGCATCTACGAGTCAGTTTGTGAGCTTTTACGGGGCACGACGTGTTGGAGTGTCCCCGACAATAATGCGATCACAATTGTCGATCATGATGATCACATGTTTAAATCTCATTTTTAAGAATACGTAAGGGATGATTCATTTTATAGTCAACTGATCAACATTAATCAGTAACGATTGGCTTCCTAGAGTTTGACGTTACTGTCGTGGGACGGTGGTGGTCAGTTGATCCCTTAAGGTCACACCTAAAGGATGATGCCCTAATCTGTAAAGTTGATTAATTGTATGACGATGCAAGTTGATCAATTCCTTAAAATTGAACAATTGAATTTGTGAGAGAGAATAATCATCTTATTGTAATGGGATTAAATAAGATTTATTTTAGTAATAAAATGCTTTTTTACTAAAATTGTTTATTGTTTGAGAAACAATAGAGATAAGAATGAATGGTTAATTATAATTATAAAATGTTGTGAATTATAATTATATCACCCATTTTATTTATGTGATCAAGTATCACTAGTCAATTTGTTGTATGCAATTTAATTAATTTGTAAAATGATATTTATGTGATAAATATGCATTAAATTAATTAATAACATGTAACATACTACATGTGACATATTGTGTGACAAATGACAAATTGACAAAATAAAATGGTAGTCCATTTTAAGTAGGTGGACCGAATTGGAGGAGTATGTAGTGGGTTGTGTTTATATTATTTTATGTGATAGAATTTAAATAATAAGACTACACTACACTAGCCTTACATGCCTAAGGTTTTGAGAAGAACAAAATAAAAAGTGAAGGACCATATATTGGTCCTCCAACCCTCCAAAACCGTGACACCCTACACACTACAAGGACAAGTTTTGTTCTTTATTCATCTCTCTATGCATGTTCATTCATTCACATGCATATTCTCTTTCACATATTCATTTCTCCTTCATCAAAACATGAGATTTTTGATTCAAATTGTTCATAGAAATTACTAATATTATTAATGTAATATATGAGTATTAGTAATCAATTTTAAGGTAAACTACTAAACTAATATCTAGCTAATATTATTTAGTGGGGATAAGGGATAATCTTGGGTGCAATCAAGAGGAGTGGCTTCTATACTTGAGGTCTTTGGAGGATCATCCTAACATATAGAAAGCTCAAGAACAAGTGAGGTAGGAGACTTCATTTGTGCCCATTTGGCCGAAATATTCATATGGTATGAAACCATTTTTCCTTACTCTTATTATAGTTTTGCATGCATAAGATCTTCAAGTTTTTATGACTAAAACTTTAAACTAAAATATGTGATATTTAAAATATGATTTCCAACAAGTGGTATCAGAGCATTATGGTTGTTGCATGCAAGATCGGGTTAGTTTTTCCGAGTTAATTTAATTAACATATAAAACTTGTTATTTAGGATTTATGAAGATAAATCATGAAATAATTTTGCATGTTAAAAGTTTCTGGTCCTAAGTGATTTTTAGAACATTTTGTTTTATTTATGGATTTTTATTGTTCATTTTATATATTATTGGCATTAAAATATGATTTTTATGATAAAAATGTCATTTTTGGATGAAAAATAGCTAAACTTCGAATTTTTCAGTGATTTTTGGATATGTTTTCATATATATTATCTACTAATGGCATATAAATTTTCATGTTAAAATGAGTTGTTTTGCTCGAAATATGGATTTTTCAAGTTTAAATCGAATTAAAATGGGTAAATAGTTTAATATGAGTTATATTTCGAATCTGGTCATAAAAATTTAGTATGTTGTCACATGAAAGTTTACAAGATCTGTGTAAAATAATTGGCTATAGTGAAGTCCTTATGCATGATTTATGAATTTTTGATGAAAAATCACATAAATAGTGACTATAATTAGTAATAATGCTAAAACATACTTCATGACTAAGGAAAAACGTCACATGTTGCATTATATCATATTTTTCAGATCTAAAGGTGAAAATTTGATGAATATAATGTTTCTCATATTTTTATTGTGATAATTGTTAAAATCTATAAACCGCAACATTGTTTTTGTCGATAAATTTTCGAAATTTTTAACCTAAGTTTTGAACATTATGAGTATCATGGTATTTTTTTCCAGAATATTCATGAGTTTAAATTTCAAATTTTGAAATTATTTGAAATTTTTATGATTTAATTTGAAGTTTATGGCAAAATTTTGTATTTTAAGTCCATTTATGAACAATATTAAGAAATCAAGTTTAATTATTTTCAAATGTTAGTAGAGACTAATTTTGAGTCCTAAGATGGTTAGGGTAATTAACTTGTACATAAATATGAATTTATGTAATTATTGTGATTTTAAAAGGTTAAATCACGCAAATCCGGTAAATATATGATATTGGCTCTTAAAAGGCGATTTAGCATAAAATCTAGCATGTTCATACATATTTTAATGCTGCATTTTATTTATGATTGTCATAATTTAATTTTATGTAATTTTTGAATTATGTAATTTTACTTAGTATGACCTTAGTTTTAATTGGTATTACCCGAAATGTATGGGAATATCGATTCGGTTGTAATTATTGTGATCTCGTATCACCGTTTTGTAATTTAATAGATTTATTTTATTTTATTACAAATGTATAATATGAAATTATGTAATTCATTTTGTAATTTAATTATTCCGGAGTTCCTTGAAGACGGTGCCACTCGAGAAGGCGATCCATTAAAGAAAGTGTTGCCTTGAAGTGCGTGCCAAGACCGAAGTTCAAGGGACCAAAGGAGTTGGTTTCCGAATTTGTAATAGTTTATGAGATTTACTATTTTAGGAAGGCTATACTAGGATTTTATTTATGCTTTGCATTTTATTTATATGTTGCATGCATCGCTAAATCGCCATTACTAAAACATGCATTATCATTTTATCGAGTTTATCGACCGTGTCAATTACAATTATCGTAGTTCACCGCTTTAGTTCACTTAAAACGTGATAGATAATAAATTGACATGACCTCTCGCTAAAATAAACAATTGAGACTTAGCCTTACCAAAAAGTAGAAACCATGAAAACCTATTTCGTGAGGGAGTGCACTCGGCCTTACCGGGGTACAAACCTTGCTACGTAGGGGAAGTGGGTGATAAATGTCTATCCATCGATTTTATGTTAATAAAGGGTATTTTGGCACACCGTGCCTTAAGTTGATATGAATTTGGATCATGGACACATTTATTCGAAATTTGGGTTGAACTCAATGAAAGTATTCACGACGATTTCCGGATGTGTTTCGGGCTAGAGATAAATATTAATGTAATTTTATCGACCAAGAGTTCTAAAAGTAGAATCGATTAAAGAGTTAATCCACCGAGTTATGTTAATAAAGGGTATTTCGGCACACCGTGCCCGAAGTTAACATGAATTTGGATCTTGGAATCATTTATCATAGTTGGGTAGAGGTCACTATGTAAATCCTTTACTTGTTATTTACAAGTATTAATAAAACGATAAATGTTAAGTTTTCCACTATTCCGTTATCATAATGTTCTATTTCTTTACCACAATTCATATACGATATCATTTCGTTTTTTGATTCAAATCTCCATTAAAACATCGTAACTAAAGACAAATATGAATTTGCTTCTAAAACCTCATATGAACCATTTCTAAGGATCTCTTGTGAAGAGTATAGATAAAAGTTATTCGTGATCAAAAGGGTTTTTGATTCTTGACTAACATATCTACTTACGATGAATTGTTTCTCATATGCTTAATTGAGTTAAGTACTTTGAAACGTTACATCATTTTGGTAACTAGATTTGTTTGAAATCAAAATTGACCAAAATACCGCAACCACTTCAATGAAAGTTTTAAGACTAAACAAATGAATTGAAGAGTAGTCTTCATGAAATTCAACTTTGCTTCTCTAAGCATAGACTCATTGAAATGAGTGGGAGCATTCTCTTAAACCGTTAAGAAAAGGACGAAGTTCAAAGAGGTAAAATTAGAATGAAATTGATACAAGGTAATGTTAAAAATAAAGTTATTGAGAATAATGATACTAAACCTATCAATCCTGACTGATAAAAGTTTCCATTGTCTTAATTGTTGGACGGTAGAAAGGAAACTGCCCCAAATTTTTGAAGAATCAACAAGTTAGTTGTGGGACATCGAATGGGACCTTCTTCTTTAAATGTTTATTTGATTGACTTAAATTTTGCTAGTACTACTTCGTCAATATTAGAAACCGGTGGTGGTTTTCATCATTGTATTTGATACATAGGATGATTAGAATATGACGACTAGCAACACTGATGTTGAGAGATAGAGTCATTGTGTACTCAATCTAGTTTTTGGGTTTAGAGTTGTACTTAATTGTGACTATTAAGTGCATAAACTCTAAATAAGAATATAAACTTGTTAAGACACAAAAGAGGTTTCACTTTTGTGACCCTATACACCATGATTTGATGTATGGCTAGCCCATTATCAAGGTGATTATATTCTAAACCAAACTAGAATGACATATCATGAAGATGATGCAAGACTCAAATTGGTAACCCAAGATTAAACCTTAGATCCTGGAATGATGAACGCAAAGAGTTATCGAGAACTCTTGAAACCATTAGATCTTATGGTATATGCGTATCTTGTATTCAAAGCAAGATGCCTCGTGCCTTTTGGTTGAAAAGGAGATCGAGGTTGTAAATCATTGATCCAAAATAGGTTGATCATTTTCTTTTACCAACGATTTAAGTTAACGCTAATGTGTTCACTTAATAAGGTAAATAGAGAAATCTTTGAAGAAGTTCAAAGAGTTCAAGGAATCACGATTTAGTCGTGATGGGATTATCAAAATGAAGACTTTGATATAAGCCAAAGGAAATGTGATATAGTATCACAAATTAATCTCTCTTAGCACGCATTATGGGATAATGTGTGGTTGGATAAAGAAATAAAACACTATTCGATATGGTTTGGACTTCAATCAAGTTACTTTGAGTTACTTGATCCTTTTGGGGATTTTATCATTTTGTCTAAATTATTTTTTCATTAAATCTAAAACGAATCATATGAGATATGAAATGGTAGGGTACCATGTTTGTAAGTTTTCAAAAGAAACAAATGCTCATTTTTCCTAAATATAATCACGAGTATAACGGTTTGTGGCTCGTGAAGCTGTCTTTCTAGAATACAAGTTTATTTCTAGAAGACAGAGTGGGAGAAATTGTTCAAGAGCCACAAAGAATGTTATGTCGCAAGAAACTGGTCTTTCTTGGCTAGACGAGACGTTTTGTGTAAGATGTTATGTCGCAAGAAACTGGTCTTTCTTGGCTACATGAGACGTTTTGTGTAAGACGTTGTTTCTTCAAAACCTAGGAGGTTAAAGTCATCACTTGTTGAAGATGATGAATTAGTGTTACTTTTAGAAAGTAAAGAGCTTTCAACTTACAAAGAAATTGTTTGATTCAAGTTAATTACTTCTGGAAAGTAATGAACATATGACTTACATGAGAGTGTTTAAGTCACAACTCAATACAAGGCTTGGAGCCATGAAAATCCGAAATAAATTCCAAGTGAATTGTTAGATATCAAAGCTTGATTGGTAGCAAAGGGTTTTGCACTAGATGAAATGCTTAATTGTATTTGGATCTTCTTAGGGATTGTGTTTCATTATAAGATATATATAGCGAGTGAATCTAAAACCCACTTCTTCAATTAGAAGTAATGTATTCAATACATGTCTTGAGTTTTGTAGATTCTTGCAATCCTAAAATAATGTGCAACTTAAGAGATTGTCTTAAGTGGGACATCAATGAGTTGGAATCAATGATTTGATCATGGTATAAAAATTTTCCCGATAAGTCGAGAAGTTGTGTTTATACATGAAGTTTAGTGGGAGTTACGGAAATTTTAGTAGTCTTATATGTGGATGACATATTGATCATTGCGAATGATTTAAGACTTTGGAGAAATATAGTACATCTTTAATATCCGGATTTATGGAGATAAATCTACATGATATTAATGTCAAATAAGGAGTCTTATGTTGATAAGATTCATGACTAGTTCAATCGAATTGAACATATTTGATTGATTCCATTTGCTTCCGCTACCGAATCAATTAAATAGGAAATGATGTATAACACTTCATATACTTTTAGTATGATGAATTGTTTCAAATCGAATTTAAGTAATAGTTACCAAGTAAGCCATAAAGATTATCCTTAAGTGCTTGCAGAAGCATTAAGGATGTAAAGCAAAGTGTTTTTGATGCAATTTTGTGTAAGGGTGTTACACAAATGAAAATTGACAATTGAGATTGCGCATGGTTTCCGACAAAACCATAATCAAAACACATTAGGATGGTTAAGATACCATTGTGGCTATGTTATTTAAGAAATAGATTTTCTAGAATCGTTTTAGGCAATAAAGAATAATGAGAAATATTTACAACGGAAATTGAGTACACTTGCAATCATGGAATGTGCAAGAGGGATGAGTTCCGCACACTGTGAAAATAGTGGGAGCTATTTTAAGGCAAGAAAGCCTATGTCTAGATTGGATCTAGACACGTACTCATAAAGTTTTGTAATGCAAATGTATACATTACGAAAGGAAAACAAGTATGTAGCAAGGTTGAGCAGGGAGTTGCTAAAACCTACTTAGCAAGGCCTAATCATAGGCTAAACATGATGAGTCATGTCATTTCAATTGAATTGAAATGAACAGCTACATACAAGATCAAATTAGATTATAGAATATGAAATAGTAATTAGGCATTGACTATTCATATGTGATAATCGCATTTGTCGTTCGAGTTTTTACTTTAAAAAATCTTTTCTTGTACTTTCTTACATCCAAACGGGTTGTATGTCAATGTTGAATCCCGTTAAAGTGAACCCGGATTGACATGGTATTTGCCCATAGTCACTTGTATGAGGTGACGTCTCGAAGTGGCTAGAGTGTGATGTGATTGATGGGAAGTTCAAGTTCCATAGAGTCATGTGAGATGACTAGTCGATCACATAGGCAGACTGTTAGGAACACTTTGTCGGGCAGTGACCGCTTATAGAGTTCTGGCAAATTTATAAAGCCCGGTCGTGGCAAGAGCTACTATAGTATTCAAATGAGTAGATTTTTTTGACTAAAGACTGTTCGCCTAAGATGGCACAGTTTCAGATTAGCTTTGATTTATATTACTACGACCTTCGTAAATGGGGTCAAATGGGCATATTTTGGGTTATGATGGCTGTGGCTAGTCGAAGGGAATAGTGCGATAGGAATTGTCTACCCTCTTTTCAGGGTTAAAACAATATCTCAGGGCCACTCGAGGAGTAATGAACTAGAAATGCGTGGCCACGCTCAGAAGGTATCTATGGTAGATAATTCGGGTCAATCAGTTATTCTCCAGATCGAGGAAACCACTCTCGATGTGATCACTTGTAAGTACGACCTGAAAGACACCTTGCATTGAGTGGGAGATAGTAATAGGACAAGAGAATTGGTGACACACACTTGTCGAGGACAAGTGGGAGATTGTTGGAGTGTCCCCGACAATAATGCGATCACAATTGTCGATCATGATGATCACATGTTTAAATCTCATTTTTAAGAATACGTAAGGGATGATTCATTTTATAGTCAACTGATCAACATTAATCGGTAACGATTGGCTTGCTAGAGTTTGACGTTACTGTTGTGGGACGGTGGTGGTCAGTTGATCCCTTAAGGTCACACCTAAAGGATGATGCCCTAATCTGTAAAGTTGATTAATTGTATGACAATGCAAGTTGATCAATTTCTTAAAATTAAACAATTCAATTTGTGAGAGAGAATAATCATCTTATTGTAATGAGATTAAATAAGATTTATTTTAGTAATAAAATGCTTTTTTACTAAAATTTTTTATTGTTTGAGAAACAATAGAGATAAGAATAAATGGTTAATTATAATTATAAAATGTTGTGAATTTTAATTATATGACCCATTTTATTTATGTGATCAAGTATCACTAGTCAATTTGTTGTATGCAATTTAATTAATTTGTAAAATGATATTTATATGATAAATATGCATTAAATTAATTAATAACATGTAACATACTACATGTGACATATTGTGTGATAAATGACAAATTGACAAAATAAAATGGTAGTCCATTTTAAGTAGGTGGACCGAATTGGAGGACTATGTAGTGGGTTGTGCTTATATTATTTTATGTGATAGAATTTAAATAATAAGCCTACACTACACTAGCCTTACATGCCTAAGGTTTTGAGAAGAACAAAAGAAAAAGTGAAGGACCATATATTGGTCCTCCAACCCTCGAAAACCGTGACACCCTACACACTACAAGGACACGTTTTGTTCTTTATTAATCTCTCTATGCATGTTCATTCATTCACATGCATATTCTCTTTTACATATTCATTTCTCCTTCATCAAAACATGAGATTTTTGATTCAAATTGTTCATAGAAATTACTAATATTATTAATGTAATATATGAGTATTAGTAATCAATTTTAAGGTAAACTACTAAACTAATATCTAGCTAATATTATTTAGTGGGTATAAGGGATAATCTTGGGTGCAATCAAGAGGAGTGGCTTCTATACTTGAGGTCTTTGGAGGATCATCCTAACATATGGAAAGCTCAAGAACAAGTGAGGTGGGAGACTTCATTTGTGCCCATTTGGCCGAAATATTCATATGGTATGAAACCAATTTTCCTTACTCTAATTCTAGTTTTGCATGCATAAGATCTTTAAGTTTTTATGACTAAAAATTTAAACTAAAATATGTGATATTTAAAATATGATTTCCACACGGGGATGGCTGGACTCATTACTATGAGTGGTCGTACCTTTCTTGAGCTGAGTCTTGAGTTCCTCATCTCCTTCACCTTCTCCTCCGAGGCACACGACGCTGCCCTCCACTAGTTCTTCTGTGTCTTTCTGGTTGTTCAACCGGACTTTTTCGATGACTTTGGGGGAGTTTGGTAGTAGACTTGGACTTTCCTCTACGGGCGACGCTACCGCCCCTAGGAGGGTCATTCGTCAGCTTTGGCGGACCTTGGCCCAGATCACCTTTCCCGAGCAAAAGCTCGCACAGGTCCACCTTCCCTCTGCCCGTTAATTTCTTATATTGATGGGGAGCACCATTTTTGGCCGAAAGGAGCCAAACAACATCAACAACAACGAGCTCTCCATCTTAGGCGGTTACCTGAACATCGACTGCGAGGGTCCTTTTACCCTCAACATTGCCTATTTGACCGCCCAGTACTTCCAGGCCCAGGGGGCGAAGGTCACGGGATCTATTGCTTGCGGTGGCATAGCCACCATTCTTGCCCGTTCCCTTTTCCCCGTCTGGCCTCGTGACTTACAGTACCTCGAGGGAGAGAGGTATCTGAGTCTGGATGCCATGCATTCTCAGCATTGGCTGACCACAGACTACCAGACATGGAAGATAGACGGTTCCTTTTCTGTGGACCTACCTTGTGACACTCTCCCCCATCTAGCCCCTTTGCCTACTGTCGCTAGGGGCGACCGACTGCCACCTCTACCGGACTACCACCTTCCACTCCGACCACCTCCCACTTTACCCGCCGCTAAGAAGCAGCGTAGACTTGACACCGGAGAGGGGTCTACACCTTCTGGGAGTGTCCAGCCTTCCACGGCTACTACCATCCCGACTACTACTCCTACTCCCGCGCCCGCCAACCAGACACAGGCACAACCGGTCCTACCGGCTAATTTTGTACCTCCACCATCCTTTGAGGCGTCCTCGGTCATGGACCAAGGGCGTCGTGACGGTTTGTTAGTTGAGATTGCAGAGAGACAGGGTCGTATGGAGCGGGACTTAGCTTTGACTTTGTTCCCTCTATACGAGTACCACTTGAGTCAACACCGTCCGATCCCAGAGGGTTGGCCACACCCTTCCTTTTACTGGTACCCAGCTGAGGGGTACCCAGAGTCTGCTGAGGAGGAGGAGGAGGACGAGGACCCGGAGGTGGCAGCGGAGAGAGCTCGAGCTGAGCAGAGAAGGAGGAGAGAGCAGGAGGTCGACCTGGACTACAGAGTGCGGGTGGAGGACGTGCGCGACAGCGACGAGGAGGCTGATGAGTAGCTACTGGTCTACTCACTTCCCCAGTTTTCTGGCTGGTTTGGGGAAGTTCGTGTTATGTATATACATCTTGCTCTTTTATTTTTGTCTCCTTTTTATTTTATTGTTTTTATTCTTTATTGGTTGTATATTCCCGTTCCCCTGTATATATCTCTTTGGTGTATCTTTGGAGGACAACGAGGGCGTTGTCCGTTTTGGTTTGGGGAGGGTATTGCATCCTTTTGAGTCTGCATTTGCATTTGTTTTGCATTCACGTTTATTTATTTCAGCTTGCATTGTTTGTTTATTTCATTAAAAAATAAAAAAAAAACCAAAAAAAAATTAGAAAATTTCAAAAATTCAAAAATATTCACGTTTATTTTTGTATATAGGTTGATTCGGAACGGTAGATTTCCGTGATGAAACTGCACTATAACTTGTCATTTATACTTGAGCCTTGCACTTCTGTTGATAGTTATTAGCTTTGTCATACGCATAGTCTACGAGTTTCTGTTCAAATATAGCTGACTGTTTAGACTTGACCTGATAAATTGGCAAACTACTCCATAAATTCTGAGTTTTAGAGCCCATAACTGGTGACATTCATGACTGTTTCATTAGGAATTGAGAGTAGTACTCCTTGCATAGCATGTTCATCGTTTTTGCACTTTTATGACATTCAATTTTTTGTCAAATGAACACAGTTGGGTTTGTGGTTGGTGTCACATGCAGGGAGGTGCTTGCAAATTTCCCCTTTTCTTATATTTTTCACCCATTTAGCTCCACTTAAGCCAAAACTTGCCTTTTTGACCCATTAGCTACATCCCAAACTGAGCCTGCCTAGTCAAGCTAGTTTAGTATGTCCTTTTGTGGTATGATTTTCCGTCTGCAGTTTGGCCCGTATCTTTTTGTATGAAGTTGGTGTAAAAAGAAGGAAGGAGAAAAAGGAAAAAAAAGAATTGAAAAAGAAAAAAAAAAAGAGTGAAAAACGTGAAAATGAAAAAAAAAATGAAAAAAAAAACAAAAAACAAAAAAAACAGAAATCACGTTGTACAGTGAAGAAAAGAAGTCTGAAAAAGTTTTATTTATATCATTTGATTCATTTAGACGGTGTTAAAAAGGAAAGATTGTGACCGTCTAACTCCTCCATTCTTATTCCATATTTTTGAGGAGATTGTGTATGAGTTTAGTGAGCTGTGTGCCATATGAAAATATGGCACTTGTACTCTATTTTTCAGTCAGTTGAGATTCAGATGGTTTATTATGGTCCTGTTAGGAACTAGCTTGACGCTTTTACCTCCACATTACCATAACTTGTTTTGCCTTTTCTCACCTGAACCTCACTATTCCCATATTATTTGTAAGCCCTCGGCTGTGACGAACATTATTGGTTGGAGTGTGTGCATTAGTAATTGAATTGTCTTTCATTTTTGTTGCATGCATGATATGTAGGTCGCAGTTAGGTGAGTGACTGTCTTTCCTTCTCTCTTTTACATATAGCATTCACCCTTTTCTTCATGAGAGAAGAGTGACCACGAGAGAGTCCGATTTTGTTAGTCTTGCAAGGTCGATAGGATGGCTATATTTCTGAACAGCTTATAACTCGTTTGCATATTGACTGCTTAGCTATAACTGTTAGTTTTGTTGCATTAAATTGGTTCAAGTAGACAAGTTAAGCTAGCTCTGAGTTTTCATTTCCATTCCATTAGTTGCATTTTAGTTTAGTCGAGGACGAGTAAAGGTTCGGTTTGAGGAGATTTGATACGTGCATATTGTATAGTCGTTTTAGCCTATTTTAGCACGTATTTTCATGCATTTTTGTACTGTTTACATAGTATTATGCCCCGAATTGGCTACTTTGGTTCGTTTTGTCCGTTTTGAATGTGAAAGTAGTGGAATCGTACCATTTTTCGTCCTTTTTACATGCATTTTGAGGAGACGAGATTTTCCAGAGTGAGATAGTGCATTGGAATCCGTGAAGGCATGGTTTACGAGGCAGTCAGGTACGAGATTGGGCTGATTTGAAGGAAGAAGGCTCGGTCGAGTGGTTTTATTACTCGATCGAGTGGTTTTTATAGCCATGGTTGATCGATCGAGTAGTTATTTACTTGATCAAGAAGTGCTTAAAAGAGAGGTTACTCGATCGAGTGGATTTATTCTACTCGATCGAGTGGTTTAGGCTTTCGTGGGCTTTAATTAGCCCGTGAACGTGTTTTAGTTGTTGGATTTAGTTTGTTTTCTATTTAAACTTTCATTAACTAGGTCATTAGGACCTTATCATCTTTTATCTTATGATTCATCAGTTTTAGCTTTGACAAAAAACACATTACGTTGCTTTTCCCTTTTCTCTGTAACTTTGCTTTCGGGATTATTTCGCTCGGATTTTGTCGTTCTTTACGCCGGATTCTCACGATTGCAATGTCTTCCTCCTTTCTTCATAATAATCTTTATTTCATTCGCTTTAATTCTTTGTTTTACTTCATTTAATTTCTGCCCTAATTCACTTTTATGCAATTTAATTATCATTTTAATATGTTGAATGCTGGTCATTTATCTGCTGTTAGTTTTGTTAGTATAAATAGCGATATGAGTAGCTAAACTTGTTTCATGTTTGGATTAGGGGATCTACGGTAGAAATGTGACGATGTAGTAAATAGGTTAGATGAATTAATTGTGAGATTCTGTCACCATAGCAATATAACTGTATTTTTACCGACTTAGTTGAGTGCACACTTCTGAGTCACCCTTTAATCTGGCTAAATTTAATCCTGGATCGGAAGATTGGACTAAATAGGCCTGCTATGAACAGTAGACCACCCTGGCGAGGACGGAAGTTAAGTTAGTGGAAGTTTAGGGTAGAAAGTGGACCGGAAGGACCTTTCCATATCCGTCTCGCATTAATTTGTCTAAGTTGTTTACAGTTGAGTCACTGGACTACCGTAGTGAACCGAAATTCTGATATGACCCTTCTCTATTTGATAGTTTAACTCTATTTTTCTGCCTTTACTGCTCTTGTCTCTGCTTCTCTTTCCTTTAAACCTTTTAGTTTAGAAAACCAATTTAAACAACCCCCCCATTTGTGACCAAATAGACGGACTTCTACAGACATCTTGCCTCCCTGAGGAGATCGACCTGACTTCCCGAGCTATATAGTTAGTTTAGTTAGTTATTTTTGATAGGTACACGACAGACGTATCAAGGGTGGTCCTCAAATCCGTTGGGTGGTGCCATGGTGGCACTTGAGGTCCTTCACGGGGTTGCCCGCTTCGGCCGTTAGTTCTTGTTCTTTGATGGTGGTGGGTTTGAAGGTTGTTTCCTTCATCTATCCCAAAAGGCTTATGAGGCAAATGGGGCATCAACAAAAGGTGCCCACTCAAGATACTCTCATCCAAGAGAGTGTTTTTCGAAACTCCGAGGTTATGGAGGTATTCGAAAGGTAGTTGGCCACTCGTCCCACTTGGGAGGTACCAAACCCCGTTGCCACGACATGAGTGACTCCCGCTTATGTCAAGTGGTCAAGAGCTCAAACCTTGGACGAAAGGTCTAAATCTCGTAAGGACGAGGTCGTCGACTTGAAGCATAGAGAGGTTGGTAAGGCCAACCGTGCCTTCTTTGACGATTTTGCCGATGATGTTAGCCCGGATGTAATGAGGCCATCAAAGAGGAGAAGCTTGGGTCCCAAAGAGCTAGTGGGCCATGTATGGGCTCGTCTTGGGCCGAGTTTGGGGTCTTGCAAGAGACCGGAGGCCGTCGCCGTTGTAGATCCGTTGAGGATCCGTTACGAAGAGGAAGTCCATGCTAGGTGGGCCAGCAAGAAGAACAAGGGGAAGATGTACCCCGAGGGAAAAGTCAAGGGTAGAATGCAAGAATGAATACCTCCATTACCCATTTTATTATTATGTTGTATTAGTGTTGTGAGTTTTTATTATGTCGTACTAGCTATATATTGTGTATTTTGTGCTAGTTTTACTAGGTGAGATGTCTTAGTCGACATTCTAGCTTTGACAAATTGTAGACTTGCTTAGCTTTATTTGTTGTCAAATTTGTAACCCTTCCCATTATTAATTAAATAAGAGGATTACTTGTGTTAAAAGAGTTGTGAACGCTTGTTTCTTCCATCCATTTTGTAAAGGCAATTCGGTTTGAATTGTCCTAAACATTGCACTTGGGAAATGGGATTTTTGTGGGAAGGGAGAAAGGCTTCTTTTTTGTGTTTGTGAGGGAAAGGGGAATGTTTTTCCCTTTTCTTTTTTTTTTGAAGTTGGTATGGGTGATTTATTTTTTATGTGGGTATGGTTGTATCCTTCTTGTGTAAGAAAGGACTGCCTACGTATCCACCTAAAAAGGTGAAATCAAACCATGATCGTAGTTCGAAATATTTTGTAAGGTTTTATTTGGGTTTTGTGGTTGTATCCTTCTTGTGTAAGAAAGGACTGCCTACGTATCCACCTCAGAAGGTGAAATCAAACCATGCTCGTAGTTCAGGTGTTTGGTTTGAGTGCAAATGGATGTTTCCTTTGACAGATCAAAGGACGTTTGAAACATGGCAAGGTGCCGCAACGTAGACTCGATAAAACATGCAATTTCAAATCAGAAGGCGTTGAGGAACTTAACTTGAAAGGGATATTGTGGTTATTAGTTGTAAAACTAGGGCAAGGTTTGTTGGCTATCAGGGTTCAAGGGTAGTATTTCTTGAGTTGCTCTAGATTGGTCGGGTTTGTGAAACCTCCCCATCTAGGTCACTCAGTCTCACTGCGCCCCCCGAAAGTATTTTCTTGACCAGGTATGGCCCGGCCCAATTGGGTTTGAATTTCTCCCTCGGATCGACGGGTAATGGTGCTTGAACCGACTTGAGGACCAAGTCGCCTTCTTTGATATTTATGGGTTTGACCTTTTTGTTGAATGCCTGTTGTATACATCATTGGTATAGCTAGACGTTGTGCAAGGCGTTGAGTTATCGTTCGTCTAGAAGCATGAGTTGTTCGAACCTTCGACGGGTCCATTCCGCCTCAGGTACTTGACTCTCCAGCAGGATACATAGAGATGGGACCTCCAACTTTACTGGTTGAACCGCCTCCATACCATATGCCAGGTAGAAGGGTGTGGCTCCTGTGGGTGTTCGAATGGAGGTTCGGTATCCCCAGAGTGCGAGTGGGAGTTTGCTCGTCCAATCACGGTAATTATCTTGCATCTTCTTGATAATGGTGACAAGAGTTTTGTTTGCTGCCTCTACCGTTCCGTTGGTTTGGGGACGAAAGGGGGATGCTCGATGCCGCTTGATTTTGTATTTGTCCAACAAGGCTTGTGTTTTCGCCCGGAAGTGGGAGCCTTGGTCGCTGATGATTTCATGGAGTACCCCATATATGTTGTCTTGGATGAACCTGGCCACTTGTTTGGTAGTCAAGACAACATAAGACTGTGCTTCCACCCATTTGGTGAAGTAATCGATGGCGACGAGGATGAAGTAATGCCCTTTGGTGCCCACCGGTTGACCTTCCCGATGATGTCGATGCCCCAGGTCGAGAAAGGTCAGGGTGATGTCATGGTGTATAAAAGGGATTGTGGTATGTGTTGTATGTTGGCGAATATTTGGCTATTGTGGCAATGTTTGACATAGTTTTTGCAATCGGTTTCCATGGTGGTCCAGTAGTAGCCTAATCGCATGATTTTTCGGGTCAGCATCATTGCGCTCATGTGAGGGCCGCATTCTCCATCGTGGACTTCTCCCATGAAGTTTTTGGCTTTGTGGTGGTCAATGCAAAGGAGGAGGATCCTTTGGGGTGTTGTTTTGTATAGTTGTTCTTGGTTTATCACAAATTGTGATGCAAGTAAATAGATGGCTCTTTGTCCTCATGTATCAGAGTTGAGAGGGAATTAATTTTTGGTTTTGTAGTTGAGGATGGCTTGGTACCAAGGTTCGACATGGTTTTCCTTGTCGTTGTTGATGGCGCAGATGTGAGCTGGCTCGCTCCTTCTTTGACACATAAGGGCATCGACGTCATGTCGTCAGGTATGTTGATGAGCGCGGCAAGTTTTGTAGTCGGACTATATTTTTCGGTTACTTGTCGTTAGGAGCACCTAGACCAAAACACAATTTATAACTTCACAAACAACTCTACAATTAGTAAAGAGGCAAGTAAAGGTTGGATCCTAAGGGACGGGAATTGAGATGAGATTTCTATTGCAACTAGTGGTGTCTTAAGGGGTGTCACAATTGGGGTTTGATGTAGAAGATCACTAAACTAAATAGCAATGAAAGTAAACAAGCAAGATGAATAAAAAGGGATGTAAACAATTGATAAAAGGTACTGTGTCATGGGGTCATAGGGGATTCATGAGAATTAATCATACAAACATATTCTCAAGTTATAAGCAACAATTATTGTTGTGATGGATCGAGTTGGTTTATATCTTACAATCCAAGGAAAGTTTGGGTCCCAGAGCCGAATCGATTAGATTGTACAACACCTACAAGTCGACTTAATCTTCCCTACTCAACAATATGCAGGGTCTAATGAGACTCGAGTTGGTTTATGTCTTACAAGTCTCATTGAAGAGATAGGTGATGGGTAAAAAATGCAAGGATTCATAGGCTCACATTTCATCAAACATAACATGTGCATAAGTTGAGATCACAATAAGCTAGCAAATAAACTATGAAAGCATATTAATTTAAGCATAAATCATCCCCCATGTTGGTTTCCCCTAATCACCCATTAATCCTAGCTAAGAAAACTACTCACTCATTATCATGTTGAACATGCTAGCAAGGTTGTCAATCATACCAACAAAGTGAAACATGATGAATAAATGAAAGTGATTAACAATAATTAAAGATGGATTAAGAGAATTATACCTACTAATGATTCCAATAATAAAGCAAAGAATAAAACAAGTACTTGAATGCTTGATTGAGAGGTTTCAATCTCCCAATAATAACCCAAATAATCTTCAATTACCCAAAAAAAAGGATGAACAAGAGAGAGATTAAGGAAATAAAACTTGTATTAAAACATGATTAAATGTTGATTACAAGATTAAAGAGAGATTTGATTAATATTAACTACTCTAAGGATTGCTAAGAAGAACATGCTCTTCTAATTAGACTAATGGGGTATTTATAGTGGGGATTAGGTGTATGAATTAGGGTTAACTAAGGGCTTAAATGACGATTAAGTCCCTTGTTGAGGAAACGCCGGTCTCCTTTAGAAGACTCCGGTCTCTAGGGAGACTCCGGTCTCTAGAAAAAGATGTGCATCCTTCCTTAAAGCTTGAAGAAGACGAAATGGGACTGTCTGGGAATCCGAGTGTCTTTAGCACGGGACGGGCGGATTTGGCGGTCTCTGCCCGAGCGTCCAGGGGGTGAAGACGGGCGGATTCTGGAGCTTTTGCCCGGGCGTCTTCTAGAGAAGCCGCTCGGATTGTGGCTTGGTGTACGGGCGGATTCAAGGCAATCCGCACGGATTGTCAGGCAGTCTTGTTCCTTCTTCTTTTCTTCCTTTTTCTTCATAAAATCCTTGAGGATTTCCTCGGGGATGCAAGGATCTTTTCTCATCATTGCCCATCTACTATAGTATGTACAAAGGCCTTCTAATCTTGTCTCTCCTTGATGCTTGGTCATTGATTCAATCAATTTAGCCTCATTTTGCCATGAAAATGCAAGGTTTGCACTTATTTCCTACCAAGGGATCAAAACCTCAAAGAATATGCAAAACAAAGAATTAACGACAATAAATGACCCAAATATGCACTAAAAAGCATTGAAACAAAGCTAATTCGGGGACTAAATATGCTCTAATTATGGTCACATCAAATATCCCCAAACTGAACCTTTGCTCGTCCCGAGTAAAGAGGTGACAAAGACTAGGACCATTATTTAAACTAACCTAATAACATAGCCGATATGAGACAATTAGCGGGTCTCACTCCGCCCCTTCAACTCACAGCAAGACAACCATGAGGTAGGATGCCTTCTTGCAAGGCAAGGTGGGTCTTGCCAAAATGGCGACACATCCAAACATTAAGCACACAAAATCAAGTAATGGATGCATCTACTAAAGAACAACCACTTTCCTCATCTAAGTGGCGGAAATTATCTACAAGGGAAGTAATTCAAGGGTACACACTCCTTCATAGATGCAATTTCTTCAAACTACTAAGCCTAGAAGGATACCAATAAATCACCTCCAAGTTGTGTCAAGCTAGGGTACCTTTTTCCTCAATCGTTAAATGCTTTTGTCAAGAGTAGACTCCCTATGGTGTTAGAAACACTGGAGGATCGTGGAATTCCCCCTCTTGTCTAGACAAGAAGAAGGGTCGTCCCTCTCTACCATGAACAAAAATGGATACGATGGATAAAGGGATCGATAGATATTTGAGTTTCACTTTGGGAGTTTGCTTTTGTTTTTGTTTTTCCCCCCAATTTCTTGTGGTATTTGACATTTGAGAACACTTCCTTGCCATTTCTTTTTGATTTTTGGCATTTCAATACTTGACAACTTTTCAACTTTTTGCATTTCTTTTGAACATTTTCAAAGTCACCCCATATGTAGTGAGGGTGGCTTATATTTGAAGCTTTAGGAGTTCTATTTTTGCTCCTCTTTTCATTTGACGCATTTTGCAAACTTTCTTTCACTTTTCATTTCATTGAACTCAAATTGATTTCTTTTTGTGCCCATTCCCTTTGATGACTAAAATGTGGTAGAACATGGATGATGGATGGATGCATGGTTTCAAGGGTCACCTTGGAATAAACGGTAGCCAAGGAGTTATCACACCACAAGGTACTCTTGCTTAGGCCTTAATCTATGGGTCAAAGGATACTAGCATGACACATCCTAGGGTGTTTTATAAGTATTCTAACAAGCAAAGTCTTAAGAAGAAAAAGCATCTACTAGGGTCTATATACACTTGTCAAACTTCCCAAGTAGACGGTTTCGCAAAATTTTTCTAACATGCAAACTACATGCCATGATGCAACTACTATATAAACATCCTAATGCAAATGATTCTACCAACTAATATGACATATAAACTAAATGCAAGTCCCAAGTTCACATTGTTATACCGCATCAATCAAAATAAAGCCACATAGTCATTAACATAAAGAGGAAAAAGGAGATTGGAAAGATCATACCATGCGGTCTTCAATATCCTCATGTCTCGGATGTGGCGTAGTCGATCAATGTGAACAAGGATAAAACAAACACAATATATACAACAATATATACATGACTACATATTTCACACTTTTCAAATTTTTATGGTTTTTTCAAATTTTTTGATTTTTTTTGGATTTTTGAATAAAAGTTAAGTTAGAATTCCCCATCCCCACACTAATATGGGCATTGTCCTCAATGGCCAAAATGATGGAAAATCATGCAAGCATGATGCATGAATTCTACTCAAAATGCAAGCTATACTAATCTATATACTACATGATGCATGGGTTTTTTATTTATGACGGAGAGCGTAATTTAGATTACCTCCCGTTGCGTATGCATGTACCTCCCCAAACCGAGTTAGACATTATTTCTAATGTTCTAAAGTTGGGGTAGTTCATGCACACAAGATGCAATGCATGAAACTAAATTTGTCATTTTGGATTTTTAAAAATGGGAACAATGAAATAAGAACACCTCAATGGGGCCGATGTGTTAGTCCTCTATGTTGCTAGGACTTTCCAACCATGACAAAGTCAAATAATGTACAAGTTAACAAAACATAAACTTCTTTCATGAAAATTGAAACTAAAGAGAGGAGATGAGGAAACTTCACTTAAGCTTGAGATGGGTGCCTCACGCCCGCTCCATCTAGCTATGAAGAGATCCTCTAGAGATCGTCGTCATCTCCCTCTAGATCACTATCCCATATTTCCTTGGATGCATCACTTGTATTTGGGTCCATGAACTCGTCCTCTTCACTTCCAAGCTCCACCGTGTCCCCTCCAAAAGAATTGTTGCTCCCTTCCTCTTGTCGCCCGTTTGCCCCTTCATTTGCTCTCTCCGAATTGGGGTAGAGTAAATCCATTTGTGCCCAAGAGGTAAATGCTCCCTCCTCACAAATATTTCCCCTTTGAATCATATCGTGGTATTGAGGATAGAGTGTATAATAATTGTCCACGGTAGCTTCATATTGTCGGAAGTGCAAATATTGTAGAATTCCCGTTACAAAGTCATCACGGGGAAGGATAAAGGGGTTGGGATGGTTGTAGGGTTGGTAAGGAAATGGGTAGGGAGGTACTTTGATTTTCTCATCTTGAGGTTGTTGCTCTTGTTGTTGTTGTTGTTGGGGATTTGGAGGTGGTGGTGCTTGCCTTGCTTGGGTTGGGTTTGGAGGGATGAGGTAGGATGGGATTGGTGATAAATGTCCTCTTCTTGGTGAGATTCTTGGTAGGCTGGTCATTGGTAGGTAGATTGGATCGCTTCCTTTAGTTATCCACTTGATCCTTTTATCAACCCCCTCAAGGGTTGTCCAATGATGATGAATAAGAAGAAGGTCTTCATTTATCCTTGTATTTCCGGAAAGAGGAGCATACTCATTATTCTCATTGAATCTTGGATTGAAATGCTTTGCAATGTTTGTAATGAGCCCTCCATTAACAATGTGTCTCATCCCATCATCATCACCGTTCCTAAACTTTGCCCATTTTTCAAGTAGCACAAGAGGCGCATTGAAGCGGTACCCACCCCATCCTTGGATATTGAGATAAGACTCCATGAACACAAGGTCAAGTTCGTTCACTATTGCCGGATCTCGGCGAGCAAGTAGAGTGCCGGAAAGGAACCGGTAAGTAAGTCTCAAAATGGGATTTAAATGTGGAAAGCTAGACATTCCTTGATGTACATGAAATCTCGGCCGGTCATGGCCCTCCATAGGGGTGAAACACTATATCTCTTCGGTTTTGATGTCCGGGTAGGCGAGACATCGAGACCAAGCACATTAGCAAATTCCACTAGAGTCATCATTCTTGAAACACTTTCCAACCTAAATTCTATGCATATTGTTCTATTCAAAGTTGTAATCTTCAAGAAGCTCAAAAATTCAAGCACAAGGGATCGGTAAGTTTGCTCATGCATGTGGAAAAGGGTAGAGAGACCAAACAACTCAAAAAGAGCTTCCACTTGGTGATAAATCCCAAGTTTCCTCAAAGTATCATGACATAAAAACTTAGTAGGGAGAATGTTCTTACGAAGAAGCCGGTGGAAGACGAGTCTTTGTACATCATTGACGAATTCAACATTTGAGAAATCATCAAGTCTTGTGAGATCCATAATTTCTTCATGCTCCCTTCTTAATGTGTTGATATGGGAGGTAGAAGAGCTTCCTCTTACCCTTGGTCTTCTCCTTTCCCTAAAGGAAGATCCCCTAGGTGGCATTCTTTGATTGTTGAGTTGGAAATTTTGATTTGTTAAAGTATGAAGATGCTCCTTGTGGATTGAATGTTGTCTTTGGAAACCTAGAAAATTGGGGCTTTTTGATTTTGTGGGGTAAAAGAGTGATTGGGATATGCTTTGGAGTCATAAGGAGGTGGGTTTTTATAATACAAGTGGAAGGAAGGGTGATATGAAACAAATTGTGTGGTGGGGTGTAATAAAAATAGGAAAAATCGTGGTTGATTCACCGTAGGAAGACGAGCGGATTCGAGCATAAGACGCTCAGATTCAAGCATCTCGGGACGAGCGGTTTTGTGGGAAGACGCCCAGATTCTGTCACAGTTAACTTTCCAAAAATATGACGCCGCCAAGACGGGCGTCTCGACCCCAAGACGCTCGGATTCTTCTGAAAGGAGACAGACGTCTTCTCCCAAAGACGGGCGGATTCTGAGATAGTATCGTTTCTTGAAATGTACTGGCAAAAAGACGGGCAAAAAGACGGGCGTCTTTTTGCAAAGACGGGCGGATTACTCAGTTCGAGCGTCTTCTTTTTCAGGACGCTCGGATTCTTCAACAGTCCCAAAATTTCAATTTCACAGCCTAAAAGGACGGACGAATTCTGCCTAAAATGCCCGGATTGCAGCAAGACGGGCGTATTCCAGGGAAGACGCTTGGGTTCCTTGCTGCGGATTTTTCTTTGTTTTCCTTAACTTTGACTTATGCTTCCCCCACACTTGAAGATTGGTTCCTTCCTTCATTCAGAGTTCGTTAGTGACCCTCCCTCACTTACTCTCATGGAAAGAGTTTATGTTTATAATTAAAGGAATGCAATAAAATTATAAATACAAGTTAGAGGGTTAGTATATTTACAAGTGGTGGTTTAGGGAGGACTCCACCAAACTCTCCCTTTGATTGTTCTTTCAAGGATGAGAAGGCCCGAGGTAGGTGACCTCGACCTCTCCAACAAACGCTCCCTCATAGTATGGCTTCAAGCTTTGACCATTGACCTTGAACTTGCTTCCATCATCCGCCTTGATTTCAAAATCCCCATATTTTCCAACTTCGGTTATCACATAGGGACCCATCCATCTAGAGTTCAACTTTCCCGGAAAGAGTCGGTAGCGGGAATTGAATAGAAGGACTTTATCCCCTTTGTGCAAGGCTTTTTGTTTAATCCTCTTGTCATGGAGCAATTTTTTCCTTTCCTTGTAGATCTTGGCATTTTCGTAGGATTGTAGTCGGAATTCCTCCAACTCTTGAATTTGAATCATCCTCTTTTGACCACTCAATTTGAGATCAAGGTTAAGTGCTCGGATTGCCCAAAAAGCTTTGTACTCCAATTCGATTGGCAAGTGGCATGCTTTTCCATAGACAAGCTTGTAAGGGGAGGCTTCTATGGGAGTCTTATAGGCCGTCCTATAAGCCCAAAGAGCGTCATCAAGCTTTGTGCTCCAATATTTTCGGGTCTTTTTCACAACTTTCTCAAGTATTTGCTTGATCTCTCTATTCGAAACTTCAATTTGACCGCTTGTTTAAGGATGATATCCCAAGCCGGTCCTATGTTGAACACCATATTTGGTCAAAAGAGATGCGAGTTTCTTTTCATGAAAATGCGTTCCTCCATCACTTATGATTGCTTTAGGAACTCCAAATCTTGGGAAGATTATTTTCTTGAAGAGTTTGGTGACCGGTTTTGCATCATCATTTGGAGTGGCAATTGCCTCCACCCACTTTGAGACGTAGTCTACGGCCACAAGGACGTACTTATTCCCATTGGATGTCACAAACGGACCTTGGTAGTCGATCCCCGAAACATCGAAGATCTCTACCTCTAGAATGCCCCTTTGTGGCATTTCGTTCCTCCAAGATATATTCCCCGTTATTTGACAAGAATCACAATGAATGATGAATTCTCTTGTGTCTTGAAACATTGTAGGCCAATAGAAGCCCGATTGAAGAATTTTTGCAATGGTCCTCCTTGCTCCATGGTGCCTACCGTAGGGTGATGAGTGACACCCTTACAAGACTCCTTGGACCTCCCATTGAGGGATGCATCTCCAGTAGAGCATATCACTACACTCCTTGTAGAGGTTTGGGTCATCCCAAAAGTACCCTTTTACTTCGAATATGAACCTCTTTCTTTGATTGTGGTTTAAATTTGGAGGGAATACTCTTCCAACAATATAGTTGGCATAATCGGCAAACCATGGGGTGATGTGCCTTTCAAGTTGTGTTTGAATGGCCATCAAGATATCATCGGGAAATGAGTCATTGATCGGTGTTTCTCCATGTTCATCATGAAACCGGATCCTTGACAAGTGATCCGTCACTACATTTTCGGCTCCTTTCTTGTCTCTTATTTCTAAGTGAAATTCTTGAAGGAGCAAAATCCATCTCAACAATCTTGGTTTTGCCACCTTCTTTATCAAGAGATGCCGGAGAGCACGGTGATCCGAAAAGACAATCACCTTGGATCCAAGTAAGTAGGAACGGAATTTGTCTAAAGCATAAACAATGGCAAGAAGCTCTTTCTCGGTGGTATCATAATTCCCTTGGGAGGGATCAAGAGACTTGCTTATATAATAGATGGCATGAAGAGCTCTTCCTACCCGTTGGCCAAGAACCGCTCCAACGGCGTAGTTACTAGCATCACACATAATCTCGAACGGTAGTTCCCAATTTGGAGGTTGAATGATCGGTGTCGAGATTAGTGCTTCCTTTATTCTATTAAAGGCTTCAACACACTCATCAGTGAAATGGAATTGGGCATCTTTAAGCAAGAGTTGAGTGAGGGGTTTCGCTATTTTTGAAAAATCTTTTATGAAACGGCGATAGAAACCCGCGTGACCGAGAAAACTCCTCACTCCTCTAACATTCACGGGAGGTGGGAGTTTCTCTATCACCTCAACTTTAGCTTTATTGACCTCGACGCCCTTTTCCGAAATTAAATGACCCAAAACAATTCCTTCATTGACCATGAAGTGACACTTTTCCCAATTTAAAACAAGACTAACATCTTCACATTTTTGCAATACAAGAGAAATATTATGCAAACATGAGTCAAAGTCCTTTCCATAAACGCTAAAATCATCCATAAAAACTTCCATTATGGTCTCTAGGTAGTCGGAGAAGACACTCATCATGCATCTTTGGAAAGTGACGGGGGCATTACATAAGCCAAAAGGCATCCTCGTATATGCAAAAGTACCATAAGGGCATGTGAAGGTGGTTTTATGTTGGTCGTCCGGGTGTATGGTGATTTGAAATAATCCTGATTACCCGTCAAGGTAACAAAAGAATTTGTTGGAGGCTAACCTCTCAAGCATTTGGTCAATGAATGGTTGGGGGAAATGATCCTTTCTTGTTGCGGAATTCAATTTTCGATAGTCAATACACATACGCCAACCGGTGATCTTCCTTGTGGGTATTAGCTCATTCTTTTCGTTTGTCACCACCGTGGTACCTTCTTTCTTAGGTACCAGTTGAACGGGGCTAACCCACAAAGAATCCGATATGGGATATATGATTCCAGCATCAAGTAATTTCATAACCTCTCCTTTGACAACTTCTTGCATGTGGGGGTTCAATCTTCTTTGAGGTTGAATGGTAGGTCTATGGTCCTCCTCTATATGAATTCTATGCATGCAAAAGTTGGGACTTATCCCCTTAAGGTCATCTACACTATAACCTATAGCCTTCTCATGTTGTTTCAACACATCAAGCAATTTTCCCAATTGGTTCTCATCAAGTCTATCATTAACAATCACGGGTTTGGTCTTTGATTCATCAAGGTAAACATATTTCAAATTTGGGGGAAGGGGTTTTAGAGTAGGGATTTGTACCTCACTTTCCTCCTTTAGAGTTTCATTGAGAATTTGCTCCATCTCCATTAGGCATTCCATTCTCATGGCATATTTAACTTGTTCTTCATTCTCATCAATCTCATCGCCTTCGAATTCCATGACGAATTCCTCTTGCTCTTGAGCTTGTAAGATGTCTTCTAGGATGGATTGCTCATCTTCTATAGGTTGACATGCTTCCACAAGGATGTTATGCACTAATTCGGATTGTGCATGAGTGAGTTCTTTGTTAGCTAGAGCGGCCTAAAAAAGATCTACCTCCAATTCCCAATACATATTTTTAGCCTCACTTGCTTCCAAGGCTTCCAATGCTTGCATGGGATCTTTGAAGAAAGGTATACTTAAGTGGTCCTCTACAAAACAATCTATAAGGTCCATCTTGCAAAATATCAAACAACTTGAAAATAGTTAGAACAAACCTCGAGGAGTTTTACTTCCCCGAGGCAAAGAAAGACACAACTAATAACAATACAAGAAAATCTAAATCAAGTTAACACCGTCCATGGCAACGGCGCCATTTTTGGTCGGACTATATTTTTCGGTTACTTTTCGTTAGGAGCACCTAGACCAAAACACAATTTATAACTTCACAAACAACTCTACAATTAGTAAAGAGGCAAGTAAAGGTCGGATCCCAAGGGACGGGAATTGAGATGAGATTTCTATTGCAGCTAGTGGTGTCTTAAGGGGTGTCACAATTGGGGTTTGATGTAGAAGATCACTAGACTAAATAGCAATGAAAGTAAACAAGCAAGATGAATAAAAAGGGATGTAAACAATTGATAAAAGGTACTAGGGTGTCATGGGGTCATAGAGGATTCTTGGGAATTGATCATATAAACATATTCTCAAGTTATAAGCAAGCAATTATTGTTGTGATGGATCGAGTTGGTTTATATCTTACAATCCTAGGAAAGTTTGGGTCCCGGAGCCGAATCGATTAGATTGTACAACACCTAGAAGCCGACTTAATCTTCCCTACTCAACAATATGCATGGTCTAATGAGACTCGAGTTGGTTTATGTCTTACAAGTCTCATTGAAAAGATAGGTGATGGATAAAAAATGCAAGGATTCATAGGCTCACATTTCATCAAACATAACATTTGCATAAGTTGAGATCACAACAAGCAAGCAAATAAACTATGAAAGCATATTAATTTAAGCATGAATCATCCCCCATGTTGGTTTCCCCTAATCACCCATTAACCCTAGCTAAGGAAACTACTCAGTCATTATCATGTTGAACATGCTAGCAAGGTTGTCAATCATACCAACAAAGTGAAACATGATGAATAAATGAAAGTGATTAACAATAATTAAAGAGGGATTAAGAGAATTATACCTACTAATGATTCCAATAATAAAGCAAAGAATAAAAGAAGTACTTGAATGCTTGATTGAGAGGTTGCCAATCTCCCAATAATAACCCAAATAATCTTCAATTACCCAAAATAAAGGATGAACAAGAGAGATATTAAGGAAATAAAACTTGTATTAAAACTTGATTAAATGTTAATTACAAGATTAAAGATAGATTTGATTGATATTAACTACTCTAAGGATTGCTAAGAATAACATGCTCTTCTAATTAGACTAATGGGGGTATTTATAGTGGGGATTAGGTGTATGAATTAGGGTTAACTAAGGGCTTAAATGACGATTAAGTCCCTTGTTGAGGAAACGCCGGTCTCTTTTGGAAGACTCCGGTCTCTAGAAAAAGATGTGTATCCTTCCTTGAAGCTTGAAGAAGACGAAATGGGACTGTCTGGGAATCCGGGCGTCTTTAGCACGGGACGTGCGGATTTGGCGGTCTCTGCCCGGGCGTCCAGGGGGTGAAGACGGGCGGATTCTGGAGCTTTTGCCCGGGCGTCTTCTGGAGAAGCCGCTTGGATTGTGGCTTAGTGGACGGGCGGATTCAAGGCAATCCGCAAGGATTGTCAGGCAGTCTTGTTCTTTCTTCTTTTCTTCCTTTTTCTTCATAAAATCCTTGAGGATTTCCTCGGGGATGTAAGGATCTTTTCTCATCATTGCCCATCTACTATAGTATATACAAAGGCCTTCTAATCTTGTCTCTCCTTGATGCTTGGTCATCGAATTCAATCAATTTAGCCTCATTTTGCCATGAAAATGCAAGGTTTGCACTCCTTTCTACCAAGGGATCAAAACCTCAAAGAATATGCAAAACAAAGAACTAAAGACAATAAATGACCCAAATATGCACTAAAAAGCATGGGAACAAAGCTAATTCGGGGACTAAATATGATCTAATTATGGTCACATCATTTTGCCAGGGCATCGGCAAATTGATTTTCCTCCCGTGGCAAGTGGAAGTAGTCGACTTGGTCGAAGAACTCGGCCTCCTGATTGATTTTTACTCGGTAGGGTGCTAAGCTGTCGCTTCGGATTTTTCATGATCTGGACACCTGATTGATGATGAGTGAGGAATCGCCGTGGACCCTCAGTCTCTTGATGCCAAGTGTTATGGCTGCTTGTAGGCCGATGAGGCATGCTTCGTATTCGGCGGCATTGTTTGTGACGGCGAAGTCTAGCTTGACTGAGATTGGAACATGTTCTCCCTCTGGTTATATTAGAAGGATTCCTACCCCGAAGCCTCTCAGATTTGATGCATCGTCGAAGTATAGGTCCCATGCGTCGGAGTCGGCACAATGGATGTCTTCGTCAGGAAGTGACCATGTGTCGGTCGTTCGATCTTCATTGACGGGGTTTTTTTCTAGGAAATCGGCGACTGCCATTCCCTTGATAACCTTGAGGGGTACGAATTTGAGATCAAATTCAGATAGCATGATTGTCCATCAAGACAACCTTCCGTTTAGTACGGGTTTTTCGAACATGTATTTGACCGGTTCATCTTGGAATAGATATGAACCGTGTAGCTGAGCATGTAGTGTCGCAGCTTCTTTGTTGACCAGACCAGGGCAAGGCATGTCTTTTCCAGTTGGGTGTACCTTGTCTCATACTCGATGAACTTTTTGCTGATGTAGTAGATGGCTTGTTCTTCGCCATCGACTGTTTGTGCTAGCATTGCACCCATGGCTGTGTCGGTGACAGTCAGGTATAGGGATAAGGGAATTCTTTATTGTGGTGGCATGAGGATAGGAGGTTTGGATAGGATTTCCTTTATCCTGTCGAAGGCCTTTTGACCGTCGTCGTCCCAATTGGTGTGATCGGAGGTGCGAAGCTTCTTGAAGATTGGTTCATAAATCATAGTGAGTTTGGCTATGAAACGGCTGATGTATTGAACTTGACCGAGAAATCCCCGAATCTCCTTCTCGTTCTTAGGCCAAGGCATTTGTTGAAGAGCCTTGATTTTGGTAGGATCAATCTCGATGCCCATTTTACTGACGACTTGTCCTAGGAGTTTTCCGCAGGTGACCCCAAATGCACACTTCTGAGGATTTAGTCTCATGTTATATTTTCGAAGGCGAGCGAAGAATTTCCGAAGGGCGCATATGTGGCCGTCCCGCTCTTTTGATTTGACGATCATGTCATCGACATATACATCCACTTCCTTGTACATCATATCATGTAGGAGTGTGGTGGCGGTTCTTTGATAAGTTGCTCCGGCGTTGATTAGACCGAAGGGCATGACAGTGTAGTAGTATGTACCCCACTGTGTAGTGAATGCAGTCTTGTGAATGTTTTCCTCAACCATTTTGATCTAGTTGTACCCAGCATACCCGTCCATGAATGATAACAGGGCATGCTCGGCGGTGTTGTCCACCAAGATGTCAACGTGTGGAAGAGGGAAGTCGTCTTGTGGACTTGCTTTGTTTAGATCCCTGAATTCGATGCAAACCCGAATTCTCCCATCTTTCTTAGGTACAAGAACAATGTTGGCCACCCTGTCAGAGTATTCGGACACTTTGATGAATCCAGCTTTGAACGGCTTGTCTACCTCTTCTTTGATTTTCACGGCCCATTCAGGGCGCATTCGGCGCAGCTTTTGTTTGACGGGTTTAGCTCCGGGTTTAATGGTTATCCTGTGTTCTGCAATCTCTCTGTCGATCCCAGGCATGACTTTGTAGGACCAAGCGAATACGTCCTTGTATTCGTGCAGGAGGTCGATGAACTGCCGTCTTTCCGAGGGTTCAAGGGTTGTCCCTATCCTAAGTTCTTGAGGTGTGATATCGGTGCCTACGTTAATAGGTTCGGTCTCCTCAATGATGGAGGTTATATCTTCTCGTTTGTCAAGTTCTTTGGCTAGGTGTGGTAGGTAGTCACTCAAGTCAAATTCCTCATATTCGTTCAGAATTGCATTGCAGTTAAAATGAGAGGAGTCATAAGCAAACTTAGTGTTCATTAAGTCGACTTGAGCGAAAAGCTCGGATAGAACAGACATCTCATGGGCAGTCAGAAGCGACACAGCAGAGGAGCTGGCCCCTGGAACAAGCTTCAGGTTGCTACATTCCATGGGAGTGGGGATAACCGTAGTTGACTCGGCCCCTGAAGCAGCCACAAGTTTGTGATAAAATAGTGGAAAGAGGACCTTGAGTGGGACATTAGGAGTCCTAGGAGCTAAGACAAACTCAGACTCAGACTCAGACTGGGACTCTCCTTCACTTTTCTCTTTGAATATAGGGCCTTCTCCAGTTGTGACCTTGAGGATGCGGCCTTGGCGATCGGTCCACTTGACAATTTTCCTCCAGCCTTCTGTAGCTTTCTCCTGGTCAGTATCAGAGATTAAGGTGGTGGGATCGATCTAGTTATCTTTTAGAGCAATGTTGATGATGTCCTCAGAGCCGAGGTGCTTGATGTTGTCCTTTCCGAAGAGGAGACTGACCGCTTGTCCATCGAGGCATGGGGTCGACTCAGATTTGGCCGACGCAGGTTTGGTGTTGTCGGGGATGAAGTAGCAGTCTTGAAAGACCTCTACACCTGGGTGCTTGGCCCTGGCTATAGAGTCATAGATCGGCTCAGGAAAGCCGTTGTAGACCTCGGATTCTCCCTCGGGGACGAAATATCCATTGAGAGTCAAATGGTATGGACGGAGGATGACTCCGTGCTTTTTGCGCTTCCGTATTAGGAGGTTCATCTTATGGATGTCTTCATTGATAGGCTTATAGCCTAGCCTGAAGGGGATGTTAGGGACCTTAGCCTATTTCAAGGGAGGCAAAGTGCTCTTCAGCGGATTGAAGGGCAAGCCCGGGAAATATCCTTGGCGCATTAGAATGCGATTGACTTTGAGGTTGGAGAAGGGGTCACAATCGAAGGATGCTGATTCATCAGTTAGGGCGTTCACAGCTTGGAACCCCCACATTTTGATTTCGTCCTCCTCAATGACTTGAGAGGCTATTCCCTTCTTCATGATAGTCTTGATCGGGGAGGCGGGAATCGTGATTGTTTTCCCGTCGAAAGGGACCCTGATTTTCTGATGGAGGGTTGAGGTGACGGCCTTGACAGCGTGAATGCAGGGGGGTCCTAGAAGCTTGTTGAAAGAGGCGTCGATGTCGACCACCTGAAAACTGGATTGTTTTTCCAAGGGTCCAGTTGCAATGGTCAAGGTGATAAGCCCCACAACCTTACGACGAGTGCCGTCATAGGCGCGTACTCCTTGGTTAGTTGGGACCAAATCAGCTTCTTTGATACCTAGTTTGTGAGCCCTCTTGAGGGGAATGACATTAACCGCAGATCCGTCATCCACTAGAATCATAGGCACATTCTTTTTGAGGTATTGTACGGTGATGTATAGGGCCAGGTTATGGTTGGCTCCGAATAGAGGGATATCTTCGTCAGAGAAGATGACCGGGTTGCTCAGGTCGGGGACATCTCTTGTCATATGAGCCACCACTTCTTCAGGAGAGGAGGTAGAGGTAACTGTCAACTTTCCCAAGGCTTGTAGTAAATCCTGCCGATGCTCGAAGGACGTAGCAATCAATTGCCAAATTGAAGTTTTGGGCTTTGCTTTTTCAGTTGTTTAAGGATCGAGTTTTCGGGAGCTTTGGGTTGATTTTCCGCATCCGGGACAACCTTGTCATTCGTTTTTGGAACGACTGTTGAATTGTTCGGGTTTTGGTAGGGGCGTCCGGACCGGGTAAGAAGACCGATCTCTTTTTCTTGTTTGCCCTTTCGCGGAACCAGGTAGACATCCTCTGCGTCGTCTCTCCAGATACCATTGATTTCGGGATCTCGAGGGCACCTTGGAGGGGTATTCCTCGGTGGATAGTTTTTGTGAGGGAAGTTTTATGGGGGTAATTTTTGTGGGGTCGATTGTTGTGGTGTTGATTATTATGGGGTTGATTATTGTTGGGTTGATAATGGTGGTGTTGATTATGGTAGGGTGCATGCCAGAATGGTCGTGGGAGCAATCCTTCATGGTGAGGGTAGTTTTGGGTGTCTGGAGGACCCTCCCTCGAGCGCGGTGTTGGTGGGTTGAAAATCAACCAGTGGTAGGCATCCTCAAGTCGGGTAATCCTTTCCGAGAGACTGGCTCTGGGCCTCCTCAACTTGTTGGAACATGGTGAACATGGTCGCGGCGCTGAATACGAATATCTCGTCTGGGACATCCTTCTCCAAGGCATTCACCTTGTCATCACTTGTCAAGATGAGGTGTGAGAAATCCAAGGTTAGCTCGTCATCAGAGATCGCATGGATTCCCAAGGGGTTTGTTTTATTGTTTGGTTTTGTGGGTGGAGGTAAAGGTAGCTCTCCTTTCTCGATCATATCTTGGATGATGTGCTTTAGTTTAAAGCAGGCTTCCGTGTCATGATCCTTTCCCTGGTGATACTCTGCAATAGGCATTGGGATTCCAGAAATGGGTTTTCTTGCCCTCAGATGGGTCCGGAGTGGGCCCAATTGCTTATAGTTTCCCTTGGTCCAGGAGTCTTTTTAAGGCACTGGCATAGGTTGACCCCAAGTTTGTGAATACCCTTTGAGGACGCTCAGTTTTCTTTGTGGTTGGTTCGAGGAGATTGACCTCATCAATTTTGTTCGTTTGACCACAGGGGCGAGATCTAGTTGATGTAGATCCTTGATAGCCTCAACCAATGGTTTTGGCCAAGACACCCTTGCGGAGGTCGTCTTCAATGCGGGTCCCGAGGATCTGTAGGTCCTGGAACGTTTTGATGTTTTGATATCTCAGCAGGTTGGCATAAACCGGGCGGAGGTTGTTGACAAATTTCTCCACCAGAGTTGATTCACTCGGCTTACTGACCAATTGAGTGCTTACCCTCTTCCAACGGGTTAGGAATTCTGTGAACCCTTCCTTATCATTCTGAGTCAAGACCTCAAGAGTGTGGGTATTGGCTTGGATTCCGACATTGTCGGCGTATTGTTTGGCAAATTCAACGGCGACTTCGTCCCAAGTAGTAAGGTTCTTGGGGTCGAGGGAATAGTACCATTGGCGGGGAATCGGTTCCAGGGATGATGGGAAGATCCGGGTGAAGAGCTCCTGTTTGACCCCCTTGATGGCTATGTAATCTTTGAAGGCTCGAATGTGGTTGAGTGGATCCTCCACTCCCATGAACTTGGGTACATCAGTCAAGGTAAAGTTGTCGGGTAGTTGATCCCCAACGGGTTCGAATCTTCTATTGTTCTCTGTTGTCATTGTTGTTGTTGGACGATGCTGAAGATAGGGCCATGGCTCTGAGGCAGAAAAACGGCTCACATTACATCTCAATTTGACACGGTTTAACGACTAAACACAGACAACATAAAGGACGGAAAAATAGATCAGACTCAACAGGACGAGGGCGATCGTGTGTAGTGCCTCGGTACTGACTCGATTTATAATGTGACGGTGTTGACCGAACTTTGACTTCCGTCCACCGTAATGGCGTGACGCCGTTGAACGAGTCTCGAGGTGAGACAACTCATAAGTAAAGGCCCATAAGTATGCTTGCTTCGACTCGATAGACACGAGGCAGAATTGGAATGGTGGACTGAAGTTTTCGAAAATAGAGAATTTCAAAAGATTCGTTTGTCGCTTTATGGAAGACGGCTCCCGAAGAATAATAGCGATCTTCAGAAGTCCGTTAGTTGAAAATGTTGGGAAATGTGTCCTCAACAATAGTGCGATCACATGATTTAAATATCATTATTAAATCTCATTTTAAAGAATACAATTGGGAAGTATTTTTACTATCAACTGGTCAACATATATCGGTAATGATTGGCTAACTAGAGTTTGACATTACTGTCGTGCGACGGTGGTGATCAGTTGACCCCCTAGGTCATACCTATAGGGCAACACTCTTAATTGATCATTTAATTAATCGTATAATGTTACGAGTTAATTAAATTACTTGAAAATTGACGGACGATTTTGGAAGTAAAATTTACGTATCACATTGTAATGTGATTAAATGAGATACGGCCTGAGTAATCGAATTGTATCATTGCTCAGATGAAATTATTGTTTAAGGAAACAATTAAATTTGAATGAATTATTATAAATACGATTTATAAATTGGTGAAATATTTTGGTACAAGTAATTGTGAATTATTAAGTCGGTTTTTTGTATATGACGTATTTTTATTAATACGTTGATTTTTAATATGTTAAAAATACATAACAAATTTATGTTACATATGACATGTGACATATTGACAATTGACAAAAATAAAATGGATTTAATGTTATCCATTTGGACCGAAATATTGGACATAATTAACATATTCTTATAATGTTAATTAGAGTAGTGGAAGATGTAATCATTCCTTTTACAACTAGGCATGCATACCTAGTGCTTCTTGTGGAAGAGCACCTAGCCCATGCATTGGCCTTCCTCTTCCTCCCAACCGGTTTTCACCTAGAAAAGAACAAGGGTTCTTTTGCTTATTTTGATTATGATTCACCATATGAATGTGTGGGTGATAATATTATTCATTCATCTCATAAAAACTAAGTTTTAGAAAGAGAAAGAAATCTTCCATCTCTTCTCTCTCCCAACCAGTTTTGGGAGTCAAAAACCAAATATTTTTGGGTCATTTTTCTTATAAAATTAATATTACCTAGTATACATAATATTGATTTTAATTAAGAGTAAGCCTTGGGTATAAATCCTTGGGAGAGATCCTACACTTGGATCTTTTGTTCATCCAAAAGGAAAGCTCAAGAACAAAAGAAAAGGAGATTTCTTTTGTGCCCATTTGAACCGAAATCTTCCAATGTAAGAACATGATTTCTCCTCTATTTTACTCACTTGTTTGCATGCATAAAATCCATGTTTAATTTTATGACAAATTAAATCATAACATATATGAATATGTAAGTATTTAGATCTACTTTTCCTTCAATCGGTATCAAGAGCCACGGTTGTTTGCATGCAAATCGGTTAAAAGTTTTTCCGAGTTATAAGAATAACAAATAAAACTTGTAAAATTTGTGTTATTATGATATAGCACGAAATTAATTCATGCATGTTAATATTTCTGGTCCTAAAATGTTTTAGGATATTTTGGTTAATTTTACGGATTTTTATTGTTCATATTATACAATAATGGCATTTAAATATGATTTTATGAGTAAAAATATCATTTTCGGTTTAAAATTAGCTATACTTCGAATTTTCCATTGATTTTTGGATATGTTGTCACATATATTATTTTGAGATAACCTGTAAATTTTCATAATTTTTGGACTTGTTATGCTCGAAAAATGGATTTTTCATTATTAAATTCGGATTTAGGTGAAAAATAGGTTAATATGAGTTAAATTTCGAATCTGGTCATAGAAAATTAATATGTTGTCACATGAAATTTTACAAGATGTGTGTAAAATAATTGGCTATAAAGAAGTCTTTTTGCATGATTTATGGATTTTTGAAGAAAAATAGCATAAATAGTGACATTATTAGTGTAAAATTAATAAAACATAATCTATGACTTAGGGAAAAACGTCAAATGTTGCATTTTATTATCTTTTTCAGATCTAAAATTGAAAAGTTGATGAATAAAATTTTTCTCATATTTTTATGATTATTTTGGTTAAAACCGATAAACCGCAACATTGTTTTTCCGGAAAAATTTCGAAATTTTTGACCTAAGATTTTGAACATTATGATTGTCATGGTATTTTTCCAGAATGTTCATGAATTTAAATTTTGAATTTTGAATTTATTTGAAATTTAGTGATTTATTTGAAGTTTATAGCTTATTTTTGTAATTTTTGGTCCATTAATGAACAATTTTATAAATATGAGTTAATTATGGTCAAATTATTAGTGAAGACTAAATTTTGAGTCCTAAGAGGTTAGGGTAATTAACTTATGCATAAATATTAATTTATGTAATTTTGTGATTATAAAATGTTGAAATCACGCAAATCCGTAAAAACCGAGTAATATACGATATTGGCTATTTAAAGGCGATTTAGCATAAAATTGGGCAAGTTCATACATATTATAATGCTGCATTTTCTTTATGATTGTCATAATTTTAATTTATGTAATTTTTGAATTATGTAATTTTACTTAGTATGGCCTTAGATTTTAATTGGTATTTCCCGAAATGTATGGGAATATCGATTCGGTTGTAATTTTATTGTGATCTCGTATCACCGTTTTGTAATTTAATAGATTTATTTTATTTTAGTTACAAATGTATAATAGGAAATTATGTAATTTATTATATAATTTTATTCATTCCGGAGTTCCCAAAGACGGATTTCTTCAAGAATGGCGATACATAAAGACGGTGTTACCTCGAGATGCGTGCCACAACCGAAGTTCAAGGGACCAATGGAGTTGGTTTCCGAATATGTAATAGTTAAATAGTTTTTCTATTTTAGGAAAGGCCATACTAGGATTTATTTATTTTTATGCTTGCATTTTATTTTATGTCGCATGCATCGCTAAATCGCCATAACTAAATCATGCATCCTTATTTCATCGAGTTTATCGACCGTGTCAATTAAAATTATCGTAATTAACCGCTTTAGTTCACTTAAAACGTGATAGATAATAAATTGACATGACCTCTCGCTAAAACAATTAATTGAGACATAGCCTTACCAAATAGTAGAAACCATGAAAACCTATTTCGCGAGGGAGTGCACTCGGCCATCCCGGGGTACAAACCTTGTTACGTAGGGGAAGTGGGTGATGAATGTCTATCCACCGAATTCTTGTTGATGAGGGTTTCATCGGCCATCCCGTGCCCAAATTAACGTGAATTTGGATCATGGACACATTTATTTGAAATTTGGGTTGACCTCAACGGAAGTATTCGTGACCGTAGTCACATGTGTTCCGGGCTATAGATAAATATTAGAGTAATTTTATCGACCAAGAGTTCTAAAAGTAGAATCGATTAAACGTTAATCCACCGAGTTATATTAATAAGGGTTGCATCGGCTATCCCGTGCCTTAGTTGATATGAATTTGGGTCTTGGAATCATTTATAATAGTTGGGTAGAGGTCACTATTTAAATGTTCATATCTTGTTAATTTTTACAAGTATGACTTAAAAAGACAAATGTTAATATTTCCTTTTCCTCCATATTTGTAGTTCTTTACAATGAATCCAACAAATGCTACCACACCAATAACTATTGAGTATTACCACAATGTTCTTGACGACATTTGCTCCAACAATGATTTCGATACCACTAGAGAACTTCATTTTGGGATAGGTTCGGATGGAAACCTTAACTTCATCAGTTCTTCTAAACCACCTACTACTACTAGACCTCGTGTGAGTCCATCTCAGGAAGACTACCTCATACAATCTAAAGGGTCTTTGTCTCTGGAAGATAAAGATGCCAAAGCTAGTGGGAGCTGAAGCAATCAAGTTCTTGCTTCCAAGGGCAAAAGGTTCAAGAAGAAAGGAAGGAAAATCAAAAACTTCAAGCAAGTTAATGATGAGTGCCGTTATTGCTATGGGATGGTACATTGGCTTAGGAATTGTCCCGTATATTTGCGAAATATAAGGGAAGGACTCATTACTCCAAAAGGTACAATTCCTAAAGAAATTTATGTTATTGATATAAATTATACTTCCACTACGATATGGGTACTAGATACCGGATGTGGTTCTCACCTTTGTAATCATTTACAGGGTTTAAGAGATGTGGAGAGGCTTATCAAGGGAGATGTGGATCTACGCCTTGGAAATGGAGCTCGGGTAGCGACCGAATCCAAAGGAACTTATGTTTAAGCTTTGCCTAATGGATTTGAGTTGTATTTGCATAATTGTTTTTATGTGCCTACACTCTCTAAAAACATTATTTCAATCGCCATGCTAGACATGGACGGTTTTTGTTTTGTCATTAAGAACAATCGTTGTACTATTTCTAGGAACGACTTGGTTATAGGCCAAGCTTCCTCTATCAATGGCATTTACATTTTAGAGACCTCAAATCCAACTAATGATATCTATAACATTCAATCAAAGAAACTCAAATCAAGTGACCCAAGTGAAGCGTTCGTTTGGCATTGTCGATTAGGTCACATAAACGAGAATCGCATCAAAAGATTAATTTCAACTAATGTGATTACACCATTTGATTATCAATCATATGGTACATGCAAATATTGCCTACTTGGCAAAATGACTCGTAATCCTTTTAGTGGTAAAGGGACACGAGCTAGTGAGCTATTGGGACTCATACACACCGATGTATGTGGACCAATGAGTATCACCGCTCGTGGTAATTATGACTACTTTATAACCTTCACCGATGATTTGAGTAGACATGGGTATGTCTATTTAATGAAACATAAGAGTGAAGCGTTTGAGAAATTCAAGGAATTTCAAAACAAAGTGGAGAACCAATTGGACAAAAAGATAAAAGCACTACGTTCTGATCGTGGTGGAGAATATCTTAGCCTTGAATTCGATTCACACTTGAAAGGTTGTGGTATTATATCACAAATTTCTCCACCCGGAACACCACAACTCAATGGTGTTGCCGAAAGGAGAAATCGAACCCTACTTGATATGGTTCGATCAATGATGAGTCAAACCGATTTACCAAACTTGTTTTGGGGATTTGCGATTCAAACCGCAATTATATCTTTGAATAATAGTCCCACAAAGGCCACCAGAAAAACTCCATTTGAAATGTGGAAAGGAAGAGTTCCTACTCTATCCTACATGAAAATTTGGGGATGTGATGCTTACGTCAAAACCAAGAATGACAACAAGCTTGCCCCAAGATCCGAAAAATGCATCTTTGTAGGTTACCCCTCAACCTCTCGAGGATACTACTTCTACAAACCTCAAGATAACAAAGTGTTTGTGTCTTGCAAGGCTGTCTTCTTAGAAAGAGAATTTATTTCTAAGAGACATAGTGGGAGAAATTTTGAACTTGACGAAGTTCAAGAGCCACAAACCGAGGTAGAGACGCAAGAAGAAGTTCCTTCGTCGTCTAACGCGGTTGTACCTCCTCCACTAAGAAGGACGGGTCGAGTAATTGAAGGATTTCCCGATCGATATGTGGGACTTATCGAGGAAGATGGAACACTCGATGTGTTACTTATGGAAAGTGACGAGCCCGCCACCTACAAGGCCGCAATATCTAGTCCAAATTCCTCCTTATGGCTTGAAGCCATGAAGTCCGAAATGGATTCTATGCATGAAAACCAAGTTTGGGACTTGGTAGATTTGCCTAAAGGGGCAAGACCTCTTCAATGCAAATGGATATTCAAAATCAAGAATGGCATAGAAGGACATGACGATGTCTACAAAGCTAGGCTAGTGGCAAAAGGATTTACCCAAATCCAAGGTCTCCATTATGATGAGACCTTCGCCCCCGTAGCCATGCTAAGATCCATACGGATTTTGTTAGCGATTGCCGCATTTCATGATTATGAAATATGGCAAATGGATGTCAAAACCGCTTTTTTAAATGGGCATTTAGAAGAGGAGGTGTACATGATACAACCCGAAGGTTTTGTTGATTCTAAAAATCCTAACAAAGTGTGCAAGCTTAAGAGATCCATTTATGGTCTTAAGCAAGCATCTAGAAGTTGGAATCATCGATTCAATCATGTTATAAAGGAAAATGGTTTCACTCGAAGTGTTGAGGAACCATGTTTATACATGAAATTCAGTGGGAGCAATGTTGTGTTCCTAATCTTGTATGTTGATGACATACTACTCATTGGAAATGATATTCCAATGTTGTCTTCTGTTAAGAAGTGGTTAGGTAACCACTTCCAAATGAAAGATCTAGGAGAGGCACAACGCATACTAGGTATCCGGATCCATAGAGATAGATCCAAGAGGATATTGGCACTAAGTCAAGAGTCTTATGTTGATAAGATTCTTCGACGGTTCAGCATGGACAAATCCAAAAGGGGTTTGGTACCTATGATAACCGGGACGATATTGAGCAAGACTCAATATCCCTTCGAACCCCATGATGTTGAACGCATGAAGTTGATTCCTTATGCTTCCGCTGTTGGATCAATCATGTATGCCATGATATGCACACGTCCTGATGTCTCGTATGCCCTGAGCATGACGAGTAGATATCAAGGAAATCCGGTGAGAGTCACTGGATTTGTCAAGAACATCCTTAAGTACTTGAGAAGAACTAAGGATTCTATCCTAGTGTTTGGAGGAGACACCGAGTTGCATGTTAATGGATACACGGACTCAAGTTTTCAAACAGATAGAGATGACTTGAAATCACAAGTCGGGTTTCGTTTTTTATGCTCAATGGTGGTGCCGTAAGTGGAGAAGCTTCAAGAAAGTCAGAATCGCGGATTCTACAACGGAGGCCGTTGAGTACATCGCAAAGATCGAAGTCGCTAAGGAAGTCGTTTGGATCAGGCAATTCACGAAGGTCTAAAAGTAGTACCTACCGCCAATGATCCCATCACTCTCTATTGTGATAATAGTGGGACGATCTTCCAAGCTAAGGAGCCAAAGTCTAGTAATAGATCTAGACATGTACTTAGAAAATATCATGTAATAAGAGATTTCATTGAAAGAAAGAAAATTGCGATTTGTAAGGTTGGGACGGATGACAACATAGCCGATCCGCTCACCAAGCCTTTATCGCAGGCTAAGCATGATGGACATGTTACGTCCATGGGACTTAAACGTGTACCAAGTTTTTGTTAGATTTTGAAATGAAATAAAAGTGTTGTTTTTGTTCATGTTCATATTCACATTTGTCTTTTATCTTTAATTTATACATTGTTACATCCAAACGGGTTGTAGAGACAATTGAACCCCGTTAAAGTGAACACGGATTAACATAGTATTTGCCCATAGTCACTTGTATGAGGTGACGTCTCGAAGTGACTAGAGTGTGATGCGATTGATGGCAAGTTCAAGTGCCATAGAGTCATGTGAGATGACTAGTCGATCACATAGGCAGACTGTTAGGAACATTTTGTCGGGCCTAATGACCACTTATAGAGTTCTGGAAAATTTATATAGCCTGGTCGTGGCGAGAGCTACTATAGTATTCAAATAGTCGATTCTTTTGACTAAAGACTATTCGCCTAAGATGGCACAGTTTCAGATTAACTTTGATTTGTGTTACTACGACCTTCGTAAATGGGGTCAAATGGGCATATTTTGGGTTATGATGGCTGTGGCTAGTCGAAGGGAATGAGTGCGATAGGAATTGTCCACCCCTAGTCAGGGTTATAACAATATCTCAGGGCCACTCGAGGAGTAATAAACTGGAAATGCGTGGCCACGCTCGGAAAGTATCTATGATAGATAAGTCCGGTCAATCAGTTATTCTCCAGATCGAGGAAACCACTCTCGATATGATCACTTGCAAGTATGACCTGAAAGACACCTTGCATTGAGTGGGAGATAGTAATAGGACAAGAGAATTGGTGACGCACACTTGTCGAGGACAAGTAGGAGATTATTGGGAAATGTGTCCTCAACAATAGTGCGATCACATGATTTAAATATCATTATTAAATCTCATTTTAAAGAATACAATTGGGAAGTATTTTTACTATCAACTGGTCAACATATATCGGTAATGATTGGCTGACTAGAGTTTGACATTACTGTCGTGCGACGGTGGTGATCAATTGACCCCCTAGGTCATACCTATAGGGCAACACTCTTAATTGATCATTTAATTAATCGTATAATGTTACGAGTTAATTAAATTACTTGAAAATTGACGGACGATTTTGGAAGTAAAATTTACGTATCACATTGTAATGTGATTAAATGAGATACGGCCTGAGTAATCGAATTGTATCATTGCTCAGATGAAATTATTGTTTAAGGAAACAATTAAATTTGAATGAATTATTATAAATACGATTTATAAATTGGTGAAATGTTTTGGTACAAGTAATTGTGAATTACTAAGTCGGTTTTTTGTATATGACGTATTTTTATTAATACGTTGATTTTTAATATGTTAAAAATACATAACAAATTTATGTTACATATGACATGTGACATATTGACAATTGACAAAAATAAAATGGATTTCATGTTATCCATTTGGACCGAAATATTGGACATAATTAACATATTCTTATAATGTTAATTAGAGTAGTGGAAGATGTAATCATTCCTTTTACAACAAGGCATGCATACCTAGTGCTTCTTGTGGAAGAGCACCTAGCCCATGCATTGGCCTTCCTCTTCCTCCCAACCGGTTTTCACCTAGAAAAGAACAAGGGTTCTTTTGCTTATTTTGATTATGATTCACCATATGAATGTGTGGGTGATAATATTATTCATTCATCTCATAAAAACTAAGTTTTAGAAAGAGAAAGAAATCTTCCATCTCCTCTCTCTCCCAACCGGTTTTGGGAGCCAAAAACCAAATATTTTTGGGTCATTTTTCTTATAAAATTAATATTGCCTAGTATACATAATATTGATTTTAATTAAGAGTAAGCCTTGGGTATAAATCCTTGGGAGAGATCCTACACTTGGATCTTTTGTTCATCCAAAAGGAAAGCTCAAGAACAAAAGAAAATGAGATTTCTTTTGTGCCCATTTGAACCGAAATCTTCCAATGTAAGAACATGATTTCTCCTCTATTTTACTCACTTGTTTGCATGCATAAAATCCATGTTTAATTTTATGACAAATTAAATCATAACATATATGAATATGTAAGTATTTAGATCTACTTTTCCTTCAGAAAAGGTTGTCTTAAGTTTGTTTTCAAAAGACGGTTTGAGTTTGAGTCGGCTCTGAAAACAATGTACTGTTTCCAGAGACGATTTTTGAAATTCAAAATTGTATGTTTCGAAAATCGAGTTTTGAACGGTTTGAAATGGTCTCGGGGATGGTGTATGGTCCCCGGGATTTAAAAATGTTTTGAGAAAGGGGTGTGTGCCTTTCTCGGGTTTTGAAAGAGCCATTGTGTCAGCGCGAGACGGGTTAAAATCCGTATTTTGATGCGGCGATTATAACGACGTAAAAAGGTGTTTTTGAAATGGTTGTGAAAACCAAGTTTGAAGATCGTCATTACGACGGTCTAGAAAGGCGTGCTTTTTGAAATGGTTGTAGAAAATCGGGTTTAAAAATCGTCATTACGACAGCCTAGAAAGGCGTGTTGAAATGGCTGTAGAAAATCGGGTTTGAAAATTTTCATTACGACGGCCTAGAAAGCCGTGTTGAAATGGTTGTAGAAAACCAGGTTTGAAAATCGTCATTACGACGGCCTAGACAGGCGTGTTGAAATGGTTGTAGAAAATTGGGTTTGAAAATCGTCATTACAATGGCCTAGAAAGGCGTGCTTAAATGGTTGTAGAAAACCGGGTTTGAAAATCGTCATTACGACGGCCTAGAAAGGCGTGTTTTTTGAAATGCGATGGTCGGCGAAAGACCGAGGTTTAAAATGGCCATTATAACGGCGCTAAAAGGTGTTTTTTGAAATTTTAAAATGACACGGAAGGACTTATGATCACATAACATATAAGCACTCGCAGTTTCATTATATTATGCATGATGCTAACACGGGTTTTGGTTTAAAAGGGTGGGTTACACACCAAATGATCAAACCCCGATTTTCGAGAGGGATACGATCCAAACAAAATGTGTAAGGAGGGTGCCCTAGCCTCATGCTCGAAGGAAATTAAAGCCCTTTGACGAAACAGCAATGTGTAACGTCAACGGTATGCTTGACTCAATTGGGATTCAAAACGGGGATGAGAAAACTCACGCCGACGAGACGAGCCAATTGGTCGAAAAGGGTTAGGTTGTGGGCCCGGACAAGGAACCCGACTATGACCGTAATATCAATTAATGAATTTCAACCAAGACCTCGTTCGAGTCTCACCATCTAGGGATCACAAAGACACAAAAGTGTCATAGTTCTCCCCAGCGGAGTCGCCATTCTGTGGACATAGCCACATGCAACGCCCAGCCGATCTGTGGACATGCAGCGGTCTTTTGAAAGCCACGCCCGGCGGTGTAAAAATGCTTTCGACCGGATCGTTTTAGATCGGTCGGTTTCGTCTCGGCAAGGGTCTCAAAACGATGCAAGAGATGTTCGGAGTTTCCACCAAGCAATTGTGGGATGCTTGGAACCCGTTCGAATCCACTTTATACCTAGGTCAATCAAGGCAAAAAGCGTTGTTTGACATAGGTACTAAAGATAAGGAGTCATCCCTCTTTAGCATCTTATCTCTAGAACGACTCTCGTACGCCCTAGATAAGGTCGTCCACTATCCAAAGTTTCTGAGTAAGAGGTGAAGGTACGTATTGCGAAGCCCTTTAATCGGACACCCAATCCCGCCCGCGGTAGCGGTCTCTACTGATCGATCTTGGTTGGTTAAATGCAAAAGTTGATAAAACGGGTAAATGCATGAATGCGCATCCACAAGTTTGAACCTAACATGTGAGCTTTCTATATCGGTTGTTTAATCCAAGTGTCAAGTATTTGATGGCAAGTTGGATTTAATGTTGATTTGCATGTAAGATGGAAATTAAACATCCATTTTCCGAGTTAGGTTTATGGTGCATAACGTGATCCGTTTGTCTTAGTAAGGCGTTTTGCAAATACAATGTAAAATGGGCAGATTCGTTATCTGATCCGTCCTGTATTCGGGTTAACCGAAGTCAGGATCGTCCTAGATAAGTGCTGGAAGGAAACAAGGTCTACATCAGGAAGCCTATATAGGCATGAGCCATTAGGCGATGCAAACAGGCCTATCATGGTTTAAAAATGGGAAAATGATTAGCCTGTTTAGGCGCGGGTCAACAGACGGTTGAAGGGACGTCTTGTGACCATTAAAAGGTTTGTAAAATGGTTTGAAAAGAGGAAGTTTGAACCCGTCTTGGTTTGAAAAGGTCGTTTAGACCGCTTTTGTGTTGATGTGAAGAACGAGACTTGAATAATTATCATTATTTTGACAATATTCTATGTCGGGTTCGGTTTTGCAAGCTTGACATGAATAGTTTTGAAAATGATTGTGAACTAACTGTTTTAAGTTCATTTGTTTGTGATTAGTCGATGTTTATCATCGTACTCGGGTTAAAATCTGACATGGTATGTAGAACCAAGGATGATTTCGTATTTATGACTAATGCATTTGTTTTGAAAATGTAAAGAAATGAAATAAAATTCAACCAAATATTATCACCGAAACACGGATTAAACCGTCATGGTATTAGGAACCAAGGGTGAAAATGTTTTATGGTTAAAAGTTTATCTTGAAAGAAATGATTTGAAATATTTGAAATGGTAAAAAACCGTTTACAAATAAGAAATGAATTAAAGGGGAAGACGAAACCAAACACGACTGGATTAAGGCTTGATAGGGGCTTAAGGTGCGAGCCCTGTTAATATACAAGCAACCCCTGTCTCCGGCCAAAATTCGGTTTTGGCTCATTTAACCCATATTTGAATCATGTTATGCATGTTTTAGCATGTTATAGTCATAAAACAGATGAAAAACATGATAGAAGAGGATCTTTACACCCTCATACGTACATGCTAGGCTTGACACGAGAAATCGACGAAAGTGTATCAACTTTTTTGGTCGGTAAACTCGGTTTGAAAACCGTTTTAGTAATGTAAAAGGGTGTTCTAAGTTTAGTGGTGGTGTAGTTGGTCGAGATGGTCGGTCAAGTGATTTAATTCACGATGACGGTACCAAACAATGTGTAAGGCTTGTGTTTTCGATCGGCAGGTCGAAAACACGTGTCGGTTTGTGACTTGAGAAGTCGAGTCTAGAATTTTAAGGGAGAAATTGGGGGGGGGGGGGGGAGGGAACACTCGCGTCAGGTGTTATGGTGTGTGAAGGTGGGTATTTATAGATAAATGGGTGGTTGTTTGAGTTTTAAGCGACGTGGCCGCATGGGGTGCTCGAAGAGGCGCGAGCCAATTCGCGGGTCTGCAAGGTGTCTTGTCACTATCACGCAATTGAAATCATGATTTATTCTATCCTATGTTTTAAATGACATGATTTGTACATGACTATGAAGTATTCCGGGAATACTTAACAGGAAAGTCTTGAAAAGTTTTGTTTTTTGTGTTTGACTCGGTTTGACTCGATATTGGAGTCGAGATTTGAATTTTGAGTCGATTTTTGGTCCGGTGTTGGTTTTTACTCTAGTTAGTGTCATTGTGACCCCGTCATCACGCATTAAACACTCTAGGTACTTTTGAAAAGTTTTGAAATGTTTTGTTTTCGAAATTGCTTTAAGTTTTCGGACGTATAGTTGTACAAAACTGTCGATTAAACGCTGTGATTCCTAAGCATGTTGTAGTCCAATAATCATCGGGTGTTTGTTGGAGAATTGACAGATATTGAGTATCTACACATTCAGGTCAGGTCAGATCAGCGTAGCAGCCCAGACATGACAACAGGTTACAAGGCTGAATCAGACGGACAAGCCATTATACTAAAAATACTGGCCAGGATACAACTGGGGCCATACCTTATTATCAGTCAGCACAGTACAGCAGACACTGTCAGGGTACAAGAGACACTGTCAGGGTACAACAAACATAGGCAAGGTTGCATATAGAGTAGTTCAGCCTGACAGGCTTAGGTACAGGCCGAGAGGCACGCATGGATGACTTGAATGATTAATAATAGAAGCAAAGAAGATATTTTATGATCATTGGATACTTCCTAATTATGCACATATAAAAAAGATTAAGTATTCAAGTTGTTCCTACTTTGGTGGAAGACTAAGTCCACATCTTTTACTACATGAAGTAATCATCTTAAACCCTAGCTAACTAATAAGGAGGCAGCAACAGCTAGCAAGGAACGATCAACTATAATTAAGGAGAAGCTCCTACAAACTAGCAACAACCACCATATCTTGACGAAGGAGCCGTTTCTCTTCAACAATTACTATAAATATGAGGAGAAGAATCTCATTCAAGAGAGAACTCATCCCACTCTCTTCTACTCTACCTCAAGAAAATACTACAATTATTTAGCAATATCATCATTGTTCTTATAATATGATAAATGCATAGTGAGATCATCTCCTTGCTTGGTGCCCGTGGTTTTTTCCCCATTCAAGGGTTTTTCCACGTATAAATCCTTGTGTCATGTTTTCGTTTGTTACTCTATACTTTTAATATGTCTCTTCTCGCTTTATAATCAACCCTGCAAAGGTATAATCATGTTATCAACATAATAGGATGATACTAGTTAACCTCACCATAATCAACCCTGGCCAGGTTCGCGGCTGCGTAAAAATCGGTCAAAATAATTGGCACCCACCATGGGGCAGCTAGTTTATCAATCCTACAACAAGTTTTGAGAGACTTGAGAAAAATTGATATAAAAGATTCCACAAGTCTACACTTGGAACGAAGAAATGTTAGATCCAAGGGAAATATTGCCAAGACAAGCCAAAAGCCCTTGCAATAACCATAAGTACAACATTGCCTAAGAGAGTACGGAATTCAAGCACAAATTTTCACTAAAGAAATTCAAATATAAGCCTTTCTTAGATCCAATACAAGTTTCACAAACTCTAAGCAATATATCTTAAAATTTCGGTACTTTGATCTTTATTTCTACATTTAATTTTCTTAATTCTAATAATTTGATGTTCTTAGGAAATGCAACTTTGAACTTCAAAATCCAAGCCTGGCTGGAAAACTTAGTCCTGACCGGAACAGGCTTGAAAGTCAGCCCCGAATAGTATTAGTGCAGAACAACCCGGTCTTATCAGGACAGGGAATGCTGCCCAGCACTATGTAACACAATAGCCCAGGAACGAATCATAAAGGTTATTTTAGCAGAATTTCATGAAGGAGAGAAAGTTCTACCAGGAATTATTGTGCAGGGCTATTATAACTTAGCCAGACCCCAACTTGTGAAGGATGGAAAACAAAAGGTCCTCAGCTTGTGAAGATAGAACTTCATCAATTGGCGCTTGGCCCATATTTCATCTTTTGGTGGCGCTTGGCCCAACTTTATCATTCATTATAATTTCCTTTCATCATTTCCAACATCTTCATTTCATCATTTTCATCAGCTTCATATTTTGTGGGGTGAGCCTTCTATATCATGAGGCGGCCTATGCATCCATTATGATGGAATCAAACCCGTTTCGTAGTTCGACATATATCAGCCTTGGAATTCTGCAGTGTTGACCCAAAACGGAGCTTTCCAAAAAGAGGTTGTCGTTATACGTTGGAGACACTTCTCTCATAATATCACTCACTTGAGTTACATATACATTAACTTACTTGAACTTGAAACAGAGCCTTCTAAAAGGAGGTTACCGGTATACATTGAAGATACTTTTCCCATACTGTCACTTATTTAAGTTGAGTTTCCATAATCATAGCCCACTTAAGCTGCGATTCTTAATCATTGGTGCCCAACATTGAGCAGCTTTACATCATCATTAAAGTATCATTGGTGTCATCATCAATTGTTTCCCGTTGGGGAACATTTTCATTCACGTTGTGCTCTGGTAGGGAGCGGTTCATCTATATATTCATTGGCATTGACGCTCACTTGAGCTATCATGCTGAGGAAGTTTCACTTCTTTAGTAGTCCATTGTGGAATACTTTACTTGGTGGAGACTTCTCCGTTCATCATCATAGTGGTCTCTGGAGCCAAAGGGAACAGAGGCCCCGATTGTATTGGGTCTAAAGTTGAAGACTTTAGAGCCCCCAGCTGAAGAGTACTTACTTAAACTTGGACATAGATCACAACATAACTCAAATAATGCTACTCCGAATTTTCGGAAATCTTAGCGAAAACATGGATGGGCCATTTGACCCTATTTTAAACATAGCATTTTCAAAACGAGGATGGGCCAAGGCCTGAGCTTGAAATATTTGAATTGGATCGTCGACCTAACTTATGCAAATTTCTTGAAATTGGGCTTATTTGAAGCTAAACATTTTTGAAAACAATTTTGAAAAAAAGTTTTTGAAATTCCTTATTTCTGAGCCTTCGGCTGGGGAGGTTTCATACATCATGGGTAGACATGACTCATGACTCGGACATTCCAACCCGTAATCAAACATAGGCCGGGCATATCCCGCTACCTTCAAACAAAAAGGAAAGAAAATTCGCAAGTGTGTACGAGTTTTAATTCAAACATTGACTCGCTGGGGATAGAAATGTAGATTAACCATTCTGGCTCGTGAAACAAAGCTAAAACCCACGAAACAAGCAAACTTAATTCAAACATTGACTTGTTGGGGGTAGAACTCTTCAACCATCGCTTCTAGATAGTCGGACACTACTTACATCTTCATGTCTTAAGAATGATTTGGCAGTTAGCATTCTGCTGTCTTCCCTACAATTTCATCCACTGCTGGTACTAGCCCACAAAGACAATGACCCAAATTTGAACCTCTACAACTGGCACTGATCATTCTGCTACTATGGTCCAAACTCAAACTACATCATCCTTAATTGTTCCCACTCGGGAATAACATCTACATCAACATCATCTACTTTGGCAGCATTCCGAGTTTAAAACATGCTTGTTTTTGAAAAGACATTTTTAACAAAAAATAGTTTGGAGAAAACGTTGGAAAGTTTTGAAAATAGACGTGGAATATGACCAAGTAGCACTTAAGCTTCCACATATTAGTCGTGCATGAACCTAGACTCTTCTAAGTCTCGGTCGGTTTTTTTAATTTGGTATATACCAATGACCTGCCTTATCAAAGATAGTCAAGTCCCCATAAGCAAAAGTGTGCAATCTGGTAGAACTAATGCTAGAAGACCTCAGCAGTGCCATCTTGATACTTATACCAGAAATAGTGGACATCACCTCCTGAACATTGGAATCGATCCATCTTGATGCATGCAAAAGGATTATACTACTATTCTATTGGCCATCATTTTCCTTTTTAAGTTACACAGTCCTCAGTGGAGTCGCCAAAATGTGGATGTGGAAAATCGAGGTCCAAAAAAGGAAAGGTTTTCATTTAAAAAGATTCACCACCAAGTTTTAGGAAAACTCGGAATCCTTTTGAGAAAATGGGTTCGTTGTGAAAGTACCTGATGAGAAGTTCGTTAATAAAACATCCACCCCCACCCGAAAAATCAGCCTTTACTAAGGAACGTGATGGCTAATTATATAGTACTATGAAATGCAACCATGTTCTTTGAGCCTAGTATGTGAATTTGGTTTCTAATCGTTTAATGCAACTAAACTACTTTGTCAAAGTTATTTAGCATGTGAGGTCGATTTGAAATATCTAAACAAGCATTCACAACATGGCTTAGATGTGAATGGGGGAGCCGTTGGGGAGCTAATTATTAAAAACCAGGCAATTCTTGCCGACTCGATGCGCAAACAAGTGAAAATAGATACAACTCGATCTATATACAATTGTCTAAACAACTGTACGACACACGCCCACTTAGGCGTCACATTAGACCTTAGAAAACGTGCCAACGGGGAAGCCATGGCTTACATAGGACTTCGTCCTTGGCTTCCTCATTACTTTTTGCACAATCGCTTCGGTTTAACCAATTAAATATGATCGATTTAATTGACTAAAGCAAAGGTTTTGAAAATTGTTTTGACTCAAAATAAAGGACAAACTAGACCCTTATTAGAAATTACAAATTAAACGATTTAAATATTAAATTACAACTACGATTAATTACAACGATTAAATAAAAATAACAATTGAAACAAAACTGTAATAACTAAATAAATGAACAACAATAAACGAGATAAACATGCATGATGGCTGAGGAGCATATGGCACAACACACGGTCATGCAGTGCCAATCATTGGTGGTCAACTGACTATTCTAGTCATCGACTACAATAGAACGGATATTAAGCATGTGCATTATAACTAGCGACAAAATCGTCATAAGAAAGATGAGTTGATTAACTTTAAAGAAGTTCATTTAATCTTAGGTGAAAGTTCATGTATGACCTAATATGAATGTCGAATTCAGTTAATTCGTATTCTACGAATTAATTAGGTCAAATTGTATTTAAACCTGCAAAGCATAACATATTATGATGCAAATCTATACAAATCACATACATTCAAAATACGACACAACATTAATTTGAGAGACACGTTGACCAGGAAGAGGATCAAAAGATTGGTACCCAAGTGCCGATATTATACTCTCAAACTCTTGCCATGTTAGAATTAATCGTAACAAACGAATCATATTATTACTTTGTAATAAATCAAGTAATTAAACATATGAATAATCTAAGCTAATTATTTCATAATTAGGCATTTGAACATAAGACTTAGATAAACAAGCCCTAAAGGCTGAAAATCACGAAGCATATGAGAGGCATAAATGACCCTGCGATTTAAATCTAACAATTTTATTATTAAATTTAATCTAAAATAAGTTATTAAATTAATGGCCGGACTCACTTGGAGCTTAATTTTCGGTTACTTGTCGTTAAGAGCACCTAGACCAAAACAATATTTATAACTTCACAAACAACTCTACTATTAGTAAAGAGGCAAGTAAAGGTCGGATCCCAAGGGACGGTTATTGATGTAGGATTTTGGATTGCAAGTAGCGGTGTCTAGGGGTGTCACGATTTGGGTTGAGATGAGAAGATCACTAAACTAAATAGCAATAAAAGTAAACGAGCAAGATGATTGAAAAGAGATGTAAACAATTGATTAAAAGAACTAGGGTGTCATGGGGTCATAGGGGATTCATGGGAATTGATCATACAAACATATTCTCAAATTATAAGCAAGAAATTATTGTTGTAATGGATCGAGTTGGTTTATATCTTACAATCCTAGGAAGGTTTGGGTCCCGGAGCCGAATCGATTAGATTGTACAACACCTACAAGTCGACTTAATACTCCCTACTCAACTATATGCATGGTTTAATGAGACTCGAGTTGGTTTATGTCTTACAAGTCTCATTGAAAAGGTAAGTGATGGGTAAAAAATGCAAGGATTCATAGGCTCGCATTTCATCAAACATAACATGTGCATAAGTTGAGATCACAACAAGCAAGCAAATAAATTATGAAAACATATTAAATTAAGCATGAATCATCCCCCATGTTGGTTTCCCCTAATTACCCATTAACCCTAGTTAAGGAAACTACTCACTCATTATCAAGTTCAACATGTTAACAAGGTTGTCAATCATATTAACAAGGCAAAACATGATGAATAAATGAATATGATTAACAATAGTTAAAAAGGGATTAAGAGAATTATGCCTACTAATGATTCCAAAATAAAGTAAAGAATAATAGAAGTACTTAATGAATGATTGGAAGGTTGTCAATCTCCCAACAATAACCCAAATAATCTTCAATTACCCAAAATAAAAGATGAACAGAAGAGAAATTAAGGAAATGAGATTTGTATTAATATTTGATTAGAGGTTCATTACAAGATTAAGAAGAGATTAGAATGATATAAACTACACTAAAGATTGATAAGAAGAACATGCTTAATCTAATTAGACTAATGGGTTATTTATAGTGGGGATTAGGTACACAAATTAGGGTATACTAAGGGCTTAAATGACGATTAAGTCCTTGAGGAATCACTCCTCTCAGAAAAGATGTGAGTCTCCTTTTTGTCGGTCTTTCATAAATATGCGCATCTTTCACGGAGGGGAGAAGAGGACGTATGGGTCTGTAAGGGAATCCGAGCGTCCAAGGGGTCAGGACGGGCGGATTCTGGGGTGGCTGGACGAGCGGATTGGGGCGTGGTTGGACGGGCATCCCTATGGCAAAGACGCTCGGATTCCTGAAGTGGTTGACGGACGTCTTCTTGGCTGGACGAGCGGATCTCGTCACAGCCTCCCTTTTCTTCTTTTCTTCCTCTCTTCTTCCAATAATCCTCCGGGATTTAGTCGGGGATGCAAGGATTTCTTCATCATTGCCCATCTACTATAATATGTACAAAGGCCTTCTAGTCTTGTCTTCTCTTTGATGCTTGGTCATTAGATTCGATCAATTTAGCTCTATTTTGCCATGAAAATGCAAGGTTTGCACTCCTCTCCTACCAAGGAAACAAAACCTCAAAGAATATGCAAAACAAAGGACTAAAGATAGTAAATGACCCAAATATGCACTTAAAAGCATAGGAACGAGGCTAATTCGGGGACTAAATATGCTCAAATAATGGTCACATCAAATATCCCCAAACCAAACCTTTGCTCGTCCCGAGTAAAGAGGTGACAAAACTAGGACCCTTATTTAAACTATCCTACTAATATAGCCGATATGAGGCAGGGTCTCACTCCGCCCCTTTAACTCACAACAAGACAACCATGAGGTAGGATGCCTTTTTGTAAGGCAACGTGGGTTTTGCTAAAATGGAGACACATCCAAACATTAAAGCACACAAAATCAAGTAATGGATGCATCTACAAAAGAATAGCCATATTCCTCATCTAAGTGGCGGAAATTATCTAAAGGGGAAGCAATTTAAGGGTACACACTCCTTCATAGATGCAATTTCTTCAAACTAATAAGCCTAGAAGGATACCAATAAATCACCTCCAAGTTGTGTCAAGCTAGGGTACCTTTGTCCTCAATCGTTAAATGCTTTTGTCAATAATAGACTCCCTATGGTGTTAGAAACACTGGAGGATCGCGAAATTCCTCCTCTTGCCTAGACAAGAAGAAGGGTCATCCCCTCTCTACCATGCAGAAAAATGGATACGATGGATAAAGGGATCGATAGTATTTGAGATTTATTTGGGAGTTTGCTTTGTTGTTGTTTTTCCCCCCAATTTCTTGTGGCATATAACATTTGAGAACAATTTCTTTTTGCCATTTCTTTGGATTTTTGGCATTTCAATACTTGACAACTTTTCAACTTTTGCATTTTCTTTTGAACATTTTCAAAGTCACCCCATATGTAGTGAGGGTGCCTTATATTTGAAGCATAGGAGTTCTATTTTTGCTCCTCTTTTCTTTTGATGCATTTTGCAAACTTTTTCTTTTCTTTTCTTATCTTTTCTTGAACTCAAATTTAAACAATTTTTGTGCCCATTCCCTTTGATGACAAAATGTGGTAGAACATGGATGAATGATGGCTGCATGGTTTCAAGGGTCACCTTGGAATAAACGGTAGCCAAGGAGTTATCACACCACAAGGTACTCTTGACTAGGCCTTAATCCATGGGTCAAAGGATACTAGCATGACACATCCTAGGGTGTTTTACAAGTATTCTAACAAGCAAAGTTTTAAGAAGAAAAAGCATCTACTAGGGCCTATATACACTTGTGAAGCTTCCCAAACAGACGGTTTCACAAAATTTTTCTAACATGCAACTATATGCCATGATGCAACTAACATTTATACATCCTAATGCATATGCTTCTACCAACTAGTATGCCAAATAATCTAAATGCAATCCTAAATTCACATTGTTTTTACCGCATCAATCAAAATAAAGCTACATAGTCATTAACATAAAGAGGAAAAAGGAGATTGGAAAGATCATACCATGCGGTCTTCAATATCCTTATGTCTCGGATGTGGCGTAGTCAATCAATGTGAACAAGGATAAACAAACACAATATATACAAATCTATACTAAAAAGGAAATGAACATGTTTTTGGTTTTTCAATTTTTTTGGATTTTTCGAAATTTTTGATTTTTTTTGGATTTTTGAATAAAAGTCAAGTTAGAATTTCCCATCCCCACACTAGTATGGGCATTGCCCTCTATGGCCAATACGATAGGAAATTATGCAAGTATGATGCATGATTTCTAAACTAAATGCAAACTATACTAAGCTACACTACATGATGCATGAGTTTTTGTTATGGCGGAGAGCATAATTTAAATTACCTCCCGATGCATATGCATGGACTTTCCCAAACCAAAATAGGCATTATTTCTAACGTCTTGAATTTCGGGTAGTTCATGCACATGGAATGCAATGCATGAAACTACAAATTGTCATTTTGGATTTTTCATGTGGGAACAATAAAAATAACACCTTAATGAAGCCAAGGTGTTAGTCCTCCATGTTTCTAGGACTCCTTAATCAAATGATCAAAATAAAATAAACAAAACAAAAGAAGTAGATAAACCGTAAGAGGGGTGAAAGAATATATGAGCCTCCAAGGTTTGCTAATCCTCCATCATATCATCATTATCATCATCTTCCTCCATGGATGTGGAATCATCTCCACTCCCACTTTCACTTCCTTGCTCTTCCTCACTTTCTTCTTACTCTTCTTGAGCTTCTCCTTCTTGAACATTCTCTTGAACCTCTTCTACTTCACCTTCTTCATCAACACCCTCATCAACAACATTCTCCTCTCCACCCGGTTTTCCACCACTAGAGGTGCTAGGAAAGAAAACTTCCCTATCCGCCCAACTAGGCAAAGGATATGATGGATCAAGAAGTCCTTGCCTAGCTAGATGTTGGAGGGGTGGATATTGGGCCTTGTAAGCATCCACTCTATCATTGTAAGCTTGCTTGTGCATTTTCCTCATGAGTAGAGTCATGTAATCATTTCCTACCTCGACATCCTTGGGTTTGAACTCGTGATACTCAAATGGGTAGGGTGGTGTGACAATGGAGGAGGAGGGCTCGTAAATCTCGCCTCTTTGTTGTTTAATAATATACTCGGTCTCCTCGGAGAGTGGAAGAAGGTAGTTTGGTCGGTGAACACTTAATCGGCAAATCTTTGAAGGCAAGGTGAAAAATTTAGCTTCATTGGTTAACCACCCATATTTGGTGTCAAGAGGATCATGCTTGACCCACTTAAACTTGTGAATCATGGTGTCCATATCAATGAGATGACCTCCTTTAACCGCCACATAAGTGTTGTCTTTGTTGAAATTTGGGTTAAAGTGCTTGGCCAAATAGGTAACTAGTCCTCCATTTACAATGAAAGCGGTGCCCTGTTTACCACAATCGACATTAAGCCATCGTTCAACCAAAAGTCTTAGAGCATTGTATGGCTTAGTATATTCCCTTCCTATGTTCAAGACCGACTTAAGAAGAACACAATCGAGCTTGGTAAGATGATTAGTGTCATTTCTTGCTATCAAAGTATTCCTAATGACCTTTTGCCACACTCTAATGCCCGGATGGTGGACTAATAGAGCACGACAATCATGAAAGCGCACAAATTTATTTCCGGAAATTGCCTCCCAAAGAGGAGCGGGGTCATACTTGTCGGGGAGCTTTGTATATTTCGGGGTACCACTAAGGCCTAAAATCTTACTCAATTCATCAAAAGTGATGCGTCTATTAACATTTGCAAGACGAAACTCGATGTGGGTTCTAGTCTCCACCCTTGTGACTTTCAAGCAACTAAAAAATTCCAAGGTGAGGGAGGGGTATGTCAATTCTTTCATGGTAAACAATTTACCCAATCCCATAGCCTCAAAGAAGGTTTTGGTTTGTTCAAGAACACCCAACTTTGTCAAAGCATCTTCACAAATAAATTTTGTAGGCATAATGGTCTTCTTAGCAAAGAGAACAAATTTATCCCTATGAGAGTCGGAAGTGAAAATTACCTCCAGATAATTAGATAATTGCTCAATGACCGAAGTTGTTGATGTTGTAGCTTCCATAGGGGGACCTTGTTGAACCTCCAACCTTGCCTCATGGACTACCAATGCCTTTGACAATTGTTTTGCTTGAAGAGTTTTTTTCTTTTTGAAAGTGTCTTCTTTGGGGGTGCCTTGTTACCTCCTTTAGTTCTTTCCATTCTTGATTACACCAAAGAAAGATTAAAATCTTCAATTTTTTAGTTATGCCCAAATTGATTTAAGATGAGACAATGTTGCTTTGTATCTTAAAAATCGACTCAAAGGTTGAAGACTTTGGTGTTTGAATCAATTGTTGTTGTAAAAGGAGTGATTAATTTTTGTTGTGGGGAAGTTTGGATTTGATTTTGTTGAATTTGGTTGAGGAAATTTGGTTTTGTTGATGTAGAGGATGAGGGTTCTTGGGATTTTTGGGTTTTGGTTAGTGTTTGAATGTAGGAGAAATGAAAATAAATGAGGGAATAAGGGTTTAAAAGACCCGTTAATTTTGAAATAGCAGCAGGGGACGAGCGGATTGTATTCTGGGACGCTCGGATTCTTCGTGTTTTGCTTCAGGAAATGACGCCAGAGGACGATCGTCTTTCAGCAAAGACGAGCGGATTCTTCAATTTGAGACGAGCGTCTTCCTGCACGGACGCTCGGATTCTATTACAGGGTGATTCTTTAAATTTCAACAGCAGAAAGACGAGCGTCCTTTATCAGACGAGCGGATTCTCAATTGAGACGCTCGGATTCTGTGACAGACCATTTTTTTGAATTCTACAGTTCAGCTAGATGAGCGGATTGTATCCTGGACGCTCGGATTCCTTGTTTGGCCGCTCGGATGATTCCTTGTCCACACGGATTCAGGTCCATCCGTGGGTACTGCATAACCCGTAACATTTTTATTCTTCAATTCTCGTGTTCTTCATTGTGGGGGCATTACAAAGGCATGAATAGCCTAGGTAATTGCTATCCCCACACTAAGTCAAAGCACTACACATCAATAAAATCATAAGTCCCTCGCTCACTTCTCTCAAAAATGATGAATATCTTGATCAAGGCACAAAAATATAAATCCAAAAATGACAAAAATGCAATGTAAAAACGAAATGCAAGTTAGGGAGTTAGAATATTTACAAATGGTGGTTTAGGGAGGACTCCACCAAACTCTCATCCAATGTGAGATGTCAAAGGGGCATGTTCAAGGTGGTGTTGATGTTACTCAACACCTTGAAGAAGTAGTCGAAACCTTTTTCATTGTCATGATAGAGGTCCTCAATAGATCTTTGCACTTGTTGTTCTCCATGATGGTCTTGGTTCATAGCATTACCAATATAGGGATTGAATATCCCTTCGAACTCATCTTCCCAAAGACCGCAAATTTCGTCTACTTGATCATTAAAAATTTCTTGAGTTGATAGAGACAACTCTCCTTCTTTCTTGTTTTAGCCAATGAGGCCATCCTCTTCATTGTTGGATTTGGGTGAGCTTTTCAAGCTCTCTTTGTTGGTATTCCCTTGCTCTTTTGATGGAGCATCATCAACTTTATTTTTCCATTGGAATTCCGACTTCTTCCTATCATCCTTCCGGCTATAGTGATCAACCATAAAGCATGGTTCATGCAAATGGGGAGCTCTCATGGTCTTGTCAAGATTGAAAGTTATGGTCTCGTCTCTCACTTCTAGAGTAAGCTCTCCGTGCTTCACATCTATCACCGCACCCGCGGTGTGCAAGAAAGGTCTACCAAGGATGATCGGAATATTGGGGTCTTCTTCTATGTCAACAATGACAAAGTCCACCGGGATGAAGAATTTGCCGATTTTCCACCCCTTAGTTTCTCCAACATTCTCCTGGAATCTGCCATTAGCTGCCGCATCCAGGATAGCCCTCTGATCGTCATAAAGCCCATTATAAAATAGATTGCATAGGCTCCATTTCTCGAACCCATGGTGCGGAATAGTTCGCACCAACTTCTTGAAACGGACACACGCCTCATGAAAATTCTCATCAGGACCCTGTTTAAAGCTCGTGATCTGAGCTCTAATGGCATTGGTCTTCGAGGCAGAGAAATATTTCTTGTAAAATGCTAAGGCCAGCGAGTTCCAATTAGTAATCCCGTTAGCAGCTCGATCCAAATCGCGGTACCATTCCCTTGCGGCATCACGAAGCGAGAATATGAACACCGTCTCCTTCACCTGGTCCTGGGTCACGCCGGTTGATGGGGGTATGGAACAACAATAATCAATGAATGTCTCCATATGTTTGGCTGCATCTTCATTTGCAGCTTCGCCGAATTGGTTTCTCTCAACCAAGTTAATGTAAGACGGTTTTGGTTCAAATTTCCTGTCCGTCCCTGGTAATGCGAATCCCTTATAGAGATTCTCAGCTGTTGGTTCGGAGTGACTGGCTATACTTGCTTCTTCGGCCATGTCTGGAGATGTGACGGTCTCAGCTGAAGAAGTGGAAACAGGAGATGAAGGTGGATCCTCCTCAAACAGCTCGTTCTCGTAAAAACTAGAATGAGAACCAGGCTCTTCCTCTGACTGTTGTTCTTGAAATAATCTCCTCTTCACGCGAAAAGTCCTCTCAAGCTCGAAATCATGGGGAAGTAATTCGCCTTGTTGAGACCTGCGCATAAGATGAAACTACAAGAAGAATATGAGAATAGTTTAAGGAACAGATGTCCCTTAAACTGAGAAAAGACTAAAATAGAAACAACTAAAAATTTAAACAATTGCCTCCCCGGCAACAGCGCCAAAATTTGATACAGTCGTAGAGTACCAAAGATAAATTTATATTTCCAAACTACTACTATAGCTAGTGGCAGTTAGGGTCGAACCACAGAGAGGCGACTGTAATTTATAGTTGTCCAATTCTAGTCTAAGGTAACAAATGTGAGGGGGATTTGATTTGAGTTGATCTATAACTAAAGGCAATAAATGAAAAGTAAACTAAGCTAGTAGATGAAATCAAATATTAAAAGGGTGCTAAGATGGTCGGTTCACAATAGTTTCGGCGGCAGCATCCTAGGTAAGTCTGAAATAATCACGTGAGACGGGAAAATAAGAAGTCCTCTCGGTCCTTTCTTAACAGGTAGCATCTTCGATCTCACTACAGGTCCCTAATATCACTAATGCTAACTTTCGTCCTGAAAAGTGATTTAAAAGGCTAAATTAACTTATCTCTCGATCTTATTAATTTAGTCGTCTTAATTAGGCAGTCGATTTCCCTTCCCTATCTTTCAATCTTATTGGGTCGGTCAATTCCTAAACATTCAACTAGTCGCGTGCACTCGATTTGTCAAATATAGAAATTAAATTAATTAAAACGAAGGTAATCTCACGTGGCCGGTCGATCGACCAGATAGGCCGGTCGATCGACCATGGCGTGATTTCATGTCACTATTCTACACCGCCTACTTCTACAGATTCCCTACATCTTAGCACAGGGTATTTAGCTTCTCATGTTTACGACAAAAACAACAAAAAGATTAATGAATAAAGCTACTGATTTCATGATTAAATTAACTGAACAAGCAAATAACATGAGACGATAAATTGGCTGTGGGAAACTACGCAAGCAATTCTAAACTATGAACGAAATAAAGCAATAAAACTGAATATATTGGAATAGAGAATACCGTAAAAGGAATTGCAGAGAAAGGATCAAAACCGAATGCAAAAGTAAACTTTATTGATTACGAACAATAATCTCAAGAACCCTAATTATTGATGATAAAAGACTTGATGAAAGCTTGATGATTATTCTGAAAAACCAGGTTACGTTATATAGAAATATTACGTAACCCTTATTCCTAAACCTAGTTACAATGGACTTCTAACTTCTCGATCTTTTAACTTGCATCAAAATCACGGTCCGGTCGATCGACCACAAGGACCAGTCAATCGACCAACCTACAATGTACAATGGCTTCTGTTCTTCGTGCTCTGGTCGATCGACCATGTGGGTCAGTCGATTGACTAGAGTAGCTGGTAGTTGGCTCCTAATTCTTCATAAAGTTGTCTTTCAGGCCTCAAAACGCGCACCAAGTTCGTTTCTTGAGTAAATACTTCATGTCAAATGCAATGCAAGGTACTCGGGGACGGATTCGGCTCGATTTCTACTCATTTCCGCATAAATCTGCAATATTACATAAAAATACGAAAGTAGACGAAATGGGGCAAATAGTAGCATAAACTACATAATTGAGCTCTGAAATGCGTGTAAAATAGGGTGTAAAACATCATATAAATGACACGCATCAAACATCTTCCCATATCCGTAACGGTGTCTTCGTCGATCTATCGGCCATTTGGAGTGTGATGTTGGTACATTTAAGCTCTCCCATCCCTAGCCTTTTACTAACCGAATACGGCATAACACTCACGTTTTCTCCTAGATCACATAAAGCCTTGTTTAGGGTGGTGTCGCCAATGGTACACGGTATTGAGAAGCTTCCCGGGTCTTTAAGTTTCGGAGGTGAACTCCCTTGAAGGATTGCACTACTCACCTTAGTGAAGGCGATAGTTTCATGTCTTGGGGGATTACCTTGAGGTGGTAATTGCCCCTTTTGTCTTTGAGAGTTTGAAGATGCTAGTTGGGTCAATTGAGTTTCCAACATTTTTGTGTGGGCTAGGATGTTGTTGATGGTGATGTCCTTTGCTTGGCTATCCTTTTGCATTTGAGTGAAAAACTCTTGTTGATTCTTTTGCATTTGGAGGAACGCTTTTAGAACATCAAAACCTTGGTCATTTTGTTGATTGTATGGAGTTTGATTTTGGTAACCTTGGTTTTGGTTGAAAAAGGGTCTTTGATTTTGGTTTCTCATGGGAGGTGGGGTGTATATTTGTTGAGGGTTTTGAACATTTTGGCTTTTGTATGAGAGATTTGGGTGGAATTTGGTGTTTTCATTGTAATAGTTGGAATAAGGGGTACCACTCTTATATGCTTGAAAAGCATTCACTTGTTCATTTGTTCCCCTACATTAACTTTGGTCATGTCCCAAAGTTCCACAATTCTCACATATCCCACTTGGGATTGATGAAGATGCTACCATGGCATTAATATGATGCTTTGGTGATTTTGAGGCTTCTTCAACTTTAGCCATAGCCTTTTCAAACTTTAAGTTAATGGTATCAATATGAGCACTAAGTTGAGCACCCAATTGAGTAATAGAGCCCACTTCATGCTTTCCTCCTCTAGTAGCCATACGAGGTCTACTATATTGTGAATTATGGACCGCCATTTGCTCAATCTTATTCCAAGTTTGATTATCGTCAACTTCGGTGAACATACCATTTGATCCCATGTTGAGAATGTTTCTTGAGTCTTCATAAAGAACATTCCAAAATTGTTATACCAAGAACCACTCGCTAAGTCCATGATGAGGACATGAGCGACAAATTCCTTTGAACCGCTCCCAAGCTTCATACAAAGATTCTTCATCCCTTTGCTTAAAACCCGTAATTTAAGCTCTTATCATGTTACTCTTTCTACTCCAACTTACGAAATTCGCAACGCACCGAAGGGAGAGAGAGGAAAAAACCCCAAAAAAACCTAATTTTCCAACCGCCTCTCCACCACACCCTCTCCTCTCTCGCCGGCGACTTCACCGTACCTTTGTAGGTCGCCGGCGAGAGCCTCCTCGCACCTTTACCTCTTCGATCGGAGTATTTCCTTTTTCTTTTGCAGTCATATGATATATTCAGGTGGCCGAGTTTTGTTCTGGTGTGGTTGCTGGATCTGTCTTTTCTCTGCTTCTATATTCCACCGTCGGCTTCATTTGGGTTAGTGGGTTTGAAATCTTTGTACTTTCTTTCTCTTTCTCTATTTAATTAGTCACATCTTTAGTCTTTTGTGACTTGATTTCTGTCGAGACTGGTTCTAGGTGAGTCTTTCCGTCTCTGGTTCCTTTTAAGCTCTTTTTCAATGGATTATATGTCTCTTCTCTTTAATCTTGCTGAATTGTCGATCTTGGATGATAATGGTTTGGATGATGATGATTTAGTTAAGTGGATTATGAGTATGGGAATGCCTTCTTTTTAATCTATTCACATGATAAAGGATCGAGGTAATTCTCTTTTCAAAGATGGTAATTTCTCCCTTGCTATTAGTTTTTATAAGTTGGCTCTTGATTTTCTGTGCTATCTTGCCATTCCACCCTCTCATAATCAGTCAGAGGCCTCTTCCCTGACCATATCTCTTGTGCTCAACTTGGCTGCTTGTGAGTTAAAGCTGTCTCGGTTTATTGAGGCCCCCTGTTTGTGCAATCTTGTCCTAAACATTGATCCGTGTAATGTGAAAGCCATATACCGCCGTGGATCCGCTTTAAAGAAATTGAATTTACTTGCGGAGGCCCTAGATGATTTTGAACATGCCTTCAATCTTGACCCAAAAAACAAGGATGTTGCTCATGAGTTGAGCTCTGTTTCTGAATGCTTGCTTTTGGATCCCAATGGTAAAAGTGTCGCTTATCCTTTTGATCCCTTAGATAGGGACAAAAAAGGTAAGAAACCTCTTCTAAATGCTGAGATGGACAATAAGATTCCTGGTGTTGTGAGTGAAGCTACTTGTAGTAGTAGTAGTAATATGGAGTTGTTGGATAATTTGGTTTGCTGTGAGCAAGTCGTAAGTAGTGGGAGTTCAGACTTGCTTTTGGACTCAAATACCGTCTGTGTCTCTGAGTCTAACTCACCCTTGCTAGTTCAGTATGATAGTAATTCGTCCCTTTCCTTTACCCCGGAACCTTCAAAATGCAGATTCTCTAACAAAAAGCAATCCCACAGAAAATTGTATCTCTCTGCTAAAGATTACAAAAACTTGATGCTTGGGAAGAATTTGCAATTTTTCCATCCCAAATCGGGGGCTTACATGAAGGTTCGCTCCCTCTTCACACAATCTTCTACTTTGGTGGGAACTCCCCTTGAAGGTCCTTCACGGGAAGCAGTAGTTCCCTCTTTTTCTCATTCGCCTATGAATCATTTTACTACTGTGGACATTGGTCCACCTAGTAATTTGGTTACTTTTGATGAAGAAGTTGAATCTCATGAGGTTAAGCGACCTCGTTTGTCACATGATTTGTTTTCCGATCATTTTAGGGAGGTTGGCCAAGTTTCTTTGACTGATAGCGCCTTTTTGGAACAACCTGACAAAATGGTTCCTAATTCCTTGCCAAGTCAAAGTGAGTTTGTTTTCTCAGTTGTGAAGAGGACTTTAATCAGAGCATGTAGCCGAGTTGTGGGAAAGTCTTCTTGCCAACATTGTTCGAGTCATGTTCGAGCTAAGGTAAAGAAAAAGTCTATGTTAATGGTTAGGCGTTTATCTATTTTTTGCAGGTTTACGGAAACAAAAGCTTTGAAGATGGTTGCGGGTTCTAAGAGAACGGAGGAAGTCTCGATCCTATTTGACCATCATCCTCCGTTTAAAAAGCGTTGTCTCTCTGTTCTTAATTCTGTTTGTAATATTAGTTACGTTAGTTGTGTTTCTAGTTTAGGGGTTTGTAGTGGCCCTCGGTTTGCTTTGTAACTGGTTTGTATGTAGTCGGTTTTTATGCTATCTATAAAAATAGTACACCTTTGTCTAAAAAAAGCATGTTAGTCTTTTCCGGAGGGTAGAATTTTTTATAGAAAGCTAGAGCCAACTTCTTCGAAGAGTCAATTCCAAGAGTAGCCTTATCAAGGCTTTTCAACCATTGTTTTGCGGTGCAGATTAGAGAAAAAGGAAATAAGACCCATCGAATTTGGTCTTGAGTCACACCGGTTTATGAAATCGCATCACAATAGTCACAAAAAGTCTCGTTTTGAGAGTGAGGGTCTTCACTAGGCATCCCCCCAAATTGGCTTCTTTCGACTAATTGGATAAATGCGGATTTTGCAATGAAATTTCCGGTTAAGTGTTGTGGTGTGGGAGTACCTTTGGGTAGGTTCTCCTCGGTTGGTACGGAATGTGATGAAAATTTAGGCATTGTGGGTTGATTTTGTGTTGGATTTTGTGTTGGGTTCTCCTCACCTTCTCTTGCAAAAGGTTTGATCAACTCAATAGTATTTGGTTGAATATCTACAACCTCACTAATACCTCTCAAAGTACCTCTAGCAAGTCTTATATTGGCTGTCAAAGTCCTTTCAATTTCGTGATCAATGGGTAACAAGTTACCTTGTGATCTTCTAGACATGCAAAATATCAAACAACTTGAAAACAATTAGAACAAATCTCGAGGAGTTGTACTTCCCCAAGGCAAAGAAAGACACAACTAATAACAATCTAAGAAAATCAATTCAAGTTAACACCGTCCCCGGCAACGGCGCTATTTTTGGTCGGACTCACTTGGAGCTTAATTTTCGGTTACATGTCCTTAAGAGCACCTAGACCAAAACAATATTTATAGCTTCACAAAAAACTCTACTATTAGTAAAGAGGCAAGTAAAGGTCGGATCCCAAGGGACCGGTATTGATGTAGGATTTTCGATTGCAAGTAGCGGTGTCTAGGGGTGTCACGATTTGGGTTGAGATGAGAAGATCACTAAACTAAATATCAATAAAAGTAAACAAGCAAGATGATTGAAAAGAGATGTAAACATTTGATTAAAAGCACTAGGGTGTCATGAGGTTATAGGGGATTCATGGGAATTGATCATACAAACATATTCTTAAATTATAAGCAAACAATAATTGTTGTGATGGATCGAGTTGGTTTATATCTTACAATCCTAGGAAGGTTTGGGTCTCGGAGCCGAATCGATTAGATTGTACAACACCTACAAGTCGACTTAATCCTCCCTACTCAACTATATGCATGGTCTAATGAGACTCGAGTTGGTTTATGTCTTACAAGTCTCATTGAAAAGGTAAGTGATGGGTAAAAAATGCAAGGATTCATAGGCTCGCATTTCATCAAACATAACACGTGCATAAGTTGAGATCACAACAAGCAAGCAAATAAATTATGAAAACATATTAAACTAAACATGAATCATCCCCATGTTGGTTTCCCCTAATTACCCATTAACCCTAGTTAAGGAAACTACTCACTCATTATCAAGTTCAACATGTTAACAAGGTTGTCAATCATATTAACAAGGCAAAACATGATGAATAAATGAAGATGATTAACAATAATTAAAAAGGGATTAAGAGAATTATACCTACTAATGATTCCAAAATAAAGCAAAGAATAATAGAAGTACGTGATAAATGATTAGAAGGTAGTCAATCTCCCAACAATAACCCAAATAATCTTCAATTACCCAAAATAAAAGATGAACAAAAGAGAAATTAAGGAAATGAGTTTTCTATTAATATTTGATTAGAAGTTGATTACAAGATTAAGAAGAGATTAGAATGATATAAACTACACTAAATATTGATAAGAAGAACATGCTTAATCTAATTAGACTAATGGGGTATTTATAGTGGGGATTAGGTACACAAATTAGGGTTTACTAAGGGCTTAAATTACGATTAAGTCCTTGAGGAATCGCTCCTCTCAGAAAAGATGCGAGTCTCCTTTTTGCCGGTCTTTCATAAATATGCGCATCTTTCACGGAGGGGAGAAGAGGACGTATGGGCCTGTAAGGGAATCCGAGCGTCCAAGGGGTCGGGACGGGCAGATTCTGGGGTGGCTGGACGAGCGGATTGGGGCGTGGTTGGACGGGCGTCCCTATGGCAAAGACGCTCGGATTCCTGAAGTGTTGGACGGACGTCTTCTTGGCTGGACGAGCGGATCTCGTCACAGCCTCCCTTTTCTTCTTTTCTTCCTCTCTTCTTCCAATAATCCTCCGGGATTTAGTCGGGGATGCAAGGATTCCTTCATCATTGCCCATCTACTATAATATGTACAAAGGCTTTCTAGTCTTGTCTTCTCTTTGATGCTTGGTCATTAGATTCGATCAATTTAGCTCTATTTTGCCATGAAAATGCAAGGTTTGCACTCCTCTCCTACAAAGGAAACAAAACCTCAAAGAATACGCAAAACAAAGGACTAAAGATAGTAAATGAGCCAAATATGCAGTAAAACGCATAGGAACGAGGCTAATTCGGGGACTAAATATTCTCAAATAATGGTCACATCAATTAACATGTGAATTCAATAAAAGAATTAACTAAACATAATTAGGTCAAAGATTTCATCTTTAACAATTGAATTAAAACATTAATCTAACTAATCATGTGATAATCGATTAAAACATGCTATAATTAAAGGAATTAGACACGCCAACATATTTATACATGTGATTAATGATTTAACTAATCCTAATCAGCATATTAACCTCAACACATCATCGCAAACAAATTATAATTAACATATGATAATTAGCATACGATAAATAATTAACGAAACAAACGATAATAAAAAGCATGCTAAAAAACGTGTAAAAAGGAGATAGGAGAGATTTTGCACCCTCAAATTACATGTAAATTGGACACCACTCGGGATCCCGGATACAAGCTTTGCTAAAAGGTACGTCATCAATGGTTTTCAAAAAAAATAATTCAATTCGGAACAAACAATTTTCTAAAAACATGATTTTTATGCACTTCGGGCAACGATTTTCAAACTCAGATTGTGACTTTGTTTCTTACTCAAATTTCATTACGAAATATGTTCAGGAATCTTGGGACTCCAAATTTAAACTATAAAAAAAATAGAAGTGAAAAACGTTTTGAAATAATGAAAAACGAACGAGAACAGGTGCCGTGTGAAACAGGAGCACGAGTAATAAAAGAGCAAATCGATGCTCAAGTCTCTACCTATGCTCGTGTTTGATTATCAAGGGTGATTTTTAGGTGTGATATGAGTATTCTATGGCTTTCTTATGTGAGGTAATGCTAGGGGGAGATGGGAGATTTGAAGGAGAAGTTGGTGTGTATGAGGTGTGTTCTCTTTTGTGTGGAGAGTTTGGTATTTATAGTGAATGGTTATAGGGAAGCAAGGGCACGGCTAAATAGTTGGTGTAGGACTCGTATGTAAAGAAATTTCTTGAGGTTTAAGACAATGAATGTAAATGGAATTGGAATAGGAAATATCGAAAAATTGTTGCTTGTTTTTGGTAAGTGTTTGTCTCGGTTTTTGTAAGGGAGTTTGAGCTCGGTTTTGGTAAGAATTATGGGAGATATTTGTAGCTTGGTGAAAAATTTAAAGGTTGTGGCTAGGTAGCTAAGCAATGGGTGCGTGTGGTTTGAGCCATGGTCTTGACAAATGGACCAAGCACATGACTTGGGTGCCCTGTTTTGATGCGTCGAAAACAGGGGCCTCGGGTCAGGTTTGGGGTTCGGTTTTTGGTTGGGTTGGGACGTGGGTAAGGTTAGGACATGTGTTAGGGTCATGGGTAAGGTTAGGGGAAGTGAACTATTTAAGGTTGGGCTGGGTTAAGTTTGGGGGGGGGGGGTGTTTTGGTACGAGATTGCTATGTTAGAAATCTATATCTCATTATACTCAACATATTCAAATATGTTATAATTAATTTAGTCATAAAATTAATTTAGATCTTATGCATGCAAACATGAATAAAGATAAAGAAGAAATCGTTTTCCTTACATTGAGATTTCGGATATATGGGCACAAATGAGTTCTCCTACTCACTTGTTCTTGAGCTTCCTCATATTGGATGAACAAAGGATTCAAGCTTAGAATCCCTCCAAAGGAATTATACCCAAGATAACCTCTTAAAAGACTAATATTATTAATACTAGAACAATATTAATCTTAATAAAATTGACCCAAAACTATTATTTTTATCTCTTGTATTTCGGCCAAGAGAGGAAGATTTGGAGTTTTTATTTCTCTAGATTTTCTTAGAGAGCTTTTCTATTTCTTACACTAGAAATATTGTATGAAGTATGAATGAATAATAAGAGAGAAAAACTCTCTATTAGGCCTTTAAAAAACCGGTGGGAAGGAGGGATGGGGAGCCAATGCATGGGCAAGTTTTTCTATCCAAGAAAACATATGCTTGCATGGCTATAGCTAGGTGTAATTATTTTGTTTCCACTAAAATAATTTAACATAATTTAAACACCATACTCCCTCCATATTTCGGTCCATATTAGATAAAATGGATTCCATTTTATCTTTGTCAATTTATCAATTTGTCACATGTCACAAGTCATGTAAAATTGTCATGTATTTTTAACGTATTAAAAATCAACGCATTAATAAAACACGTCATGTAAAAATCGACTTAGTAATTCACAATTACTTGTACCAAAACGCTTTACCAATTATAAATTACAACATATTGTATTTATAATGAATTATTCATTCAGTTTCAATTGTTTCCGTAAACAATAATTTCTTCTAAGCAATAAAACAATTCGATTACTTAGACCGTATCTTATTTTAATTAAATTACAATGAGTCACGTAAATATTACTTCCAAAATCGTCCGTAAATTTTAAGTATTTTAATTAACCCGTATCGACATACGATCAATTAAATAATCAATTAAGAGTGTTATCCTTTAGGTATGACCTAAGGGGATCAACTGATCACCACCGTCGCACGACAGCAATGTCAAACTCTAGTCAACCAATCATTACCGATATGTGTGGACCAGTTGACAGTAAAATATTACTTCCCACATATATTCTTAAAATGAGACTTAAACATGTGATCATCATGATCGACAGTTGTGATCGCATTATTGTCGGAGGGCACATATTCCAACAATCTCCCACTTCTCCTCGACAAGTGTGCGTCACCAATTCTCTTGTCCTATTACTATCTCCCACTCAATGCAAGATTTCTTTCAGGTCGTACTTGTAAGTGATCATATCGAGAGTGGTTTCCTCGATCTGGAGAATAACTGATTAACCGGAATTATCCACCATGGATACCTTCCGAGCGTGGCCACGCATTTCCAGTTCATTACTCTTCGAGTGGCCCTGAGATATTGTTATAACCCTGACAAGAGGTGGACAATTCCTATCGCACTTATTCCCTTCGACTAGCCACAACCATCATAACCTAAAATATGCCCATTGGACCCCATTTACGAAGGTCGTACTAACATAAATCAAAGATAATCTGAAACTGTGCCACCTTAGGCGAACAGTCTTTAGTCAAAAGAATCGACTCATTAGAATACTATAGTAGCTCTCGCCACGACCAGGCTATATAAATTTGCCAGAACTCTATAAGCGGTCATAAGGCCTGACAAAGTGTTCCTAACAGTCTGCCTATGTGATCGACTAGTCATCTCACATGACTTCATGGCACTTGAACTTTCCATCAATCGCATCACACTCTAGTCACTTCGAGACGTCACCTCATACAAGTGACTATGGGCGAATACTATGTTAATCCGTGTTCACTTTAACGGGGTTTAATTTGTCACTACAACCCGTTTGGATGTAACAATGTATAAAGAAAAGATAAAAGACAAATGCGATTATGAACATGAATAAAAACAACACTTTTATTTCATTTCAAAATCTAATACAAACTTGGTACACGGTTAAGTCCCATGGATGCAACATGTCCATCAGGCTTGGCCTGCGATAAAGGCTTGGTGAGCGGATTGGCTATGTTGTCATCCGTCCCAACCTTACATATCGCAATTTCTTTTCTTTCAATGAAATCTCTAATTACATGATATTTTCTAAGTACATGTCTAGATCTATTACTAGACTTTGGCTCTTTAGCATGGAAGATCGTCCCACTATTATCACAATAGAGAGTGATGGGATCATTGGCGGTAGGTACTACTCTTAGACCTTCCGTGAATTACCTGATCCACACAGCTTCCTTGGCGACTTCGATCCGCAATGTACTCGACCTCCGTTGTTGAATCCATGATCCACGACTTCCTTGAAGCTTCTCCAGCTAACGGCATTATGCAAGGCGTTGAGTTATCGTTCGTCTAGAAGCATGAGTTGTTCGAACCTTCGACGGGTTCATTCCGCCTCAGGTACTTGACTCTCCAGCAGGATACGTAGAGATGGGACCTCCAAGTTTACTAGTTGAACCGCCTCCATACCATATGCCAGGTAGAAGGGTGTGGCTCCTGTGGGTGTTCGAATAGAGGTTCGGTATACCCAGAGTGCGAGTGGGAGTTTGCTCGTCCAATCACGGTAATTATCTTGCATCTTCTTGATAATGGTGACAAGAGTTTTGTTTGCTGCCTCTACCGCTCCGTTGGTTTGGGGACGAAAGGGGAATGCTTGATGCCGCTTGATTTTGTATTTGTCCAACAAGGCTTGTGTTTTCGCCCGGAAGTGGGAGCCTTGGTCGCTGATGATTTCATGGAGTACCCCATATATGTTGTTTTGGATGAACCTGGCCACTTGTTTGGTAGTCAAGACAACATAGGACTGTGCTTCCACCCATTTGGTGAAGTAATCGATGGCGACGAGGATGAAGCAATGCCCTTTGGTGCCCACCGGTTGACCTTCCCGATGATGTCGATGCCCTAGGTCGAGAAAGGTCAGGGTGATGTTATGGTGTATAAAAGAGATTGTGGTATGTGTTGTATGATGGCGAATATTTGGCTATTGTGGCAATGTTTGACGTAGTTTCTGCAATCGGTTTCCATGGTGGTCCAGTAGTAGCCTAACCGCATGATTTTTCGGGTCAGCATCATTGCGCTCATGTGAGGGCCGCATTCTCCATCGTGGACCTCTCCCATGACTTTTTTGGCTTTGTGGTGGTCAATGCAAAAGAGGACGATCCTTTGGGGTGTTCTTTTGTATAGTTGTTCTTGGTTTATCACAAATTGTGATGCAAGTAAACAGATGGCTCTTTGTCCTCATGTATCAGAGTTGAGAGGGAATTCATTTTTGGTTTTGTAGTTGAGGATGGCTTGATACCAAGGTTCGACATAGTTTTCTTTGTCGTTGTTGATGGCGCAGATGTGTGCTGGCTCGCTCCTTCTTTGACACATAAGGGCATCGACGTCATGTCGTCAGGTATGTTGACGAGCGCGGCAAGTTTTGTAGTCGGACTATATTTTTCGGTTACTTGTCGTTAGGAGCACCTAGACCAAAACACAATTTATAACTTCACAAACAACTCTACAATTAGTAAAGAGGCAAGTAAAGGTTGGATCCCAAGGGACGGGAATTGAGATGATATTTCTATTGCAACTAGTGGTGTCTTAAGGGGTGTCACAATTGGGGTTTGATGTAGAAGATCACTAAACTAAATAGCAATGAAAGTAAACAAGCAAGATGAATAAAAAGGGATGTAAACAATTGATAAAAGGTACTAGGGTGTCATGGGGTCATAGGGGATTCATGGGAATTGATCATACAAACATATTCTCAAGTTATAAGCAACAATTATTGTTGTGATGGATCGAGTTGGTTTATATCTTACAATCCTAGGAAAGTTTGGGTCCCAGAGCCGAATCAATTAGATTGTACAACACCTACAAGTCGACTTAATCCTCCCTACTCAACAATATGCATGGTCTAATGAGACTCGAGTTGGTTTACGTCTTACAAGTCTCATTGAAGAGATAGGTGATGGGTAAAAAATGCAAGGATTTATAGGCTCACATTTCATCAAACATAACATGTGCATAAGTTGAGATCACAACAAGCTAGCAAATAAACTATGAAAGCATATTAATTTAAGCATGAATCATCCCCCATGTTGGTTTCTCCTAATCACCCATTAATCTTAGCTAAGGAAACGACTCACTCATTATCATGTTGAACATGCTAGCAAGGTTGTCAATCATACCAACAAAGTGAAACATGATGAATAAATTAAAGTGATTAACAAAAATTAAAGATGGATTAAGAGAATTATACCTACTAATGATTCCAATAATAAAGCAAAGATTAAAAGAAGTACTTGAATGCTTGATTGAGAGGTTGTCAATCTCCCAATAATAACCAAAATAATCTTCAATTACCTAAAATAAAGGATGAACAAGAGAGAGATTAAGGAAATAAAACTTGTATTAGAACTTGATTAAATGTTGATTACAAGATTAAAGAGAGATTTGATTAATATTAACTACTCTAAGGATTGCTAAGAAGAACATGCTCTTCTAATTAGACTAATGGGGTATTTATAGTGGGGATTAGGTGTATGAATTAGGGTTAACTAAGGGCTTAAATGACGATTAAGTCCCTTGTTGAGGAAACGCCGGTCTCCTTTGGAAGACTCCGGTCTCTAGGGAGACTCCTGTCTCTAGAAAAAGATGTGCATCCTTCCTTGAAGCTTGAAGAAGACGAAATGGGACTGTCTGGGAATCCGGGCGTCTTTAGCACGGAACGGGCGGATTTGACGGTCTTTGCCCGGGCGTCCAGGGGGTGAAGACGGGCGGATTCTGGAGCTTTTGCCCGGGCGTCTTCTGGAGAAGCCGCTCGGATTATGGCTTGGTGGACGGGCGGATTCAAAGCAATTCGCACGGATTGTCAGGCAGTCTTGTTCCTTCTTCTTTTCTTCCATTTTCTTCATAAAATCCTTGAGGATTTCCTCGGGGATGCAAGGATCTTTTCTCATCATTGCCCATCTACTATAGTATGTACAAAGGTCTTCTAATCTTGTCTCTCCTTGATGCTTGGTCATTGAATTCAATCAATTTAGCCTCATTTTGCCATGAAAATGCAAGGTTTGCACTTCTTTCCTACCAAGGGATCAAAACATCAAAGAATATGCAAAACAAAGAACTAACGACAATAAATGACCCAAATATGCACTAAAAAGCATGGGAACAAATCTAATTCGGGGACTAAATATGCTCTAATTATGGTCACATCAAATATCCCCAAACCAAACCTTTGCTCGTCCCGAGTAAAGAGGTGACAAAGACTAGGACCATTATTTAAACTAACCTAATAACATAGCCGATATGAGACAATTAGCGGGTCTCACTCCGCCCCTTCAACTCACAACAAGACAACCATGAGGTAGGATGCCTTCTTGCAAGGCAAGGTGGGTCTTGCCAAAATGGTGACACATCCAAACATTAAGCACACAAAATCAAGTAATGGATGCATCTACTAAAGAATAGCCACTTTCCTCATCTAAGTGGCGGAAATTATCTACAAGGGAAGCAATTCAAGGGTACACACTCCTTCATAGATGCAATTTCTTCAAACTACTAAGCCTAGAAGGATACCAATAAATCACCTCCAAGTTGTGTCAAGCTAGGGTGCCTTTTTCCTCAATCGTTAAATGCTTTTGTCAAGAGTAGACTCCCTATGGTGTTAGAAACACTGGAGGATCGCGGAATTCCCCCACTTGTCTAGACAAGAAGAAGGGTCGTCCCCTCTCTACCATGCACAAAAATGGATACGATGGATAAAGGGATCGATAGATATTTGAGTTTCACTTTGGGAGTTTGCTTTTGTTTTTGTTTTTCCCCCCAATTTCTTGTGGTATTTGACATTTGAGAACACTTCCTTGCCATTTCTTTTTGATTTTTGGCATTTCAACACTTGACAACTTTTCAACTTTTTGCATTTCTTTTGAACATTTTCAAAGTCACCCCATATGTAGTGAGGGTGGCTTATATTTGAAGCTTTAGGAGTTCTAATTTTGCTCCTCTTTTCATTTGACGCATTTTGCAAACTTTCTTTCACTTTTCATTTCATTGAACTCAAGTTGATTTCTTTTTGTGCCCATTCCCTTTGATGACAAAAATGTGGTAGAACATGGATGATGGATGGATGCATGGTTTCAAGGGTCACCTTGGAATAAACGGTAGCCAAGGAGTTATCACACCACAAGGTACTCTTGACTAGGCCTTAATCCATGGGTCAAAGGATACTAGCATGACACATCCTAGGGTGCTTTACAAGTATTCTAACAAGCAAAGTCTTAAGAAGAAAAAGCATCTACTAGGGCCTATATACACTTGTCAAACTTCCCAAGTAGACGGTTTCGCAAAAATTTTCTAACATGCAAACTACATGCCATGATGCAACTACCATATAAACATCCTAATGCGAATGATTCTACCAACTAATATGACATATAAACTAAATACAAGTCCTAATTTCACATTGTTATACCGCATCAATCAAAATAAAGCCACATAGTCATTAACATAAAGAGGAAAAAGGAGATTGGAAAGATCATACCAAGCGGTCTTCAATATCCTCATGTCTCGGATGTGGCGTAGTCGATCAATGTGAACAAGGATAAAACAAACACAATATATACAACAATATATACATGACTACACTACAAAGGAAATGAACTTGTTTTTGGTTTTTCAGTTTTTCAAATTTTTATGGTTTTTTCAAATTTTTTGATTTTTTTGGATTTTTGAATAAAAGTTAAGTTAGAATTCCCCATCCCCACACTAATATGGGCATTGTCCTCAATGGCCAAAATGATGGAAAATCATGCAAGCATGATGCATGAATTCTACTCAAAATGCAAGCTATACTAATCTATATACTACATGATGTATGGGTTTTTATTTACGGAAAATTCACGTGGTACCCTCGAACTTTGTCATTTTTCATGTGGTACCCAACTTTTTAAGTTTGTGCACGTGATATCCTTGAGATTTGATTTTAAAGCACAACGTGCCCTTTTTATCGTTCTTAAAATTTTCAATTAAGCATAAATCATTAACCAGAAATCGGAATTAACTAATTTTTTTTTTCCAAATTGATGACCTCTTCGAGATCTACATATTGATAAAACGAAAATGGTCATTCGAAAATTTAAAATCAAAGATATGGCTGATTTGAGATTCTCGATAAGAAAAAACCGTATAAACTGCCGGTCGACAATTTTTTTTCCTCAAATCGTATATTATGGCGAAATAATCATTTTAGAAAAAAGATTTTGCCGAATCTGAATTTCGGTCTAGGAGGTATACTCATTTGAATTTTTTTATAGCGACAAAAAGGGCATGTTGTGCATAAAAATCAAACATGAGGGGTATTATGTACACAAACTTAAAATATTGGATACCATGTGCAAAGTGGTAAAGTTTAGGGGTGAATTTTCCGTTTTATTTATGACGGAGAGCGTAATTTAGATTACCTCCTGTTGCGTATGCATGTACTTCCCAAAACCGAGTTAGACATTAATTCTAATGTTCTACAGTTGGGGTAGTTCATGCACACAAGATGCAATGCATGAAACTAAATTTGTCATTTTGGATTTTCAAAAGTGGGAACAATGAAATAAGAACACCTCAATGGGGCCGATGTGTTAGTCCTCTATGTTGCTAGGACTCTCCAACCATGACAAAGTCAAATAATGTACAAGTTAACAAAACATAAACTTCTTTCATGAAATATGAAACTAAAGAGAAGAGATGAGGAAACTTCACTTAAGCTTGAGATGGGTGCCTCACGCCCGCTCCATCTAGCTATGAAGAGATCCTCTAGAGATCGTCGTCATCTCCCTCTAGATCACTATCCCATATTTCCTTGGATGCATCACTTGTATTTGGGTCCATGAACTCGTCCTCTTTACTTCCAAGCTCCACAGTGTCCCCTCCGCAAGAATTGTTGCTCCCTTCCTCTTGTCGCCCGTTTGCCCCTTCATTTGCTCTCTCCGAATTGGGGTAGAGTAAATCCATTTGTGCCCAAGAGGGAAATGCTCCCTCCTCACAAATATTTCCCCTTTGAATCATATCGTGTTATTGAGGATAGAGTGTATAATAATTGTCCACGGTAGCTTCATATTGTCGGAAGTGCAAATCTTGTAGAATTCCCCTTACAAAATAATCACGTGGAAAGATAAAGGGGTTGGGATGGTTGTACGATTGGTAAGGAAATGGGTAGGGAGGTACTTTGATTTTCTCATCTTGAGGTTGTTGCTCTTGTTGTTGTTGTTGTTGGGGATTTGGAGGTGGTGGTGCTTGCCTTGCTTGGGTTGGGTTTGGAGGGATGAGGTAGGATGGGATTGGTTATAAATGTCCTCTTCTTGGTGAGATTCTTGGTAGGCCGGTCATTGGTAGGTAGATTGGATCTCTTTCTTTCGTTATCCACTTGATCCTTTTATCAACCCCCTCAAGGGTTATCCAATGATGATGAATAAGAAGAAGGTCTTCATTTATCCTTGTATTTCCGGAAAGATGAGCATACTCATTATTCTCATTGAATCTTGGATTGAAATGCTTTGCAATGTTCGTAATGAGCCCTCCATTAACAATGTGTCTCATCCCATCATCATCACCGTTCCTAAACTTTGCCCATTTTTCGAGTAGCACAAGAGGCGCATCGAAGCGGTACCCACCCCATCCTTGGATATTGAGATAAGACTCCATGAACACAAGGTCAAGTTCGTTCACTATTGTCGGATCTCGGCGAGCAAGTAGAGTGCCGGAAAGGAACCGGTAAGTAAGTCTGTAAATGGGATTTGAATGTGGAAAGCTAGACGTTCCTTGATGTACATGAAATCTCGGCCGGTCATGGCCCTCCATAGGGGTGAAACACTATATCTCTTCGGTTTTGATGTCCGGGTAGGCGAGACATCGAGACCAAGCACATTAGCAAATTCCACTAGAGTCATCATTCTTGAAACACTTTCCAACCTAAATTCTATGCATATTGTTCTATTCAAAGTTGTAATCTTCAAGAAGCTCAAAAATTCAAGCACAAGGAATCGGTAAGTTTGCTCATGCATGTGGAAAAGGGTAGAGAGACCAAACAACTCAAAAAGAGCTTCCACTTGGTGATATATCCCAAGTTTCCTCAATGTATCATGACATAAAAACTTAGTAGGGAGAATGTTCTTACGAAGAAGCCGGTGGAAGACGAGTCTTTACACATCATTGACGAATTTAACATTTGAGAAATCATCAAGTCTTGTGAGATCCACAATTTCTTCATGCTCCCTTCTTAATGTGTTGACATGGGAGGTAGAAGAGCTTCCTCTTACCCTTGGTCTTCTCCTTTCCCTAAAGGAAGATCCCCTAGGTGGCATTCTTTGATTGTTGAGTTGGAAATTTTGATTTGTTAAAGTATGAAGATGCTCCTTGTGGATTGAATGTTGTCTTTGGAAACCTAGAAAATTAGGGCTTTTTGATTTTGTGGGGTAAAAGAGTGATTGGGATATGCTTTCGAGTCATAAGGAGGTGGGTTTTTATAATACAAGTGGAAGGAAGGGTGATGTGTCACAAATTGTGTGGTGGGGTGTAATAAAAATAGGAAAAATCGTGGTTGATTCACCGTAGGAAGACGAGCGGATTCGAGCATAAGACGCTCGGATTCAAGCATCTCGGGACGAGCGGTTTTGTGGGAAGACGCCCGGATTCTGTCACAGTTAACTTTCCAAAAATATGACGCCGCCAAGACGGGCGTCTCGACCCAAGACGCTCGGATTCTTCTGAAAGGAGACGGGCGTCTTCTCCCAAAAACGGGCGGATTCTGAGACAGTATCCTTTCTTGAAATGCACTGGCAAAAAGACGGGCGTCTTTTTGTAAAGACGGGCGGATTACTCAGTTCGAGCGTCTTCTTTGTCAGGACGCTCAGATTCTCCAACAATCCCAAAATTTCAATTTCGCAGCCTAAAAGGACGGACGAATTCTGCCTAAAATGCCCGGATTGCAGCAAGACGGGCGTATTCTAGGGAAGACGTTCGGGTTCCTTGTTGCTGATTTTTCTTTGTTTTCCTTAACTTTGACTTATGCTTCCCCCACACTTGAATATTGGTTCCTTCCTTCATTCAAAGTTCGTTAGTGACCCTCCCTCACTTACTCTCATGGAAAGTGTTTATGTTTATAATTAAAGGAATGCAATAAAATTATAAATACAAGTTAGAGGGTTAGTATATTTACAAGTGGTGGTTTAGGGAGGACTCCACCAAACTCTCCCTTTGATGGTTCTTTCAAGGATGAGAAGGCCCGAGGTAGGTGACCTCGACCTCTCCAATAAACGCTCCCTCATATTATGGCTTCAAGCTTTGACCATTGACCTTGAACTTGCTTCCATCACCCTCCTTGATTTCAAAATCCCCATATTTTCCAACTTCGGTTATCACATAGGGACCCATCCATCTAGAGTTCAACTTTCCCGGAAAGAGTCGGTAGCGGGAATTGAATAGAATCACTTTATCCCCTTTGTGCAAGGCTTTTTGTTTAATCCTCTTGTCATGGAGCAATTTTGTCCTTTCCTTGTAGACCTTGGCATTTTCGTAGGATTGTAGTCGGAATTCCTGCAACTCTTGAATTTGAATCATCCTCTTTTGACCACTCAATTTGAGATCAAGGTCAAGTGCTCGGATTGCCCAAAAAGCTTTGTACTCCAATTTGATTGGCAAGTGGTATGCTTTTCCATAGACAAGCTTGAAAGGGGAGGCTCCTATGGGAGTCTTATAGGCCGTCCTATAAGCCCAAAGAGCGTCATCAAGCTTTGTGCTCCAATCTTTTCGGGTCTTGTTCACAACTTTCTCAAGTATTTGCTTGATCTCTCTATTCGAAACTTCAACTTGACCGCTTGTTTGAGGATGATATCCTAAGCCGATCTTATGTTGAACACCATATTTGGTCAAAAGAGATGCGAGTTTCTTTTCATGAAAATGCGTTCCTCCATCACTTATGATTGCTTTAGGAACTCCAAATCTTGGGAAGATTATTTTCTTGAAGAGTTTGGTGACCGGTTTTGCATCATCATTTGGAGTGGCAATTGCCTCCACCCACTTTGAGACGTAGTCTACGGCCACAAGGATGTACTTATTCCCATTGGATGTCACAAACGGACCTTGGTAGTCGATCCCCCAAACATCGAAGATCTCCACCTCTAGAATGCCCCTTTGTGGCATTTCGTTCCTCCAAGAAATATTTCCCGTTCTTTGACAAGCATCACAATGAATGATGAATTCTCTTGTTTCTTGAAACATTGTAGGCCAATAGAAGCCTGATTGAAGAATTTTTGCAATGGTCCTCCTTGCTCCATGGTGCCCACCTTAGGGTGATGAGTGACACCCTTCCGAGACTCCTTGGACCTCCCATTGAGGGATGCATCTCCGGTAGAGCCTATCACTACACTCCTTGTAGAGGTTTGGGTCATCCCAAAAGTACCTTTTTACTTCGAATAGGAACCTCTTTCTTTGATTGTGGTTTAAATTTGGAGGGAATACTCTTCCAACAATATAGTTGGCATAATCGGCAAACCATGGGGTGCTGTGCCTTTCAAGTTGTGTTTGAATGGCCATCAAGATATTATCGGGAAATGAGTCATTGATCGGTGTTTCTCCATGTTCATCATGAAACCGGATCCTTGACAAGTGATCCGCCACTACATTTTCGGCTCCTTTCTTGTCTCTTATTTCTAAGTGAAATTCTTGAAGGAGCAAAATCCATCTCAACAATCTTGGTTTTGCCTCCTTCTTTATCAAGAGATGCCGGAGAGCACGGTGATCCGAAAAGACAATCACCTTGGATCCAAGTAAGTAGGAACGGAATTTGTCTAAAGCATAGACAATGGCAAGAAGCTCTTTCTCGGTGGTATCATAATTCCCTTGGGAGGGATCAAGAGTCTTGCTTATATAATAGATGGCATGAAGAGCTCTTCCTACCCGTTGGCCGAGAACCGCTCCAACGGCGTAGTTACTAGCATCACACATAATCTCGAACGGTAGTTCCCAATTTGGAGGTTGAATGATCGGTGTCGAGATTAGTGCTTCCTTTATTCTATTAAAGGCTTCAACACACTCATCAGTGAAATGGAATTGGGCATCTTTAAGCAAGAGTTAAGTGAGGGGTTTCGCTATTTTTGAAAAATCTTTTATGAAACGGCGATAGAAACCCACGTGATCGAGAAAACTCCTCACTCCTCTAACATTCACGGGAGGTGGGACTTTCTCTATCACCTCAACTTTAGCTTTATTGACCTCGATGCCCTTTTCCGAAATTAAATGACCCAAAACAATTCCTTCATTGACCATGAAGTGACACTTTTCCCAATTTAAAACAAGACTAACATCTTCACATTTTTGCAATACAAGAGAAATATTATGCAAACATGAGTCAAAGTCCTTTCCATAAACGCTAAAATCATCCATAAAAACTTCCATTATGGTCTCTAGGTAGTCGGAGAAGACACTCATCATGCATCTTTGGAAAGTCACGGGGGCATTACATAAGCCAAAAGGCATCCTCCTATATGCAAAAGTACCATAAGGGCATGTGAAGGTGGTTTTATGTTGGTCGTCCGGGTGTATGGGGATTTGAAAAAATCCTGAATACCCGTCAAGGTAACAAAAGAATTTGTTGGAGGCTAACCTCTCAAGCATTTGGTCAATGAATGGTAGGGGAAAATGATCCTTTCTTGTTGAGGAATTCAATTTTCGATAGTCAATACACATACGCCAACCGGTGATCTTCCTTGTGGGTATTAGCTCATTCTTTTCGTTTGTCAACACCGTGGTACCTTCTTTCTTAGGTACCAGTTGAACGGGGCTAACCCACAAAGAATCCGATATGGGATATATGATTCCAGCATCAAGTAATTTCATAACCTCTCCTTTGACAACTTCTTGCATGTGGGGGTTCAATCTTCTTTGAGGTTGAATGGTAGGTCTATGGTCCTCCTCTATATGAATTCTATGCATGCAAAAGTTGGGACTTATACCCTTAAGGTTATCTAGACTATAACCTATAGCCTTCTCATGTTGTTTCAACACATCAAGCAATTTTCCCAATTAGTTCTCATCAAGTCCATCATTAACAATCACGGGTTTGGTCTTTGATTCATCAAGGTAAGCATATTTCAAATTTGGGGGAAGGGGTTTTAGAGTAGGGATTTGTACCTCACTTTCCTCCTTTGGAGTTTCATTGAGAATTTGCTCCATCTCCATTAGGCATTCCATTCTCATGGCATATTCAACTTGTTCTTCATTCTCATCAATCTCATCACCTTCGAATTCCATGACGAATTCCTCTTGCTCTTGAGCTTGTAAGATGTCTTCTAGGATGGATTGCTCATCTTCTATAGGTTGACATGCTTCCACAAGGATGTTATGCACTAATTCGGATTGTGCATGACTGAGTTCTTTGTAAGCTAGAGCGGCCTCAAAAAGATCTACCTCCAATTCCCAATACATATTTTTTAGCCTCACTTGCTTCCAAGGCTTCCAATGCTTGCACGGGATCTTTGAAGAAAGGTATACTTAAGTGGTCCTCTACAAAACAATCTATAAGGTCCATCTTGCAAAATATCAAACAACTTGAAAATAGTTAGAACAAACCTTGAGGAGTTTTACTTCCCCAAGGCAAAGAAAGACACAACTAATAACAATACACGAAAATCTAAATCAAGTTAACACCGTCCCCGGCAACGGCGCCATTTTTGGTCGGACTATAATTTTCGGTTACTTGTCGTTAGGAGCACCTAGACCAAAACACAATTTATAACTTCACAAACAACTCTACAATTAGTAAAGAGGCAAGTAAAGGTCGGATCCCAAGGGACGGGAATTGAGATGAGATTCTATTGCAACTAGTGGTGTCTTAAGGAGTGTCACAATTGGGGTTTGATGTAGAAGATCACTAAACTAAATAGCAATGAAAGTAAACAAGCAAGATGAATAAAAGGGGATGTAAACAATTGATAAAAGGTACTAGGGTGTCATTGGGTCATAGGGGATTCATGGGAATTGATCATACAAACATATTCTCAAGTTATAAGCAAGTAATTATTGTTGTGATGGATCGAGTTGGTTTATATCTTACAATCCTAGGAAAGTTTGGGTCCCGGAGCCGAATCGATTAGATTGTACAACACCTACAAGTCGACTTAATCTTCCCTACTCAACAATATGCATGGTCTAATGAGACTCGAGTTGGTTTATGTCTTAAAAGTCTCATTGAAAAGATAGGTGATGGATAAAAAATGCAAGGATTCATAGGCTCACATTTCATCAAACATAACATTTGCATAAGTTGAGATCACAACAAGCAAGCAAATAAACTATGAAAGCATATTAATTTAAGCATGAATCATCCCCCATGTTGGTTTCCCCTAATCACCCATTAACCCTAGCTAAGGAAACTACTCACTCATTATCATGTTGAACATGCTAGCAAGGTTGTCAATCATACCAACAAAGTGAAACATGATAAATAAATGAAAGTGATTAACAATCATTAAAGAGGGATTAAGAGAATTATACCTACTAATGATTCCAATAATAAAGCAAATAATAAAAGAAGTACTTGAATGCTTGATTGAGAGGTTGTCAATCTCCCAATAATAACCCAAATAATCTTCAATTACCCAAAATAAAGGATGAACAAGAGAGAGATTAAGGAAATAAAACTTGTATTAAAACTTGATTAAATGTTAATTACAAGATTAAAGAGAGATTTTCTTGATATTAACTACTCTAAGGATTGCTAAGAAGAACATGCTCTTCTAATTAGACTAATGGGGGTATTTATAGTGGGGATTAGGTGTATGAATTAGGGTTAACTAAGGGCTTAAATGACGATTAAGTCCCTTGTTGAGGAAACGCCGGTCTCTTTTGGAAGACTCCGGTCTCTAGAAAAAGATGTGTATCCTTCCTTGAAGCTTGAAGAAGACGAAATGGGACTGTCTGGGAATCCGGGCGTCTTTAGCACGGGACGGGCGGATTTGGCGGTCTCTGCCCGGGCGTCCAGGGGGTGAAGACGGGCGGATTCTGGAGCTTTTGCCCGGGCGTCTTCTGGAGAAGCCGCTCGGATTATGGCTTAGTAGACGGGCGGATTCAAGGCAATCCGCACGGATTGTCATTCAGTCTTGTTCTTTCTTCTTTTCTTCCTTTTTCTTCATAAAATCCTTGAGGATTTCCTCGGGGATGCAAGGATCTTTTCTCATCATTGCCCATCTACTATAGTATGTACAAAGGCCTTCTAATCTTGTCTCTCCTTGATGCTTGGTCATTGAATTCAATCTTAGCCTCATTTTGCCATGAAAATGCAAGGTTTACACACCTTTTCTACCAAGGGATCAAAACCTCAAAGAATATGCAAAACAAAGAACTAAAGACAATAAATGACCCAAATATGCACTAAAAAGCATGGGAACAAAGCTAATTCAGGGACTAAATATGCTCTAATTATGGTCACATCATTTTGCCAGGGCATCGGCAAATTGGTTTTCCTCCCGTGGCAAGTGGAAGTAGTCGACTTAGTCGAAGAACTCGGCCTCCTGATTGATTTTTACTCGGTAGCGTGCTAAGCTGTCACTTCGGATTTTCATGATCCGGACACCTGATTGATGATGAGTGAGGAATCGCCGTGGACCCTCAGTCTCTTGATGCCAAGTGGTATGGCTGCTTGTAGGCCGATGAGGCATGCTTCGTATTCGGCGGCATTGTTTGTGACGGCGAAGTCTAGCTTGACTGAGATTGGAACATGTTCTCCCTCTGGTTATATTAGAAGGATTCCTACCCCGAAGCCTCTCAGATTTGATGCATCGTCGAAGTATAGGTCTCATGCGTCGGAGTCGGCACAATGGATATCTTCGTCAGGAAGTGACCATGTGTCGGTCGTTCGATCTTTATTGACGGGGTTTTTTGCTAGGAAATCGGCGACTGCCATTCCCTTGATAACCTTGAGGGGTACGAATTTGAGATCAAATTCAGATAGCATGATTGTCCATCAAGACAACCTTCCGTTTAGTACGGGTTTTTCGAAGATGTATTTGACCGGGTTCATCTTGGAATAGATGTGAACCGTGTAGCTGAGCATGTAGTGTCGCGGCTTATTTGTTGACCAGACCACGGCAAGGCATGTCTTTTCCAGTTGGGTGTACCTTGTCTCATACTCGATAAACTTTTTGCTGATGTAGTAGATGGCTCGTTCTTCGCCATCGACTGTTTGTGCTAGCATTGCACCCATGGCTGTGTCGTTGACAGTCAGGTATAGGGATAAGGGAATTCTTTGTTGTGGTGGCATGAGGATAAGAGGTTTGGATAGGATTTCCTTTATCCTGTCGAAGGCCTTTTGACCGTCGTCGTCCCAATCGGTGTGATCGGAGGTGCGAAGCTTCTTGAAGATTGGTTTATAAATCATAGTGAGTTTGGCTATAAAACGGCTGATGTATTGAACTTGACCGAGAAATCCCCGAATCTCCTTCTCGTTCTTAGGCCAAGGCATTTGTTGAAGAGCCTTGATTTTGGTAGGATCAATCTCGATGCCCATTGTTGGGGCTGGTGTCCTCCACAGTTAGTGCAATGACATATAAATCTCTAAAAGGATCAAAGGGTATACTTTTGTAATATTATCAGTTAGTCCACGTTTATCAATAACGGTTGGCTTGCTAGATAAGTTTGACGTTATTGTCATACAGATGGCGGTGATCAACTGGTCCCTAAAAGTCACACCCATAGGATACGTTTGAGAGATGTGACGGTATGAAAATACAGTCATGTTGATGCCTAATATGAGTAGACGGTTAGTCGGAGTTATTGACTAATAATTAGTCAAACGCGATGTTGAGATATTTATTTAATACGGATTAAATAATACTGGCTAAGGTGAATTAAGCGGTTAATTCGTAAATTGAATATAAACGGTTATATTTAATTAATGTATATTGAATTGATTAATTATACAATATTGTCATTGTCGGACAAGTATTAACATGTCGACTGATTCATGTTATTAGTCGATATTTTAATATCCGATAACGGATAACGATTTATGATTAAAACTCGTCATATACATTTAGCAAAACGAGCCGGACCACGAGTTAAATAAGGAGAAAGTGGAAAGCCCACTCCCTCCCTTAGCATTCGGTCGACCGAATAGAACAAAAGGAAAGTCCTTCTCTCCTTTTGACCTAATCCTTCTCATTTGAAGAAAAATTAGGGTTTTGGAGTCTTTTTCTCTGAAATTCTAGATCTCACATCAAAAACCTCACAAAAGCTCTCTCAATATTGCAAGGCAATCAGAGAGCAGTTTCTAGCACAAGGGGCATAGTCTCAGACGATCTTGGGTGCAACGATTAGGAGGAAATCTGCGTTGATTTCTGTTTTTAGGCCGTTTTGCACAGGACCCGAGGTTGATTCTTATTTTTTTCGTTTCTCTTGTTTTTCGTTTATGACCATTAATCACATGATAAATTACGATATAGTCCTTAATTTTAAGGGGTTTTATACGGATATTACCCTACAAGTGGTATCAGAGCGAGGCCACGTAAATTTTTCATCGTAATTTTCATAAAACGATTTGAATCGATATTTTTTTTGCCTTGAAAACCGTGACATGTGGGTCACGTTTGATCAGTCGATCGAGGACTGTAGTGTCTCGATCGATTGGTTTTGTTTTCGATTTGTTTTGTGCATATTGTTATCATAAATGGTCTTTATAGCAATATGTTAAGGTTTTGTCAATTGTAGATTTAATTTTATGCGAATTAGGTCAAAAATTGCAATTGGTTTTGTTTTGTCAAATCGATTTCACGAGGGTTTTTTTTACCCGATTGAGTACTCGCAGTACTTGATCGTTTTTTTTTTAAAAAAAAAAAACCCTAACTGTTCGATCGGGTGAAAAGTGTTTTGGCAGCGCAAAAAAAATATTTTTCCGAGTTTTAATTTTTCCTTTTTGGCCATAAAATGTACCTTATACAGATTATGTACACTCGCTTGATTGTGAAACGGTTCACACACGTACCATTTAGTTATTTTAAAGCGGTTTAAAGTAACGGATTGTAATGGTTTAAAATTAATTTGATAAAAGCGGTTTTGTCATATAATTTTAAGCGTTAAAAGGTGGTTTGGATAAATTTAACATAATTACGGAATTATGTCACGAATAATTTTTGTTTTAGTTGATGCAACTTTTATTTATCGTTACTTTTGAATGCCATGAATGTTTTTATTACGTATTTAATTTTACAAACGGTTGTAACTTAGTGTGGCCTTAGTAGATCGTGTTACCGTAATGATGGAACACGGTCTTGTTTGTATTTTGTGATCTCGCATCTCCGTTTTGGATTTTTCTTTGTAATTACAGTTTTAATTTAGAATGTAAATAGGTTTATATTTTGTAAATTTTAAATTGTAATTTTGAGAAGACCAAAGATGGAGATCAGATGCTCACTCCCATTGCATGGATCAAGGTGGAACATCAAGACAAGCTTCTCGCGTCCAACGGTGGATTCCAAAGTTGTATTATGTTTATCTTGCTAGGATAGGCCACACTAGGACTTTTATTTACATTTTTTTTTTTTTTTATGTTTTTCATCGTAACGATAGTTTGCATCATATTCCGCATAAAATCAAACCACCTAATATTTGCATGAAAACTGACTCATATAGAGGTTGCGCGTTAGTTTTCTATGACATACAGATGTCACACGAACTTAATAAGCCATCACCTAAGTTAATTCATTCACGTAATGCTAGATTTTCGTTCACTTTAAATGAATTAAAACTAAGTTGATGGGATCTTCCTCGTATAACAAAAAATTGAGAATAGTCTTTATAGGTCAAACTCCAATGAATCCCTTCTTCGTCGGTAGGCATAATATGACCCCTTCTACGTCGGGTAAGTTGGAACTGATTGACCTATTTTATCTCAACACTATGGTCACTCGTACGATCCTGTGATTATGGTGGACTAAAGATAGGATTTACGGAAATCTATCGACCAAGAGTTCTAACGGTAGAACTAGCCAAACAGTTGGCTTATCAATTTACGGAAATTGAGTCTTGGGATCATTTGTATAATTCTTGAGGTAGATCGATTATACAAGTGCAATGAGTCTACACGTTAAAATGAATTTTAAATAGACTTATATCACCTCGATGAGTTGCTTATTTCGTTCTGTTTTTCTTTCTTTTGATGTAGAACACGATCATTTAAACGCTAATAACAAAATGGCTGGCCGTCTTGACGACCCAATGCCAAGTGCCACATTGGACCGTGAGTCCCGGCTTCGGATCTTCATGAATCGAGATGAATCGGTCTACTCGATCTGAAGAATGATGGATCAAACTTCGCGGACGGGAGGCGGCATTATGGAATCTTGCCATTCGACGGGAAGCTCAAATATCTGATAGATCCCATCCCGCCAAACCCAGGCCCCACGGCTGGAGCTAACGAGATCGTCACGTATAGCGATTTCGTCATGGAAGCGGGTGCGATAAAGAACGTACTCATTTTTGCAATGGAATCCAATTTGCAGAAACACTTCATAGCCCAAGGTGCAAACAAGATTTTCACCACGCTCACTAAGGAATTCTCGAAAGCACCGAGAATCGTGACCTATGAGCATACATGTCGCTTCTTTGAGGCGAAACTCCAGAAGGGCCAACCGGTTAGCCCACACATTCTCAGCATGATTGAGAATGTCGAGAAACTGGAGGCACTTGATTGTAAGATCAGCGAGAACATCGTGATCGACCGCATGCTTCATTCACTCTATGATGGTTTGGCGCTCTTTAGAGCCAATTACTATATGAATGATTTGAAGAAAAGTCCTCATGCACTACACTCCCTTCTCGTACAGACCGAGAAGGACATGAAGTTTAGTGGGAGCCTGAAACAGGATGTTCTCGTTGTGTCAAAAAAGGGCAAGGGTAAGGGCAAAGCTCAGGCAGACCTAGCAGTAGGTAAGCCGAAGTTTAAGAAGTCGGGATCAGGTAAGAGTAGCCCTGGTGAGTCGAGCACCTCACTAGGCACGACAAAGAGCAAGGACGGTAACATGGAATGCCATCACTGCCACAAGACTGGGCATTGGAGGCGTACATGTCCTGTATACCGTGAGGACATAAAAGCAGGTCGCGTTACTCCTGTTGGTATGTCTACTTCTTCTTCTTTTATTCATATGATTGAGATTAACCACGCAAGTTACGGAACTTGGGTACTAGATACTGGTTGTGGTTCTCATCTGTGCAATCATGTGCAGGGCCTCCGAAACATCGAACCCCTCGTAAAGGGTGAGGTGGACCTGCGTGTCGGGAATGGAGCACGAGTGGCTGTCGTCTCGAGGGGAACATATGTGATCCAGCTTCCTAGCGGATTTGAGTTATTTTTATATAACTGCTATTATGTACCCAGTTTATCTAAAAACATTATTTCAGTTTCTGCACTTGACAAACTTGGTTTTTCATTTGTAATAGAGAATAATAGCTGTGTTTTCTCGTTACACGATATGATTTATGGCAAGGCAGTCTCCATGAATGGAATTTATGTTTTAGATCAGACCACCGAAATATTACACGTAATGAATAAGAAGTTAAAAGTTGGTGACAAAGATCAAACTTATCTATGGCACTGCCGTATGGGACACATTAATGAGAAACGCGTTAAACAGCTCATAAAGAATGGAGCTATCTCGGCCTTTGATTTTGAATCATTTGGCACGTGTGAATCATGTCTCATTGGTAAGATGACTCGAATTTCCTTCAAAGGTGTTGGAATGCGCGCTGCTGACCTATTAAGACTCATACATACGAATGTGTGTGGACCTATGTCAATCACCGCACGAGAAGGCTATAGGTATTTCATCATTTTCACGAACGATTTAAGTAGATATGGCTATGTCTACTTAATGAAGCATAAAAGTGAGTCCTTTGAGAAAATCAAAGAATACCAGAATCGGGTACAGAACCAACTGGGTAGAAAGATTAAAACACTACGATCAGATCGTGGTGGCGAGTATCTTTCACACGAGTTTGATCAACACCTTAAGGACTGTGGGATTGTCTTACAGTTAACTCCACCTGGAACACCTCAGTTAAATGGTGTGTCCGAACGGAGAAATCGAACACTACTTGATATGGTTCGATCCATGATGAGTCACACCGTATTGCCTGATTTATTGTGGGGTTATGCTCTTCTGTCAGCTGCTCTAATACTTAACCGAAGTCCGTCTAAAGCTGTTGACAAGACTCCATATGAACTATGGAAGGGAACGGTCCCTAACTTGTCCTTTATACGGGTTTGGGGCTGCGAGGCTTATGTCAAGTGGAGACACGAGGATAAGCTCGGCCCACGATCGGTCAAGACGTACTTTATAGGTTATCCTAAAGGAACATTTGGTCATTACTTCTATTCGCCAACCGAACAACGTGTATTTGTTGCGGCTAGTGCGACATTCTTAGAGAAGGAGTTTCTCGAGAACGCGAGGAGTAATAGAACCTTTGAACTGTCGGAGATTCCAGAACCAAATGCCGAGCAACCATTAGAGGAACCAATTCCTTCAATCCCGATTGCGGTTAGTATTCCTGAGGAACCTAGGAGGTCGGGTAGAGTCTCTAGTCCTCCGGACAGATACATTGGTATGGTCGAGGAACATGACATAGATGACATTCTGCTCTTAACGAGTAGTGAACCCGCAACCTATAAAGGTGCCATGACTAGTTCCGACTCAAAGCAATCCGAGATGGACTCCATGTATGAGAACAACGTATGGGATCTTGTTGACTTGCCTGCTAAGGTTCGTCCCCTTCAATGCAAATGGCTTTACAAGATAAAGCATTCTGTGGAAGGTCAACAAGATATCTATAAAGCACGACTAGTTGCTAAAGGTTTCACCCAAGTGCCAGGTTTGCACTACGATGAAATTTTTGCACCCGTAGTCATGCTGCGTTCCATTCGGATTATCTTAGCGATTGCCGCTTTTCATGACTATGAAATTTGGCAGATGGATGTGAAAACCGCCTTCTTAAACGGTTATTTGAAGGAAGAGTTGTACATGGTACAACCCGAAGGTTTCATCGATCCTGAACATCCTAAGAAAGTGTGCAAGCTTAAGCGTTCCATTTATGGACTTAAGCAAGCTTCTCAGAGTTGGAATCATCGTTTCGACCAAGTGATAAAAGAAAATGGATTTACTCGATCGGTCGAGGAACCATGTCTATATATCAAGTCGAGTGGGAGCATGATTGTCTTCCTAATATTGTATGTTGATGATATACTCTTAATTGGGAATGACATACCTCTCTTAACTTCCGTAAAAGTATGGTTGAAGAACCATTTCCAGATGAAAGATCTGGGTGAGGCACAAAGAATTTTGGGCATCCGTATCTATCGAGATAGATCACGTCGGATGTTATCTCTCAGTCAGGAGTCTTATATAGACAAGATTCTAGAGAGATTCAGCATGACTAACTCCAAAAAGGGGTTTCTTCCTATGGCTCCAGGGGTGCATTTGAGCAAGTCTCAGGCACCAAAGACACCGGAAGAGATAGAGCGCATGACCCGGATTCCTTATGCTTCGGCTATAGGATCAATCATGTATGCCATGATATGCACACGTCCGGACGTGGCATATGCATTGAGTATGACAAGTCGATTCCAACAGCATCCAGGTGAATCACATTGGATGGCTGTCAAGAACATTCTTAAGTACCTACGGAGGACTAAAGATTGGGCATTGACTTATGGAGGCGATCAAAAGCTATGCGCAACCGGTTACGCAGATGCTAGCTTCCAAACGGATCGAGATGACTCGAAATATCAGTCTGGATTCGTTTTTACTCTTAATGGCATGATCACTGGAAGAGTTCCAAACAAAGTGTTACAGCAGATTCTACGACTGAGTCCGAGTACTATGCCGCGTCTGAAGCTGCAAAGGAAGCGATATGGATGCGTCAATTCTTACAAGGACTATCAGTAGTGCCTAGTTCGAATGACCCGATCACCATCTATTGCGACAATAGAGGTGCCATTATCCAGGCTAAGGAGCCTAAGTCTAGCAACAAGTCTAGACATGTACAACGGAAAGCTCATCTAATCCGAGATTACGTGGAGCAAAAGGAGGTAGTGATAGAAAAGATTGCTACAGATGATAATATAGAAGATCCTCTCACTAAACCATTACGACAAGATAAGCATCAAGGTCATGTTATTTCCATGAGAATTAAACGTGTTCCTGAGTTGTAGTACTCTTTTATGGATTAGATTCATTTTCTCGTGTACTCTATACGAGATCATCGTTTTGATATTTATATATTTTGTTTTTCATGTGGAGTTGTACGACAATCTTGAATACCACAAAGTGAACTGAACAAACATTATATTTTTGGTCCTTAATTGCCCAAGTGAGCTGATAACTCTGGCAATTATTTTGTGACGTTGGTTGATGGTGGGTTCAACGAGCCATAAGTCAAACGGTTGACTGACCAATCACAGAGGCGAGTTATACGGATATCTCGTAGGACACAATTGTGACAACGACGTGGAGTCCTAAATGTTTTATAACATTCGGTGCCAGGTCGTGGATAGGACCTCCATGGTGATCCTAAGAGTCGATTCTTTTGACTATCGACTGTCTCTTGAGATTAAGGCAGATTTTGGGTGACATTGGTTTCTTTCTCATGGTCATCCGTAATAGGGGGCCAAGTAGATTTTTTCTGGGTCATTTCATACTGTGCTTAGATCGGCAGAAGTCGAGTTGAAGGAAATATTCAGCCTTTATCAGGTACTCGATATTTCTCAGGGCCACTCGAGGAGTCAGAATCGAAATGCATGGCCATGCTCGAATACGGATTCGTTTTATCAATTAAGTTACTCTCTAGTCGGGGAAACCACTCTTGATTCAGATCGATTGTAAAATACGACCTTGCGGAGACGGATCTGCAAATTGTTTTAGATTGAGTGGGAGAAATTTTAAATGGATATGAGAATCGGTTATCGCGCATACACTTGTACGGACAAGTGGGAGTTTGTTGGAGCCGGTGTCCTCCAGTCAGTGCGGATAACGTTATTGCACGTACACTTGTACCAACAAGTGGGAGCTTGTTGGAGCTGGTGTCCTCCACAGTTAGTGCAATGACATATAAATCTCTAAAAGGATCAAAGGGTATACTTTTGTAATATTATCAGTTGGTCCACGTTTATCAATAACGGTTAGCTTGCTAGATAAGTTTGACGTTATTGTCATACAGATGGCGGTGATCAACTGGTCCCTAAAAGTCACACCCATAGGATACGTTTGAGAGATGTGACGGTATGAAAATACAGTCATGTTGATGCCTAATATGACTAAACGGTTAGTCGGAGTTATTGACTTATAATTAGTCAAACGCGATGTTGAGATATTTATTTAATACGGATTAAATAATACTGGCTAAGGTGAATTAAGCGGTTAATTCATAAATTGAATATAAACGGTTATATTTAATTAATGTATATTGAATTGATTAATTATACAATATTGTCATTGTCGGACAAGTATTAACATGTCGACTGATTCATGTTATTAGTCGATATTTTAATATCCGATAACGGATAACGATTTATGATTAAAACTCGTCATATACATTTAGCAAAACGAGTCGGACCACGAGTTAAATAAGGAGAAAGTGGAAAGGCCACTCCCTCCCTTAGCATTCGGTCGACCGAATAGAACAAAAGGAGAGTCCTTCTCTCCTTTTGACCTAATCCTTCTCATTTGAAGAAAAATTAGGGTTTTGGAGTCTTTTTCTCTGAAATTCTAGATCTCACATCAAAAACCTCACAAAAGCTCTCTCAATATTGCAAGGCAATCAGAGAGCAATTTCTAGCACAAGGGGCATAGTCTCAGACGATCTTTGGTGCAACGATTAGGAGGAAATCTGCGTTGATTTCTGTTCTTAGGCCATTTTGCACAGGACCCGAGGTTGATTCTTATTTTTTTTCGTTTCTATTGTTTTTCATTTATGACCATTAATCACATGATAAATTACGTTTAGTCCTTAATTTTAAGGGGTTTTATAAGGATATTACCCTACACCCATTTTACTGACGACTTGTCCTAGGATTTTTCCGGAGGTGACCCCAAATGCACACTTCTGAGGATTTAGTCTCATGTTATATTTTCGAAGGCGAGCGAATAATTTCCGAAGGGCGCAGATGTGGCCGTCCCGCTCTTTTGATTTGACGATCATGTCATCGACATATACCTCCACTTCCTTGTGCATCATATCATGTAGGAGTGTGGTGGCGGTTCTTTGATAAGTTGCTCTGGCATTGATTAGACCGAAGGGCATGACAGTGTAGCAGTATGTACCCCACTGTGTAGTGAATGCAGTCTTGTGCATATCTTCCTCAACCATTTTGATTTGGTTGTACCCAGCATACCCGTCCATGAATGATAACAGGGCATGCTCGGCGGTGTTGTCCACCAAGATGTCAATGTGTGGCAGAGGGAAGTCGTCTTGTGGACTTGCTTTGTTTAGATCCCTGAATTCGATGCAAACCCGAATTCTCCCATCTTTCTTGGGTACAGGAACAATGTTGGCCACCCAGTCAGAGTATTCGGACACTTTGATGAATCCAGCTTTGAACGGCTTGTCTACCTCTTCTTTGATTTTCAGGGCGCATTCGGCGCAGCTTTTGTTTGACGGGTTTAGCTCCGGGTTTAATGGGTATCCTGTGTTCTGCAATCTCTCTGTCGATCCCAGGCATGACTTTGTAGGACCAAGCGAATACGTCCTTGTATTCGTGCAGGAGGTCGATGAATTGCCGTCTTTCCGAGGGTTCAAGGGTTGTCCCTATCCTAAGTTCTTGAGGTGTGATATCGGTGCCTACATTAATATGTTCGGTCTCCTCAATGATGGAGGTTATATCTTCTCGTTTGTCAAGTTCTTTGGCTAGGTGTGGTAGGTAGTCACTCAAGTCAAATTCCTCATATTCGTTCAGAATTGCATTGCAGTTAAAATGAGAGGAGTCATAAGCAATATTAGTGTTCATTAAGTCGACTTGAGCGAAAATCTCGGATAGAACAGACATCTCATGGGCAGTCAGAGGCGACACAGCAGAGGAGCTGGCCCCTGGAACAAGCTCCAGGTTGCTACATTCCATGGGAGTGGGGATAACCGTAGTTGACTCGGCCTCTGAAGCAGCCACAAGTTTGTGATAAATAGTGGAAAGAGGACCTTGAGTGGGACATTAGGAGTGCTAGGAGCTAAGACAGACTCAGACTCAGACTCGGACTCTCCTTCACTTTCCTCTTTGAATATATGGCCTTCTCCAGTTGTGACCTTGAGGATGCGGCCTTGGCGATCGGTCCACTGAACAATTTTCCTCCAGCCTTCTGTAGCTTTCTCCTGGTCAGTATCAGAGATTAAGGCGGTGGGATCGATCTAGTTATCTTTTAGAGCAATGTTGATGATGTCCTCATAGCCGAGGTGCTTGATTTTGTCCTCTCCGAAGAGGAGACTGGCGGCTTGTCCATCGAGGCATGGGGTCGACTCAGATTTGGTCGACGCAGGTTTGGTGTTGTCAGGGATGAAGTAGCAGTCTTGAAATACCTCTACACCTGGGTGCTTGGCCCTGGCTACAGAGTCCTAGATCGGCTCAGGAAAGCCGTTGTAGAGCTCGGATTCTCCCTCGGGGGCGAAATATCCATTAAGAGTCAAATGGTATGGACGGAGGATGACTCCGTGCTTTTTGCACTTCTGTATTAGGAGGTTCATCTTATGGATGTCTTCATCGATAGGCTCATAGCCTAGCCCGAAGGGGATGTTAGGGACCTTAGCCTATTTCAAGGGAGGCAAAGTGCTCTTCAGCGGATTGAAGGGCAAGCCCGGGAAATATCCTTGGCGCATCAGAATGTGATTGACTTTGAGGTTGGAGAACGGGTCACAATCGAAGAATGCTGATTCATCAGTTAGGGCGTTCACAGCTTGGAACCCCCACATTTTGCTTTCGTCCTCCTCCATGACTTGAGAGGCTATTCCCTTCTTCATGATAGTCTTGATCGGGGAGGCGGGAATCGTGATTGTTTTCCCGTCGAAAGGGACCCTGATTTTATGATGAAGGGTTGAGGTGACGGCCTTGACAGCGTGAATGCAGGGGCATCCTAGAAGCTTGTTGAAAGAGGCGTCGATGTCGACCACCTGAAAACTGGCTTGTTTTTCCAAGGGTCCAGTTGCAATGATCAAGGTGATAAGCCCCACAACCTTACGACGAGTGCCGTCATAGGCGCGTACTCCTTGGTTAGTTGGGACCAAATTAGCTTCTTTGATACCTAGTTTGTGAGCCCTCTTGAGGGGAATGACATTAACCGCAGATCCGGCATCCACTAGAATCATAGGCACATTCTTTTTGAGGTATTGTACGGTGATGTATAGGGCCAAGTTATGGTTGGCTCCGAATAGAGGGATATCTTCGTCAGAGAAGATGACCGGGTTGCTCAGGTCGGGGACATCTCTTGTCATATGTGCCACCACTTCTTCAGGAGAGGAGGTAGAGGTAACTGTCAACATTCCCAAGGCTTGTAGTAAAGCTTACTGATGCTCGAAGGACATAGCAATCAATTGCCAAATTGAAGTTTTGGGCTTTGCTTTTTCAGTTGTTTAAGGATCGAGTTTTCGGGAGCCTTGGGTTGAGTTTCCACATCCGGGACCACCTTGTCGTTCGTTGTTGGAACGACTGTTGAATTGTTCGGGTTTTGGTAGGGGCGTCTGGACCGGGTAAGAAGACTGATTTCTTTTTCTTGTTTGCCCTTTCGCGGAACCAGGTAGACATCCTCTGCGGGGTCTCTCCAGATACCATTGATTTCGGGATCTCGAGGGTACCTTGGAGGGGTATTCCTCGGTGGATAGTTTTTGTGAGGGAATTTTTATGGGGGGTAATTTTTGTGGGGTCGATTGTTGTGAGGTTGATTATTGTGGGGTTGATTATTGTTGGGTTGATTATGGTGGTGTTGATTATGGTAGGGTGCATGCCAGAATGGTCGTGGGAGCAATCCTTCATGGTGAGGGTAGTTTTGGGTGTTTGGAGGACCCTCCCTCGGGCGCGGTGTTGGTGGGTTGAAAATCAACCGGTGGTAGGCATCCTCAAGTCGGGTAATCCTTTCCGAGAGACTGGCTATGGGCCTCCTCAACTTGTTGGAACATGGTGAACATGGTCGCAGCGCTGAATACGAATATCTTGTCTGGGACATCCTTCTCCAAGGCATTCACCTCGTCATCACTTGTCAAGATGAGGTGTGAGAAATCCAAGGTTGGCTCGTCATCAGAGATCGCATGGATTCCCAAGGGGTTTGTTTTATTGTTTGGTTTTGTGGGTGGAGGTAAAGGTAGCTCTCCTTTCTCGATCATATCTTGGATGATGTGCTTTAGTTTAAAGTAGGCTTCCGTGTCGTGAGCCTTTCCCTGGTGATACTCTACAATAGGCATTGGGATTCCAGAAATGGGTTTTCTTGGCCTCGGATGGGTCCGGAGTGCGCCCAATTGCTTATAGTTTCCCTTGGTCCATGAGTCTTTTTAAGGCACTGGCATAGGTTGACCCCAAGTTTGTGAATACCCTTTGAGGACGCTCAGTTTTCTTTGTGGTTGGTTCGAGGAGATTGACCTCATCAATTTTGTTCGTTTGACCATAGGGGCGAGATCTAGTTGATGTAGATCCTTGATAGCCTCGACTAATGGTTTTGGCCAAGACACCCTTGCGGAGGTCGTCTTCAATGCGGGTCCCGAGGATCTGTAGGTCCTGGAACGTTTTGATGTTTTGATATCTCAGCAGGTTGGCATAAACCGGGCGGAGGTTGTTGACAAATTTCTCCACTAGAGTTGATTCACTCGGCTTACTGACCAATTGAGTGCTTACCCTCTTCCAACGGGTTAGGAATTCTGTGAACCCTTCCTTATCATTCTAAGTCAGGACCTCAAGAGTGCGGGTATTGGCTTGGATTCCGACATTGTCGGCGTATTGTTTGGCAAATTCAACGGCGACTTCGTCCCAAGTAGTAAGGTTCTTGGGGTCGAGGGAATAGTACCATTGCCGGGGAATCGGTTCCAGAGATGATGGGAAGATCCAGGTGAAGAGCTCCTGTTTGACCCTCTTGATGGCTATGTAATCTTTGAAGGCTCGAATGTGGTTGAGTGGATCCTCCACTCCCATGAACTTGGGTACATCAGTCAAGGTAAAGTTGTCGGGTAGTTGATCCCCAACGGGTTCGAATCTTCTATTGTTCTCTGTTGTCATTGTTGTTGTTGGACGATGCTGAAGATGGGGCCATGGCTCTGAGGCAGAAAAACGGCTCACATTACATCTCATTTTGACACGATTTAATGACTAAACACAGACAACATAAAGGACGGAAAAATAGATCAGACTCAACAGGACGAGGGCGATCGTGTGTAGTATCTCGATACTGACTCGATTTATAATGTGACGGTGTTAACCGAACTTTGACTTCCGTCCACCGTAATGGCGTGACGCCGTTGAACGAGTCTCGAGGTGAGACGACTCATAAGTAAAGGCCCATAAGTACGCTTGCTTCGACTCGATAGACACGAGGCGGAATTGGAATGGTGGACTGAAGTTTTCGAAAATAGAGAATTTCAAAAGATTCGTTTGTCGCTTTATGGAAGGCTCCCGAAGAATAGGGATCTTCATAAGTCCGTTAGTTGAAAAGGTTGTCTTAAGTTTGTTTTCAAAAGACGGTTTGAGTTTGAGTCGGCTCTGACAACAATGTACTGTTTCCAGAGACGATTTTTGAAATTCAAAATTGTATGTTTCGAAAATCGAGTTTTGAACGGTTTGAAATGGTCTCGGGGACGGTGTATGGTCCTCGGGATTTAAAAATATTTTGAGAAAGGGGTGTGTGCCTTTCTCGGGTTTTGAAAGAGCCATTGTGTCGGCGCGAGACGGGTTAAAATCCGTATCTTGATGCGGCGATTATAACGACGTAAAAAGGTGTTTTTGAAATGGTTGTGAAAACCAAGTTTGAAGATCCTCATTACGACGGCCTAGAAAGGCGTGCTTTTTGAAATGGTTGTAGAAAACCGGGTTTAAAAATCGTCATTACGACAGCCTAGAAAGGCGTGTTGAAATGGCTGTAGAAAACCGGGTTTGAAAATTTTCATTACGACGGCCTAGAAAGCCGTGTTGAAATGGTTGTAGAAAACCAGGTTTGAAAATCATAATTACGACGGCCTAGACAGGCGTGTTGAAATGATTGTAGAAACCGGGTTTGAAAATCGTCATTACGATGGCCTAGAAAGGCGTGCTTAAATGGTTGTAGAAAACCGGGTTTAAAAATCGTCATTACGACGGCCTAGAAAGGCGTGTTTTTTGAAATGCGATGGTCGGCGAAAGACCGAGGTTTAAAATGGCCATTATAACGGCGCTAAAAGGTGTTTTTTGAAATTTTTAAATGACACGGAAGGACTTATGATCACATAACATATAAGCACTCGCAGTTTCATTATATTATGCATAATGCTGACACGGGTTTTGGTTTAAAAGGGTGGGTTACACACCAAACGATCAAACCCCGATTTTCGAGAGGGATACGATCCAAACAAAATGTGTAAGGAGGGTGCCCTAGCCTCATGCTCGAAGGAAATGAAAGCCCTTTGACGAAACAGCAATGTGTAACGTCAACGGTATGCTTGACTCAATTGGGATTCAAAACGGGGATGAGAAAACTCACGCCGACGAGACGAGCCAATTGGTCGAAAAGGGTTAGGTTGTGGGCCCGGACAAGGAACCCGACTATGACCGTAATATCAATTAATGAATTTCAACCAAGACCTCGTTCGAGTCTCACCATCTAGGGATCACAAAGACACAAAAGTGTCATAGTTCTCCCCAGCGGAGTCGCCATTCTGTGGACATAGCCACATGCAACGCCCAGCCGATCTGTGGACATGCAGCGGTCTTTTGAAAGCCAGGCTTGGCAGTGTAAAAATGCTGTCGACCGGATCGTTTTAGATCGGTCGGTTTCGTCTCGGCAAGGGTCTCAAAACGATGCAAAAGATGTTCGGAGTTTCCACCAAGCAATTGTGGGATGCTTGGAACCCGTTCGAATCCACTTTATACCTAGGTCAATCAAGGCAAAAAGCGGTGTTTGACATAGGTACTAAAGATAAGGAGTCGTCTTTATGATCATGGGATACAACTGGGGCCATACCTTATTATCAGTCAGCACAGTACAGCAGACACTGTCAGGGTACAAGAGACACTGTTAGGGTACAACAAACATAGGCAAGGTTGCATATAGAGTAGTTCAGCCTGACAGGTTTAGGTACAGGCCAGGAGAGGAACGCATGGATGACTTGAATGATTAATAATAGAAGCAAAGAAGATATTTTATGATCATTGGATACTTCCTAATTAAGCACATATAAAAAAGATTAAGTATTCAAGTTGTTCCTACTTTGGTGGAAGACTAAGTCCACATCTTTTACTACATGAAGTAATCATCTTAAACCCTAGCTAACTAATAAGGAGGCAGCAACAGCTAGCAAGGAACGATCAACTATAATTAAGGAGAAGCTCCTACAAACTAGCAACAACCACCATATCTTGACGAAGGAGCCGTTTCTCTTCAACAATTACTATAAATATGAGGAGAAGAATCTCATTCAAGAGAGAACTCATCCCACTCTCATCTACTCTACCTCAAGAAAATACTACAATTATTTAGCAATATCATCATTGTTCTTATAATACGATAAATGCATAGTGAGATCATCTCCTTGCTTGGTGCCCGTGGTTTTTTCCCCATTCAAGGATTTTTCCACGTATAAATCCTTGTGTCATGTTCAATTCTCGATTATGTCTTGGATTTTGGGTTTGAGACGGTAATAGTTTTCCGTATCATGTCCTCTGCCTTGGTGATAGGAATAATATATATCAGGCTTGTACCACTTATTTTGTTGTTCCAACGGTGGTTCAGAAGTTGGGCCAATGGGACTCAGTTTCCCTTGGGCCGAAAGTCTTTTTAGAGCGTAAGTGCAAGTGCACCCTAAATTAGTAAATACCCCGGGACTTGATCGTTGAGGTTTCTTAGGAGTTCCTCCCATGAGTACTGGCATATGCCTTTGATTTGGAAGAAGCGCGAAGGTCATCTTCAATTTTCCTTGCGCTTCTAGTCAACTCTTTGAATGTACTGAAGTTCATATATTTCAATTTATCACGATAGGCAGGTTGGAGATTCTTCACGAACTTGTCTACCATCTCTGTCTCATCAGGCTTTCTAGTCAACTTCACATTTTCAGCTCGCCACCTAGCAACAAATTCAGTGAACCCCTCCTTATCTCTCTCTGAGTCATAACTTCAAGGGTTCGTATGGTGGTTTGGATTTCAGAGTTATCAGCATAGTGCTTACAAAATTCTGTTGTGAGATACTCAAATGTTGGATAGTTATTCAAGTCTAGGTTGTAGAACCAGGCCTTTGGATATTCTCCAAAGATTTAGCAAAGGTGGAAGAGAGCATACTAGCAGATACTCCCGTCAGAGCAAGATACTCCTTATAAGCCCTAATGTGTTGCAAGGGATTCTCGGTTCCTTTGAACTTGGGAGTGTCAGTGAGCATGACGTTCTTAGACAATTGGTCTTGGACTAAGGAGTAGACCCTAACATTCTCGAAATGAATACTTTGGCCTTGAGAGAGATTCATCTGGTCTTCGATTAACTTGAAACGCTTTTCAAGCTCAGTCAATTCAGTTGGGATGGGTGGAGTGTCTTCCCCACTGATGTTTGTTTCAAGAGCACCCAAACGAGTCACCGATTGCTCCATGGTTTCGGCAAGCTTTTTGACGGCGTCTTCCATTGTTTTTCTTCTGGTCTGTGGCGACCTTTCTACAAGAAAACCCCAAACGATCAATATTTGAATTAAAACCTCTACACAAAAAGGGACTCGACTTGCGAACTCGACCTTTAACTCAAACTTAACTCAAAGACAGACTTAGACCTAGGAAATGAGCTACCTGGCTCTCACTCAAAAAGGGTCTCACGTGTGGAGTAGATCTAAAAAGGACTATGACTCTATTCAAATCGACTTTAGACTTCGACTTGGTGAAACCCGTTATTGAACCAACTTGGTTATAGGTTCATGGAAATCGTCCAATGTGCCCTATTTAGGATGATTATGTGGCTTGACAATGACCAAGTGGTCGACATAACATGACTCGGACACAAGAGGTGACTTGGGTGACCCAAGTGGGTTGGGCAAATGGTTAGACATGGCTCACATGAGCCGTAGACATGGATAGAGATAACTCAACACTTATTCTAGGTTTTGGGTGAGGTTTAGTGGAAAATCATTTCAGAATTGATTTGAAAATGAATGATTGAAAAATGAGGTTCTGAATGGGTAGCATGCCGACTATAAAAGGCTTATTTTTGGTCAAAAATCCTACATCTACTTTGGCAGCATTCCGAGTTTAAAACATGCTTGTTTTTGAAAAGACATTTTAAAAAAAAAATAGTTTGAAGAAAACGTTGGAAATTTTTGAAAATAGACGTTGAATATGAACAAGTAGCACTTAAGCTTCCAAATATTAGTCGTGCATGAACCTAGACTCTTCTAAGTCTCGGTCGGTTTTTTTAATTTGGTCTATACCAATGACCTGCCTTATCAAAGTTAGTCAAGTCCCCCATAAGCAAAAGTGTGCAATATGGTAGAACTAATGCTAGAAGACCTCAGCAGTGCCATCTTGATACTTATACCAGAAATAGTGGACATCACCTTCTGACCATTGGAATCGATCCATCTTGATGCATGCAAAAGGATCATACTACAATTATATTGTCCATCATTTTCCTTTTTAAGTTACACAGTCCTCAGTGGAGTCGCCAAAATGTGGATGTGGAAAATCGAGGTCCAAAAAAGGAAAGGTTTTCATTTAAAAAGATTCACCACCAAGTTTTAGGAAAACTCGGAAACCTTTTGAGAAAATGGGTTCGTTTTGAAAGTACCTGATGAGAAGTTCGTTAATAAAACATCCACCCCCACCCGAAAAATCAGCCTTTACTAAGGAACGTGATGGCTAATTAGATAGTACTATAAAATGCAACCATGTTCTTTGAGCTTAGTATGTGAATTTGGTTTCTAATCGTTTAATGCAACTAAACTACTTTGTCAAAGTTATTTAGCATGTGAGGTCGATTTGAAATATCTAAACAAGCATTCACAACATGGCTTAGATGTGAATGGGGGAGCCGTTGGGGAGCTAATTATTAAAAACCAGGCAATTCTTGCCGACTCGATGCACAAACAAGTGAAAATAGATACAACTCGATCTATATACAATTGTCTAAACAACTCTACGACACACGCCAACTTAGGCGTCATATTAGACCTTAGAAAACGTGCCAACGGGGAAGCCATGGCTTACATAAGACTTCGTCCTTGGCTTCCTCATTGCTTTTTGCACAATCGCTTCGGTTTAACCAATTAAATATGATCGATTTAATTGACTAAAGCAAAGGTTTTGAAAATTGTTTTGACTCAAAATAAAGGACAAACTAGACCCTTATTAGAAATTACAAATTACACGATTTGAATATTAAATTACAACTACGATTAATTACAACGATTAAATAACAATAACAATTGAAACAAAACTGTAATAACTAAACAAATGAACAACAATAAATGAGATAAACAGGCATGATGGCTGAGGAGCATATGGCACAACACACGGTCATGCACTGCCAATCATGGGTGGTCAACTGACTATTCTAGTCATCGACTACAATAGAACGGATATTAAGCATGTGCGTTATAACTAGCAGCAAAATCGTCATAAGAAAGATGAGTTCGTTAACTTTAAAGAAGTTCATTTAATCTTAGGTGAAAATTCATGTATGACCTAATATGAATGTCGAATTCAGTTAATTCGTATTCTACTAATTAATTAGGTCAAATTGTATTTAAACCTGAAAAGCATAACATATTATGATGCAAATCTATACAAATCACATACATTCAAAATATGACACAACATTAATTTGAGAGACACGTTGACCAGGAAGAGGATCAAAAGATTGGTACCCAAGTGCCGATATTATACTCTCAAACTCTTGCCATGTTAGAATTAATCGTAACAAACGAATCATATTATTACTTTGTAATAAATCAAGTAATTAAACATATGAATAATCTAAGCTAATTATTTCATAATTAGGCATTTGAACATAAGACTTAGATAAACAAGCCCTAAAAATTTGAAAATCACGAAGCATATGAGAGGCATAAATGACCCTGCGATTTAAATCTAACAATTTTATTATTAAATTTAATCTAAAATAAGTTATTAAATTAATGGTCGGACTCACTTGGAGCTTAATTTTCGGTTACTTGTCGTTAAGAGCACCTAGACCAAAACAATATTTATAACTTCACAAACAACTCTACTATTAGTAAAGAGGCAAGAAAAGGTCGGGTCCCAAGGGACGGTTATTGATGTAGGATTTTCGATTGCAAGTAGCGGTGTCTAGGGGTGTCACAATTTGGGTTGAGATGAGAAGATCACTAAACTAAATAGCAATAAAAGTAAACGAGCAAGATGATTGAAAAGAGATGTAAACAATTGATTAAAAGCACTAGGGTGTCATGGGGTCATAGGGGATTCATGGGAATTGATCATACAAACATATTCTCAAATTATAAGCAAGAAATTATTATTGTGATGGATCGAGTTGGTTTATATCTTAAAATCCTAGGAAGGTTTGGGTCCCGGAGCCGAATCGATTAGATTGTACAACACCTACAAGTCGACATAATACTCCCTACTCAACTATATGCATGGTCTAATGAGACTCGAGTTGGTTTATGTCTTACAAGTCTCATTGAAAAGGAAAGTGATGGGTAAAAAATGCAAGGATTCATAGGCTTGCATTTCATCAAACATAACATGTGCATAAGTTGAGATCACAACAAGCAAGCAAATAAATTAAGAAAACATATTAAATTAAGCATGAATCATCCCCCATGTTGGTTTCCCCTAATTACCCATTAACCCTAGTTAAGGAAACTACTCACTCATTATCAAGTTCAACATGTTAACAAGGTTGTCAATCATATTAACAAGGCAAAACATGATGAATAAATGAATATGATTAACAATAGTTAAAAAGGGATTAAGAGAATTATGCCTACTAATAATTCCAAAATAAAGTAAAGAATAATAGAAGTACTTGATGAATGATTGGAAGGTTTTCAATCTCCCAACAATAACCCAAATAATCTTTAATTACCCAAAATAAAAGATGAACAGAAGAGAAATTAAGGAAATGAGATTTGTATTAATATTTGATTAGAAGTTGATTACAAAATTAAGAAGAGATTAGAATGATATAAACTACACTAAAGATTGATAAGAAGAACATGCTTAATCTAATTAGACTAACGGGGTATTTATAGTGGGGATTAGGTACACAAATTAGGGTATATTAAGAGCTTAAATGACGATTAAGTCCTTGAGGAATCGCTCCTTTCAGAAAAGATGCGAGTCTCCTTTTTGCCGGTCTTTCATAAATATGCGCATCTTTCACGGAGGGGAGAAGAGGACGTATGGGCCTGTAAGGGAATCCGAGCGTCCAAGGGGTCAGGACGGGCGGATTCTGGGGTGGCTGGACGAGCGGATTAGGGCGTGGTTGGACGGGCGTCCCTATGGCAAAGACGCTCGGATTCATGAAGTGTTGGACGGACGTCTTCTTGGCTGGACGAGCGGATCTCGTCACAGCCTCCCTTTTCTTCTTTTCTTCCTCTCTTCTTCCAGTAATCCTCCGGGATTTAGTCGGGGATGCAAGGATTTCTTCATCATTGCCCATCTACTATAATATGTACAAAGGCCTTCTAGTCTTGTCTTCTCTTTGATGCTTGGTCATTAGATTCTATGAATTTAGCTCTATTTTGCCATGAAAATGCAAGGTTTGCACTCCTCTCCTACCAAAGAAACAACACCTCAAAGAATATGCAAAACAAAGGACTAAAGATAGTAAATGACCCAAATATGACTAAAAAGCATAGGAACGAGGCTAATTCGGGGACTAAATATGCTCAAATAATGGTCACATCAAATATCCCCAAACCGAACCTTTGCTCGTCCCGAGTAAAGAGGTGACAAAACTAGGACCCTTATTTAAACTATCCTACTAATATAGCCGATATGAGGCAATTAGTGGGTCTCACTCCGCCCCTTTAACTCACAACAAGACAACCATGAGGTAGGATTCCTTCTTGTAAGG